>NC_058094.1:56494375-56825000 GCF_020171115.1 Neogale vison | reverse complement strand
GAAAATTGGAAAATGACTACAAGGAGGAAGTTTTATTTTTCTCATGACACATTGATTATTAGGATGGTATGTGATGAAATTATTAGATATAAGATTTGTGTTTACTCTGATGTATATGTGACCACAGAAAGAATATACAATATGTAATGATATTTAAGGTGTATTTCTTTCCACACTTTTCAATTAGCTTGCTTTACTTGATTTTTTTTTCATTTTTTAAATTTTACACACTATCTTATCTCTTTATTTTATTTTAAGAATTTTTAAGACAGAAATAGTGATAAAATCATTGCTTACTGAAGCAAGTAGACATTGAATCCAGCTATGCACATTAGAAAGATGTTACACACTGCATACTTTTAATAATGATCATTTAGAAGATAATTTTAGCATCCACACAAGGGAAAAATGGATTTTTGATGAGTTCTTATATGACCATATGTGGTATTAGTCAGTGTGAGGTATTGCTAGCAAGCTCATTGCTTTCAAAAATCAAAGTTAAATGGTTCATCTATCATCAGAATTTGTGTCTGGGCGACTTGTCTGAACATCAGTATGATTTATGGTTTGAATTGGAGGAGTCAACCATGCATGTTTCTTAGTTTATCGTTTTATGCTGTCTTCAATTAAATGTCTATAAACACAGTGATGGCTTTATGACATTGTCCATCAATAAAGACTATCAGATTTTGCATGAGAATGTGTAATTTTTAGAAAAATAATGACCTTTTGACTTCTATGTGCCCTGTTGTTCCTATTATACACATATACATGTAGTCTCTCTTTATAGAAAATTTTATTGCCCAGTTTGTCATACAGAATGATTACTTATGTTATAAAATATTCCTAATTATTATTTAAGACTTCTAAGAAACAATAATCAAATTATGATAACTGGAGCTGAAGTTATAGCTCTCTCTTTTGCATACCATATCATAAGTGCTTTTATGGGAATGCAAAAAAAAACACAAAAAAGAACATATCTGAATATTTTCTTGCATGCTGATTCAATATTTGATTGTTTTATAGAATCAAAAGAGTTTAAACAGGTCTTTGCTAAGAGAAAATAATGTGTATGATAAAATTAAATTAAATTATTCCACATAAAGGATGAATCCTGGAAAATCTTGTGTTTTCATTTTCTCTGGGACATTGAATAATGATACTTTCAGTCTTCATATTTATGAATGTGGTGTATAGTATTCACCCTGGCAGCTTGTGGAGGTTGAATCATTTTCTCTGTAGCTCTGCCCTGATATTGCTGTTGACAGCAATGCATTGTAAAAAAGAATTAGTATTCTAGTTCTTAAAGCTATGTTGAATATTTTTTCAGTGTATTTTCTAATAAAAGCACAATGAAAAGGTTTTTATATAACAAATCATGTGCATGTAATTTAAAGACAGGATGGCAGAAATGAGACAATTAAGGTAGGCTTAGATATAAATTTAAGCAAATACATTTCCATGTGTACATAATGGTTGTGTATATGGTTTTCTTGTGGTATTGAACAAATTCTTTCTTTCCCCATATAAGAAAAAGTAGTGCATATGTGGCAAGTAAGTGAGACCACCAATCAATGTTTATCAAGGTTCACGAAATAGTATTGGGAGTGCACTGAGATCCGTGTAGAGTGACAGATTGAATCTCATATGTCATTATACATTTTGAAAAACACATTTTATTTCTCTGCTATAAATTAACAACAGTTGAATCTATGCACAAATTGTCTGGATATTGAAACCAAAAATGACCTTTGATTTCAATTATCTAGATAATTCAAGCAAGTGAAAATTATGTATAGGAATGAAACTACGAGATATCATTTGAAATAGTAAAAAGACAAAAAACAAAAAATCCAGGTTAGTTCCAAGAAATAGATATGTACAAGTACTCATAGATATGAGTACTTAAGGTTTTTTTGTTATTACAGTGAGATTGGTTTGCCATCCAATACAGATATTTTCATCAGAGAGTCTAAATTAGTCTGACGACATATTCTGGAAAACAGAAGTCTAAGACATTTCTAAAGTTTAGAATCCTCATTTTGATTGTATCTCCAGGAAAATGTTATCAATAATAAAGACTTCTTAAGAGATGATTTGTAATTAAAAGACATTCCCCAACATGAGCTTTAGGTTTTCAAGTGAATGTTTCCCACATATGGTTTGTAGATATATTCTCTGAGATCCAGTTGTCCTGGGAGATATTTTTATTTTGCATTTTTGTTTTTATAATCACTAATATAAGTATTTTGTAAATATACATTGTGATTTTTCAGAAAACCTAATTGAAAGGTCTTTGTGACAATATTTTGCTTTTTTAATCATTATTCAGTCAGTCTTCATTATTCAGACTTGACCCTGAATAATTTTTCAGGGATGGGATATTTTTCTACCTTAAAGAGGAACTCACATCCTTTGACTTGAAAAATGGTGGAAAATTATTTATTCTTTTTAAAAGAATAATTTAAAATATAAATTTGAATTTGAAATATAAATTTATTTATATAAATTTCAAATTTATAATTTGAAATATTAATAAGCATGGAAGTGAAGCATTTAAAATAGTTACTATCTTCTTAATGAATTTTCCAACTATCCAAGTTTCTTTTTTTTTCCCAATTTATTTATTTTCAGAAAAACAGTATTCATTATTTTTTCACCACACCCAGTGCTCCATGCAAGCCGTGCCCTCTATAATACCCACCACCTGGTACCCCAACCTCCCACCCCTCCACCACTTCACTCCCCTCAGATTGTTTTTCAGAGTCCATAGTCTCTCATGGTCCAAGTTTCTTTTTCATGATGTATTTTGAAAAAAAAAATTCTGATTATGGAAAATAAGTTGTCACTTGGGAGCCATGGTATCAAATGTTCTCTTTTCATTTTTAAGATACTGTTTGTCTTTCTAATAATATAGATTTAGTACTGGATAGTTGAAAAGTTTCAGACTATATAAATAAAATAAATTTTTAAATGACCCAAAACCACTATGGGGATTGTGTGTGTGTGTGTGTGTGTGTGTGTGGTGTGAACACTTGATTAGTTGAAGAAGAGAGATAGTCACAATTTGGAATGGCATTTATTTTTGAATAGAGTATCTGTTTAAAGACTAACTTTTTATATAATTCCTGAGGGAAGGGTGACATTTTTTAATATATAAATACATATATATATATATATTTATATCTATATATATGTAGACTTGGAAAAAACAGATACTTTTGAAAGACTGACTTTTTCATCTACTTATTATCTGATATATAATTTTCAGATGACATTCATAATAAATTCATTTATTCTATTAGAACTTTACATAAATTAATAAATCAATGATAAGAATTTTAGATATCAATTTATATATTGTGCATCCTTACTTTTGAGAGTTAGTGGACTGCTAAAAATACGTGAGCCAGATAAAAATTATTTCAAAAATAGGATGGTACTAAAAACAAAGATGTTTTTATTACTTCATAAGGAGATCTACTCTTCCATTAAAAAGCATTCTGAGAAAAGTGGGATTGTGTTTGTCTTTGTTTTTTGGGGGGTTTTTTGGTTCCTTTTGTGTGTGTATGAAAAATCTTAGAAAATAGGGCTATAATGTGTCTGCTCAGCTATATTGATCTCTTTATTAAACTCAGTTGTTACTCCACTAGCCTCCAGTCTCTTCATGACTTTTATATCAAGCACAGAATTTAAATGTGCATTTCTGTGTTGAAATTTTAATATGTAATGATATCGTAGTTGATTCAGCCATAGGGAATGCATAAAACAACATGAAAATTATATGATCACAGAGGCAGAACCAAACCCTTAGGAGAGACAATTGTTTTAGAAAGGTTAGCCATGTTCTTTCATTTTTAGCTTCAGATTGATAACATGCAAAGTTTCCCTATTGTTTTTCAAGGGAAAAAACAGGGGTGTTTTTTATGGTATAATTTTAACATTCTATTTTCTTTAGTTTAAAAAAAATGTCTGTTCTGTTCTTCTCGCTTCTTTGTAGGTTTTGGTGAAATAAAAAGGATTCGTTTTATTATAGTTGTGTCTCCTTTTTTTTATCTTTTATTTTCAAAAAAAGTTTGGGTATTTTCAAAATTACAATGTACTGAGAGTAAGAAAACATTTGAAAATAGGCACAGATGAAGGATTATGTATAGTTTCTGAGGAGTATATCTTCAGTGTCCTAGCTCATGATATCTGGTAGGAATGTAAGTTATACATAGCGTGATTCGATTGGCTACATTTAAATAATGGATGTATGGGATACCCTTGTTTATTGAAGATGAAATAAATGATGAATATAAGAGAATAAAATAGCAAAAATATTTTTCTTACCTGTAATCAGGAAAAAAAGAACAATCAGGCATAATTATTTATGGTCCTCCACTGTCCTTTCTGCTTGATGGGTTAAGGGACCTCTTAGCTGTGGATGAAGTCTGCTGCCTCCTGGTATGACTAATATGATACGACGGAAGTGATAGTACTAGTAATTTCTGTACATGTATACCTATCTCTCTTTAATCAAATCCCTTCAAATTCACTGAATTTTAAAAGTGAACAAAATATGATGGCATTTTTGGCAGTTGCTATGATGCTTAGCACAGAGATGCTACTGCTCTAATCTAGTTCCTACATGGTTTTTGATTCTGCTAACCATTTACAATTCAAATCTCCTCTTCTGTACTTTGTCCCAAATGCTTGTACTTTTTTTTTTTATTTTTACACTCTTCTTTTTTATGGATTTTGGCTACTCACAGATTATTTTACTTTGATTAGGAATCTTGGCCCTATTTAGATTTTCAGAACCGATTCCTTCCCTGGCTGGTCCATACATGGATAATATGGATTAAAATAAGTATGGAAAAATGTTTTTTAAAAATTAATTATGTTCTTGACCTATCTGGATTTATAGATCTTTGTCTGTTAAAGATGCATATGGATTTCTCTGTTGAGGTGAACAGTTGTCTAACTTACTAGACCATAATTTTCATTTAGGCCACGATTTCCGTCAACTTGTTTTTTGATGTATCCCAAGCATCTAGAATAGTCTCTGGCTTATATATTATACACTCAATAAATATTTATCAAATAAGTCAGTGTTGTATTAAGCACACATGTGTTCATAATTTTCTGCATATATTTTATCTCTGTGTAAATTGAGAAAAGTGCATACAGGGAACTGTGAGTAAACCAGACAGTTTGAAGAAAAAAAAAAGCCAATTTATAAAAACAGCAAATGTATGAAAGATCTAACATATCACTCCCTCTAGTCCAAAGTCATAACCAAATAGATACATGATCCAACAATATTTTGGATCACATGGTGGATTAACCAAGTTCTGAGGAAAACTAATTGCATGGACTTAACCTTTCATTACTTAAGAGAGGAAAACAATGGAAGACTTATTTATTACAATAAAATGTTAATAAGAAATTATAAACAGTAAACCAAGGCATTCCATTTCTTACCACCTTCTAGAGTTGGAAGGGAAGAAAGAGCATGAAGATAGGTAAAAGACACATAAAAGATAAAGACTGTATTTCTAAATTACTATACTTCATCTAACCCAGACTCAGTGTGTGAACTTCAAGGTTGCAGTTGGAGATAACATGAAAGTATTTCCTACTACATTGACTAAATGCTTGGGAAAATGGCAAACTGCATGTGGAATGACTAAGAATTTCCTGCTTGATTTTAATTTAGTGCCACTTATTTAAGGATTTAAAGGTGTGTACCATTTGGTTCTTTTTTTTTTTTAAGATTTTATTTATTTATTTGACAGAGAGAGATCACAAGCAGGCAGAGAGGCAGGCAGAGAGAGAGGAGGAAGCAGGCTCCCCACTGAGCAGAGAGCCCGATGCGGGACTCGATTCCAGGGCCCTGAGATCATGACCTGAGCCAAAGGCAGAGGCTTAACCCACTGAGCCACCCAGGTGCCCCCCATTTGGTTCTTAATTACCAAAGAATGGGTCTCAGAAGCTTATAGGCCCAGGAAATGCCTTGCAAAGCAGAAGAGTGGGAGGCCAGTGTGATTTATATACATTATCTCTTATAATCTACACAACCCAGAGAAATAGATATTAATCTTATAATATGGACAGTAAAACTGAAGTCTAGGCGCAATGTTAACAACTAAAGTCAAATAGCTGGCAAGTGACAGAACGACTCTCAGTCCTCAGATCTTAGAATACTTTCAGTCTTTACTTCCTTTTTCTTTCCTTAAACACACATTCAGATACCAGTTTGATAACAGAAGATAAAGCCAAGTGAGAAGATGTCATGACACATAGTTCACTTTAGCATGCTTATTATAATACTGTCTTTGTTTTGAGGTTCTTACACATATCTATTGATTTATCTTCCAAGTATCTTTAATTTAAAAATAAATGCACTATTTTGTGCATTTAGGACAATTTGGAAAAGAATTAGAAAATATACTGTTCTCTTTTGGAATGAAAACAAAGATCAATTATTGCAAAAATGTGTAAGGTAATAGTTGGCACTTAGTACAGCTTTATTTATTGCTTCTAACATTTCAGACACATGCCACATTTCTTCACTGCACAAAACTAATTTTTGTGGAGAAATACAAATGTAAAAGAAACCCCTTATTTTTCCTGCCTTTTGAAGTCCAAAGTGGTTTATAAACATGAATAAGAACCCTAAATAGTCCTTTATATGTGAAATATTTATATTATATGAATGTGTTTACTTTCACAGGTTTTAGTTTTTAGTTACAGTTTTTACATTAAAATGTTTTTATATTCTTTAATTAATTCATTCAAAAAATATTCCAGTATCTACTATAAGCCAAGCAGTGTTCAGGGTTCTGCGAATATAGCAGCGAATTAAACAGAAAAATTTTTGCCCTATGGTATTTATATTCTAGTGAGGGCATAAAGACAGTAACCAAATAAATCAGTAAAATATATTTTACTTCGAATGGTGATAAGTACATGAAGAATAATAAGGTAGAGGGAATTGACAGGGTTATATTTCTGATACAAAATTATAATAAATGTGCTTATGGCCCAATTATTTTTTTTATTGGTTGCTATTTTTCAAATTATCAGTTAGAATATTATGTTACTTACCTTTCATTTGTCTCTCCAGAATCCTTTGAATTCCTTTGTTCTTACCTGAAAGGCAGTGCCCAGATCAGATTGCATAAAGCCTACTTTGCCTTGAGGTTCTTGGTAGTGTTCTGCCAATGGGAAGTGTCTACAGAAGATCAGAGTCTGAGAGAAGAGTGAGGTTGAAGTATTTATTCCCCTGATAGTTTGTTGTGTGTTGGTTGTGCTTCTCTGCTGAAGGTCACAGCTTCTGTCTAGTGTACTTCTCTGTGCAATCAGACTCTTAGGGTTCTGGTAGGCACCCCTTACCTTGCAGCTTCAAACTCAGATAGGGCTTCCTTTCTTTTGCAACTAACCAGTTACTGTGTTTTTATCCCCCCCAGACCCAACTTTATAAATAGTCTCTTAACTATATTAAACTTTCCTTGCATTACCCATTTAGACTATGATATCTACTTTCTACCATACTCTGGCTAATCCAAATATATAGCACATGCTAATTGGTTATGTAACTGATGGAATCAAGTCTGCCATCCTAGTGGAAGAGCAAAGGGGAGGTCTGTCAAGAAAAAGTTTTAGTAAGAGATGGGCAAGGCTTTCCTTCTTGAATTAAGCCAAGGAAAAACTCCAGTTTAGGAACCTCACACTGCTTTTGTACACTTGAGTGGTATGCACCTACTTGCTTAGTGGTCAGGTATCCTCAGATTTTGGATTTATATAGGGAAATCAAGTTCACTTAATGCATAGGTAAAACCACATTAAAAGATTAAGATGTTTTCATATTTTTTCAAGAATTCTACCTATGTCATATGACTGATGAATATATTTTTAAATCATGAGACTTTATTTTCTTTATAAATTGTTATGTAATGTCTCTGAACTTTAATGAAGAAAAATATGGTAAAGAGAATCAAAAGGTGGTAAACTTGCATGTCAAGATTTTAGTGTCTAGATTACATATGAGATAGATTGAAAATAACTACAAACTAAAGCAAAAGTAATTTTTAAAGTATAAAGTTTTAAAAACAAATTATTCTGAAATAGTCTAAATTTTATTATTAGTGTTTTGTAATGAAATATTTATATTAATTGATCTATAAATACCAATGTAAGTTTCAAATATTTATATTAATTGACATATTAATATTAACATATCCTTAGTATAAGTAACTACATGGAAAGTTATATACATTAATGTCTTCAATATATTATAATCTGCATAGCTACTCTCATTTATAAAAGTTAAACTGATAATTTAGAGAAATTATTCAATATATTTCTCTATGTGGTAGGGCTTTTATGTATTATTTTGAAATTTCACATCTCTTTTAGAAACGAAGGCACTATATTTTGATATTAATTTTTGAATGATATCTAAGCAATTTAGTAATATTCTTTCCATTGACATGAACTGTAGTCTGTGTTTCAACTAATAGTTTTTAATTACTTCATTAGCATTTTGGGGTAATAATTATTGAAAAATTTTATTGAAATCCACACATTAATTTGATATATATGATTTATATGTCTCTGTTAAGCATATTGACTTCATTATGTATTTGTGATACAACACTGGAGTGTGTATTTACCTGTACTTTGAAAATCTATTTAAAAATTATTTTAGTGGAGAAATTATGGAGGGTGGATAGTAAGTGGACAATACTGAGGGTATAAGGTAACTAAGGGCACATGCTTTGCCACATTTAACAGTGGAAAAGTGCATGCTAATCTTTGGTACCTTTAATGTGTCATGTAGTGACGTCAAAATATTTATAAATATTTGTGTATTTGACATAAGAGTAATGTTACTTGATAAGCAAGGAACATGACTAATTCAGTTAGTGGTGGAGATATTCATTTAGACAAAATAAAAGCAAACTTATCAGACAATTGATTTTCATATAGTAAATAAATGGCTTATGCTAAATTGAGAACATATTCTACCAAAATTATGCAATAAGAACAAGATGTGAGATCCTTTGCATTACTTAGGTTTTTGATGAGCATAAGATGAAGTTATATGATCCTATAAATGGCACTTTTTTCAACTTTAGGGTATCCTATAATTTTTTTTTTTTCAATTTTAGAGTCCTGGGAAAAAGTTAATTTAAAACATCCCTATGAAGCACAGAAGATCATGAAACCCACTTAAAACATTCCTGAAAAGCTTCAGAAAATAAATGGGGGGGAAAAACCTTTTAAGTGGGAAACATCACACCTTTGTGCTGTGGGCTATGTAGGTAAAAGAGAGAAGTTTGAAGGTGATTGAGACAGATTGAGAAAAGTATCGTGCTATGCTAACCTTAGAAGTTAAGAGTCATATCTGCGCCATGACGTAGCCTACAAGTTGAACTCTCACTTTTTAAAATTCATGACTGGAAAGGATCTGACACTCTCTGATAACAGCAAGAGGATAAAGCCTTGGGCTAACCAAACACATGTTACTGACTAAATGTTTCATATGTAGTTCCCTCTTAATTAATAAAAAGAACTTTCTGTTTCACATCAGTAGAAATGAATATATTATTGGGAATGTCATACATAATATTGAGAATTGTGAGAATTTACCAATATGCCTTGATATCATTGTTGAAGAGCTCATTTCAAGTATGAAAATGGTTTCTTCTATCATGAACTTATGTTAGTCTCAATGATATTACTCCTTAGCATTTTAATGTAGGAGTAGGAATTATTTAAAGGACTTTTCAAGTGGATTTGTGACCTTTGTTTTTAATTCATTTATTCAACAGTTTTGACCATGAACCCAGGTGGTAGTGAGAATATGAAGGTAGGAACTCCAATTTTACAGTTCTTACAACCTCTTAGTTGAAGTAGAGAAGAAAACTAGTAAGAACAATGCAATTTGGTGAGTCTTATATAATGGTTTATCAATAGAATATCATAGAAATATAAGAAGAGATTCACAGGGCACCTGGGTGGCTCAGTGGGTTAAAGCCTCTGCCTTCAGCTCGGGTCATGATCCCAGGGTCTTGGGATCGAGCCCCGCATCAGGCTCTCTGCTCTGTGGAAAGCCTGCTTCCTCCTCTCTCTCTCTCTGCCTGCCTCTCCGCCTACTTGTGATATCTCTCTCTGTCAAATAAATAAATAAAATCTTAAAAAAAAAAAAAAAGAAGGGATTCACAGAAGGAAGACTCAGAGGAACTTGTAAAGTCCTGGAACATGTTCAAGAAATGGAAACTTTTTTAATAAAATGAGTTGGTGGTAACTAATCAGGACGGGGGCGCAGGAAAAGGAGATGCTTTATACTGAAATACCTTTTTAAAAAAAATTTCATTTATTGAAAATTAATGTTTAATCCTAGAGATCATCATATAGTAATGTTTGAATGAATGTTAGTGCATTCACTGAGTGGTAAAGATGTAAAAAGGAACAAATAATATTTATGTAGACTATTAGCATAGAATTCCAGAATGTATAATTTGGAAAACCAAGCAAATAAATAAATAAATAAGACAGAATGGGGTAGATTATGCAAACTTTTATCTTGGAAAAAGGAAGGTGTGTGTGTTGTAATATTTTATCTGGGAAAGAAGGTATGCATGTATTCAAATAAATAGTCACCAGAATGATAAAACAAAAATTCTTAACAATTGTTCATATGGAGAGTGACTTAACTACAAAGAGAGGAATAATTTCAAATTATTTATACAATGAGACAAAAAAGGGACTGCAAAGAGAATGAAAGTGAGGGGATGGAGAAACATTTATCATGCAAATGGATGTCCAAAGAGTGCTGAAGTATCAATACCTATATTAAACAAAATATACTTTAAAGCAAAAGCTGTAATAAGAGACAAAGAAGGGCACTATATAACAAAATATGGGGCAATCCAACAAGAGGACATAACAATTGTAAATATTTATGTATACCCAACATGTGAGTACCCAGATACATAAAATAATAACAAACATAAAGAAACTAATTCATAAAAATACAAATAATAGTAGGGGACTTTAACACCCCATATACATCAATGGACAGATCATCTAAACAAAATATCAAAAGGAAACAATGGGTTTGAATGACACACTGGACCAAATGGATTTAACAGTTATATGCAGAACATTTCATCCTAAAACAGGAGAATACACATTCCTTTCTAGTACACATGGAACATTCTACTGAATAAATCACAATTAGGCCACAAAACAAGCGTCAACTGCTTCAAAAAGATCACAGTAATACCATGCATCTTTTCTGACCACAACACTGTGAAACTAGAAGTCAACCACAAGAAAAAATCTGGAAAGATCACAATACATGGAGGTTAAACAACATGCTAGTAAACCATGAATAGGTCTGCCAAGAAATAAAAGAAGTAATAAAAAAGTACATGAAAATAGATGAAAATGAAAACACAGTAGTTCAAAACCTTTGGGACATAGCAAAAGTTGTTCTAAGAGGGAAGTTTATAGCAATACAGGGCTACCTTAAGAAGCAAGAAAAATCTCAAACAACCACCTTACACCTAAAGGAGCTAGAAAAAGAAAAACAAACAAAATCCAAAACCAGCAGAAGGAACAAAATAGATTAGAGCAGAAATAAATAATATAGATACTTAATTAAAAAAAAACTAATAGAAATGATCAATGAAACCAAGAGCTGGTTCTTTGAAAAAAAATAGGTGAAGTTAATAAACCTTTAGCCAGACTTATCAAGAAAAAGGGAAAAAGTCCCCAAATCAGTAAAATCACAAACGAGAGAGCAGAAATAACAACCAACACCACAGAAATACAAACAATTATAAGAAAATATTATGAAAAGCCACATGCCAACATATTGGACAATCTTGGAAGAAATGGATAAACTCCTAGAAACCTACAACCTACCAAAAATGAATCAGGAATAGAAAATTTGACAGAGCAAATATCAGCAAAGAAATTGAATCAGTAATCAAAAAAAAAACTCCCAACAAACAAAAGACCAGGGCCAGATGGCTTCACAGGGAAATTCAAGGAACATTTAAAGAAGAGTTAATACCTATTCTCAATCTATTCTAAAAAGTAGAAGGAGGAAAACTTCTAAATTCATTCTATGAGCCAGTATTACCCTCAGACCAACCAGATAAAGACACCACAAAAAAAGAAACAAACAAACAAAAGATCTACAGGCCAGTATCTCTGATGAACATAAATGCAAAAATGCTCAACAAAACACTAGCAAACCAAATACAACAATACAATAAAAACCATTCACCACAGTCAAGTGGGATTTATTCCTGGGTTGGAGGGTGATTCAGTATTCACAAATCAATCACTGTAATACATCACATGAACAAGAGAAAGGATAAGAACCATCCAATCATTGCAAAAGATATAGAGAAAGCATTTGACAAAGTACAACAGCCATTCATGATAAAAACATCCAACAACATACATTTAGAGGGAACATACCTCAACATCATAAAGGCCATGCATGAAAAACCCACAGGTAACATCATCCTCAATGAGAATAAACTGAGAACTTTTCCCTTAAACTCAGGAACAAGACAAGGATGCCCATACTCACCATTTTTATTCAACATAGTCCTGGAAATCCTAGCCTTAGCAATCAGACAACAAAATGAAACAAAAGAAGGCAAGGAAGAAGTAAAACTTTCACTATTCACAGATGACAAGATACTACATATAGAGAACATAAAAGACTCCACCAAAACATTGCTAGAACTGATAAATTCAATAAGGTCATGGGATAAAAAAATAAATCTACAGAAATCTAGAACATTTTTATACACTAATAATGACACAGAAGAAAGAGAAATTCAGGAATCACTCCCATTTACAATTGCACCAAAACAATGAGATACCTGGGAATACCTAAACAAAGAGGAGAAAGACCTGTACTCTGAACAGTGTAAAACACTGATGAAAAAAGTTGAAGCTAAAACAAAGAAGTGGAAAGACATTCCATGCTCCCTGAATAGGAAGAACAAAGATTGTTAACATGACCATATCCCCAAAGCAATGTCCACCTTTAATGCAAACCTTATCAAAATACCAACAGCATTTTTCACAGACCTAGAACAAACAATTCTAAAACTTGTATGGAACTACGGAAGACCCCAAATAGCCAAAGCAATCTTGAAAAAGCAAAGCAAAGCAGGAGGCATTATAATTCAAGACTTAAAGTTTTGTTACAAAACTGTAGTGATCAAACAGTATGATACTGGCACAAAATTGAACGCTTAGATCAATGAAACGGAATAGAAAACCCGGAAATGGACCTACAACTATGCAATCAATTAATCTTTGACAAAGCAGAAAGAATATCCAATGGACAAAAGATAATCTCTTCAACAAATGGTGTTGGGAAAACTGGACAGCAACATGCAAAAGAATAAAACTGGACCACTTTCTTACACCAAACACAAAAATAAATTCAAAATGGATGAAAGACCTAAATATGAGAAAACCATCAGAACCCTAGAGGAGAGCATAGGCAGTAACCTCTTTGACATTGGCCATAGCAACTTCTTAGTAGATATGTCTCCTGAGGCAAGGGGAACAAAAACAAAAATATAAGGATAATAAAAGAAAAAATAAGCTACTGGGACTTCCATCAAGATAAAAAGCTTCTGCACAGGGAAGGAAACAGTCAACAAAACTAAAAGGCAACCTATGAAATGGAAGAAGATATTTGCAAATGGCATATCTGATAAAAGGTTGGTTTCCAAAATATGTGAAGAATTTATCAAACTCAACACCCAATATCAAATGATCCGAAGATGATGATCAAATGAGCAGAAGATATGAATAGACATTTACCCAAAGACATACAGATGACCAACAGACACATAAGAAGATGCCCATCATCAGGGAAATACAAACCAAAACTACAATGAGCTGTCATCTCACACCTGTCAGAATGGCTACACTCAACAATGCAAGAAACAACAGGTGTTGACGAGGATGCAGAGAAAGGGAAACCCTCCTCCACTGTTGGTAGGAATGCAAACTGGTGTAGCTACTGTGAAAAATAGTATGGAGGTTCCTCAAAAAGTTAAAAATAGATCTAACCTATGATTCAGCAATTGCACTACTGGATATTTACCCAAAGGGTACACAAATACAAATTTGAAGGGACGCATGCTCCCCAGTGTTTATAGTATCACTATCAACAATAGTCAAATTATGGAAAGAACTCAAATGTCCACTGACTGATGACTGGATAAAGAAGATGTGGTACATTTATATAAAATATAACTCAGCCATACAAAAGAATGAAACCTTGTCATTTGCAATGACATGGATAGAGCTAGAGAATACTATGCTAAGTGAAATAAGTCTGTCAGAGAAGGACAGATACCATATGATTTCACTCATATGTGGAATTTAAGGAACAAAGCAGACATAGGGGGAGTAAAAAGAGAGAGGAAAACCAAGAAACAAAGTGTTCACTGTAGAGAATAAACTGATGATTAATAGGAGAGGAGGTGCGTGGGGACGTTGGTTAATTGGGTGATGAGTATTAAGGAGAGCAGTTGTGATGAGCACCAGGTGTTGTATGTAAGTAATGACTCACTAAATTCTATACCTAAAATTAATATTACAGTGAATGTTAATTAACTGGAATTTAAATAAAATCTTGAAAAACAACAAGGAACAAACAAAACTCCAAAATATGGACCCCTGTTCAAAAGGATAGAAATAAAAGTCCTGTTATATATATATATACTGGAAGATAAAAGAAAATGGTTTCCTCTTTTCTGTGGAAAAAAAGAAGATAGAAGGCAACTTGAAAGGACTTTTTCTGTCCAAAGATGGTACAGTCTGAGCATAAAAATAACTGCAGCTTATTGAAAGATAGAAAAATATTAAAATCTATACTATAATTCAATATTAAAAGTAATCCTTTTTTACTCTTAGAGATAGCTAGGTGATTAACTTATTCTGAATACTAGTAAGTAAAAGGAGGGAATAAAATATTTTTTCTGCCTATAAAATAATACCTTAAAGAAATCAAATTACTGATAATGTAAAATATTTAATAAAAGAATGCCAGCTAATAAATGAAGAAAAAGCATAGGCTGTGATCATTTAATAATCCCTAATAAAACAATGGAGTTAGATAATGATCATCAATGGCTGAGAAAATTCTTAAATGAAAAATGATGGGAATCCTTAAGCTTAGACAAAATGACCAATATTAACATAAAAATAAAAAGAAACAAGCCCTTATGGGCCTTCAAGTATAATATAATAGTATTTTCTATCATCTGTAAAATGTTCTGCAAATAATAAGTAATTAAATAAACAAATAGCCTCTAGATTTAATTGCCATTAAAAGAAATTACAGAGCTTAGAGAAATGTGTTAACCTCTTAGGGATGCAATTAGCAAAATCTAGAATGGTGCAAATTTTGTAGGGCAGTGTTCTATTATACTACATTGGCTGGAAGTGGAATTCAACAATTAGGTAATGACTGGACTTTGGGAATAAATTAGTTACATGGAAGGAAAGAAATTAAGGAAGTAAGGTTTAGCCTGCCTCTTAAACACTCCATGTTTACTAGTAACATTCTCATATTTGTAATTGTTTGTTAAAGAGCTCTCTTCTAGATTATAAACGTCACAAGGATAGAACCATGTTATCTCAACAGCTCTATCTCCAGTACCAGAGTCCATGTGACATTTATTAAATTTTGTCAACTAAAACAACAAAACAAACAAAGTAAGACCTGAAGGAATGGCTGTATAGAGAGAAATTCTGTTTGTCCAGCAGAACTTAGGAAAATATCTCCTGAATAAGCTGAAGGAGTACTTTGTCAGCACCAAAAGTTGCTTTCTCATATCATAGTACAGCCTTCTATTATTAATATTATGTATTCCCATACAGCCTTGAGAATGTGGTTATTTAGCTAACCCCACACTCCCAAATAAAACACCGTGTGAGCCAAGCTTGATGAAACCTTTTCTACTGTAATATTGACAGAATAAAACACCTTTTTTCACATATATATCTTATAGTTTATTTTCAGTTTTCTTCTCTTCCATGCTGCTAATCAGGAGAGCTATTCATTCTTGATTTTTCACTAATGTCAGAATTTGCCACATTTAAAAAATATTGTCCATTTGTTAATACTACCTTTGCTTATCTCTTCTCAATTTGGTAAATTACTGCTGAAAGTTTAAAGTTAATTCATATACCGCCTCTGCTGTGGCTCTGGTCTTACCACACCAGTAGGAACTAGTCGATCTACTCTCCATAAAATTTTATTCAAATCTCAACTACAGTCCTGTTTTCATTTGTATCATGGTAATTTGTTTACATATTAGATTTAATGAGAGCTGTATGCATTACTCTTATACACATTTTATCCAGAATACACAGGGTAATAATAGGAATTTAATTAATGACTGATCACGAATGATAGGAAAGATATTACTAAAATCCAACTTCTTAATAGAAATCTTATAGCTACAACTGATCATGATTTCACCAGGGTATTTTATAGTGTTGCTAATATTTGGTGGGTACAAGACTGCAAAATATAAGCTAGATATTTTTTAAATAAAAAATGTATATATTTGCAATAAAACAAAAATTATGATAAAGATACACATATGAAAATGGAAAATGTGGGTTTATGTGAATAGTAAAGATGTGAAATATCTAAGAAAATTTTTCTCTCATGTCTGAGGTTCTTAGTATGGTTGTAAAGAAAATTTCAGTAATTTCAATAATCTTTACAGTCTCACTCTGGTAGGCATTATGTGGTTTAGGGAGGATGATAAATTGTTTTTCCTAGAACATTGCATTAGTCTGGGTCCAATGAAGAGAGAGAGAGACCACACAGTAATTTGAACAAGGAAAGTTTAATACAGAAATTATTAAACTATAATGAGGGATTGGAATGAGGAGGGATTGGCTAGTAAGAATTAACAAAAACTCTAAAGAACACAGCAATAGCAGATACAAGTAATGTAATAGGAGGTTATATATGCATTAGTTTGCTAGAGCTAAGGTTATACAATGCCGTAGACAAGGTGGCTTAAACAACTAGACTAGGCTGGAAGATTGAGTTCAAGGTGTTAGCAGATTTGGCTTCATCTGAGGCCACTGTCCTTGGCTTGCAGGTGGTTGGCTTCTCCTTGTGTCCTCACATGGCCTTTCATCTGTGTGCATGGATCCCTTGTGTCTCTGTGTCCACAGTTCCTTCACTTATGAGGACACTGGTCAGATACTATTGGGGTTCAAAGGGCTTCATTTTAACTTATTTACCCTTTTAAAGGCTCTGACTCCAGATACAGTCACATTCTGAGGTACTGTGGGTTAGGACTTCAATGTAGGAATTTTGAGGAGACACAGTTTAGTCCTAATAATACAATAACATTGTACTACACCACATTATACTATTACACTATGGTACACTATGCTATAGTACACTATACTGTACTACTATACTATACTACACAAAACTACTATACTACACCATACTATAGCATACCATACTGTACTATACTACTTTACTATACACATAGTACAATATACTATGCTATACTACTACTATACTACACAATATTATACTATACTATACCATACTATACTACACTGTACTATGCCATACGATACTACACTGTACTGTACTATACTAGTATATTATACTGCACCACTAGACTATATTACACTGTACTACATTACACTATACCATACTACACTGTACTATACTACACTACACCCCACTCTTATACTATCCTATACTATCCTATAGTAAATACATACAAGCCAGTATCCTTAGGGCTAAGACAAAACACACTAGTAAATACCACTATGTCCTCAAGGCTGAAATCTAGACCTTCATGTAGAAAGCCTGACTCTAGCTCACCGGAGAGCAGAGAAGTTACTGTGGGGCTCTGCCAGTGGTGGAATTTGCCAGAGGCTGACCTTTGCAACTGATGGAAATCAGCCTCCTGGGTTGTAGGAGAGAGCTGTGAACAAGAGGGATTTCACCAGAAGCAGTCTGCCATGAAAAGCACTTAAAGGGCTTGCAGGGGAAAGCTGCTGTCCACTAGATGCTTCTGGCAGCCAGGCCCTGTAGGAGCCTAGTGCTGGAGAAGCTGGGACTGCAGGAGCCAGACAAGAGGACACTGAAATCAGGAAGCAAAACTCTTTCCTCTCTAGATGGAAAGTGGCAAGACTTCAGTGCCAGCTGACAAAGGAAAAAATATTGAAAGGGTGCTTATTCATTGCTACAGGTGAGTCAGAAAGTATGAATGCAATGCAAGGCTCTGTACCTGCTACAGACATTCAAATGAGTTTAGAAGAAAGTGATGAGGGTGGTGATGGTGAATTTGTGTATCACAGGGAGAAAGGGGACAAAGAAGAGTGGAGGAGGGCTTCTACCCACAAAAAAAAAAAAATTAAGAAATATACATACACTTGCTGCCATACCATTTAAAATAAAATGGTTAATTCCCTGTTATAACATTTCCTGATAAAAATCTCTCTAAGCAATTATTAGAAAAAAATATTTTGCCAGAAATCCATCTATTATCTACCCATTTGTCTATATCTATCAATCGTCTATCTTTCTATCATCTATCATCTATCTATCATCTATCTATCTGTATATCTATCACCATCATGTCATCTCTATATCTAACTGTTGTCTATCCATCCATCATCTATAGTGAATTTATACGTATATGTGTGTATAGTGAAAGTATCATGCAACCAATGATGTTAAGCATTGATTTGTAAGAAATGCAATTTTTATTTTTATTTTTTTTAAAAAAAGATTTTATTTATTTATTTGAGAGACAGAAAGGCAGAGAGAGCACAAGCTGGAGGGAAGAGCAGGAAAAGAGGGAGAATCAGGCTCCCCACTGAGCAGGGAGCTTGATGTGGGGCTCGATCCCAAGACCCTAGGATCATGACTTGAGTTGAAGGGAAATGCTTAACTGAGGTATCCAGATGCCACTGAGGTATCCAGAAATGTATTTTTTAGTTGACTACTTGACAAAGTAGTGAGAAGAAAGGGAGAAACTGATGGAATAAATTTTTCTTTGATGCTAAAAAATTTTGTAATGAAATAACTTATTTCCTATTTCCCAAATTTCCTTTTATTAAAAGAATGTCTTAGCTCCTGCTTGTTTGTTTTGTCATGACTATATGTATATATTATTTCATTTGTATGTATATATATATATCCATTTGTTTCATATATATATATATATATCTCCATTTGTTTAATAGCATACTTAATACTTACTATGTACATACTTAATCACATATTTCTTAAATTGTAGTCCATGTATTTCTTTGGTCCAGCGTATCCACCGATGATGTTTTCTATAATATTTTTTCTTTCATTTTGTTCTGTTATGTATATAATATTTATATGCATAGTTGAAAGTATAAGCATATTCTGGATCAGTTGGATACTGCTTTAGCAGAATGTCCTTATATTGAACACTCAAAAACTCAGGCACAAAAATTAATCTCATTTCAATAATTAGCTTTACTCACATTATATTTCTTATATTCTACATATGAGTAAAAGCATATGATAACTGCTTTTCTCTGCCTTATTTTGTGCAGCATAATACCCTCCAGTTCCATCCACATCAATGTAAATGCTAAGTATTCATCCTTTCTGATGACTGAGTTATATTCCATTGTGTGTGTGTGTGTGTGTGTGTGTGTGTATCATATCTTCTTTATTCATTCATTCATCTGTCCATAGACATCTCGGCTCTTTCCATGGTTTGTGGACATTGCTTCAGGTGCCCCTTTGGATCACTACATTTGTATCTTTGGGGTAATTTCAAGTACTGGAATTGCTGGGTCATAGGATAGCTCTATTTTTAACTTACTGAGAAACTCCATACTGTTTTCCGGAGAAGATGTGCCAGTTTGCATTCCCACAAACAGTGTAAAAGTGTTCCCCTTTCTCTGTGTCTCGCCAACATCTGTCATTTCCTGACGTTAATTTAGCTATACTGACTAGTGTGAGGTGTTTTCTCATTGTGGTTTTGATTTGTAGTTCGCTGATGCTGAATGATGTTGAGCATTTTTTTCATGTGTCTGTTGGCCATTTGTATATTTTCTTTGGAGAAATGTCTGT
This sequence comes from Neogale vison, assembly GCF_020171115.1. NCBI lineage: Eukaryota > Metazoa > Chordata > Mammalia > Carnivora > Mustelidae > Neogale > Neogale vison. Next base: position 56,804,839 of record NC_058094.1, on the reverse strand, counting down.
TTATGTCTCCTGCCCATTTCTTGATTAGATTATTTGTTTTACTGAGCATTGAGTTTGATAAGTCCTTCATAGATCTTGGATACTAGCCCTTTATCTGATACATCTTTTGCAAATATCTTCTCCCATTCTGTAGGTTACCCTTTAATTTTGTTTACTGTTTCCTTTGCTGTGTATAAGATTTTATCTTGATGAAGTCCCAGTAGTTTACTTTTGCTTTTGTTTCGCTTGCCTTTGGAGACATGTCTAGCAAGAAGTTGTTGTGGCCAAGGTCAAAGAGGTTACTGCCTTTGTTCTCCTCTAGGATTTTGATGGATTTCTGTCTTGCAACCATTTTGAGTTTATCTTTGTGCATAGTGTAAGAAAGTGGCCCAGTTTCATTCTTTTGCATGTTGCTGTCCAATTTTCCCAGCCCTATTGTTGAAGAGAATGTCTTTTCCATTGGATATTCTTTTCTGCTTTGTCAAATATTGGTTGACCATAGAGTTGGGGTAAATTTCTGGGTTCTCTATCCTGTTCCATTGATGAGTATGTCTGTTTCTGTGCCTGTACCATACTGTCTTGATGATTACAGCTTTGTAATATAGCTTAAAGCCCATCATTGTGATGCCAACAGTTTTGTTTTTCCTCTGGCTATTCGTGGTCTTTTCTGGTTCCATATAAATTTTAGGATTATTTGTTCCAGCTCTGTGACAAATGTTGATGATATTTTCATAAGGATTGCATTGAATGTACAGATCTTCTGGGTAGCATAGACATTTTAACAATATTTATTCTAATCTATAAGCATGGAATATTTTTTAAAAATCCTTTGTGTCTTCCTCAATTTCTTTCATAAGTGTACTGTAGATTTTAGAGTACAGGTCCTTTACCTCTTTGCTTAGGTTTATTCCTAGATATCTGATGGATTTTGGTGCAGTTGTAAATGGGATCATTTCCATAATTTCTTTTTCTTCTGTCTCATTGGTAGTGTATAGAAATGCAAGTGATGTCTATGCACTGATTTCAGACTGCATCTAAGTTAAAACATTTTTAATTTCAGCTTGATTAGATTTTATTTCTGCACTAGGAGATACTCTAGAGTCTTTTATGCTATTTTTCCCATGCCTAGTTAGTAACTTCATAATTGTTATCCTGAATTCCAGCTCTAAATCAATATCTGTATTGATTAGATCTGTGGCAGAGTATTACCTCTGGGACTTTCCTTTGTTGCTAATTCCTCCTTCTAGTCATTTTGCCCAGAGAAGAGTGGATGTGTGAGAGAACAAAATAAAATATATCAACCGTGACCCAAGCAAAATACACACCAGACAAATCTGAAGAGGTCACAAACCAAAAAAAAGAAAAGAAAGAGGAAAACAAAAGCGGGGGGATAAAGAGAGAATATAACCTCCCAGGTGGACAAAACAGGGTGATCCACTTGGTCCTAGTTGGATTTTGGTCTGTGTTGTTAGAGACATTAAATCACAAAATTGTAAGGAAATCAAAATATATGTAACTGAATACAGTGAAAGGAAGCAAAAAATGAAAAATATATCTATAAAACATAAATGTAAAACTCAAAGTTGAAAAAAAGGCTTAAAAAGTTGATAAAATATGAATCTAGTTGAAAAGGAAAAAAAAGAAGAATAGAAAAATTTTGAAAAGCTTGAGAAAAAAGCTTGGATTCTACATATTATTTTCCCCTAGCACTGGAGTTTTGCAGTTCTATGTGCCTGGTAAATTTGGTATTCTCTTTATGTTCCAACTGCTCTTCTGGGGGAGGGGCCTGCTGCACTGATTTTTAGTGTCTTTAGTGCTTTTGCCTGCAGAGTTGTACCACCTTGCCAGGGGGCCAGGCTCAGTGTGAGCTACCGCAGTTTGCTCTCTGTGGCTTTTATTCCCTGAAGGTTTTCCCTGCCTCTTTAGAGTACAAAAATAAGAATTGCCATCCCCCAATCTCCAGCCTGAAGCTGAAAGTACCTTGCACCCTTTCTTCAGTAAACCCTCAGGGAAAAGCAGTCTTCACTTCTATATGGGCCAAACTTTGCATACTCCTACGGTTTGCACCTGAAATGATCCTCCCGGGGGAAGGCCGAGGTCACCATGTTTCTGTTCTTCGCAGGCCCCTGAATGGAGTGAGGTTGCCGGATCACCTCGCAGTTCCTTATTTATGGCAAATCAAGCCGAGAGTTCCACTCTCAGGATCGTGGACCTTAGTTGGTTTCCCTGCTCCAATACTTGCAAACTCTACTGGCTCAGGAACCCCCATTCTTTCTTTCTGTGATCCCGGGGATCCTGAAATCACACTGTCCCAATGGGATTCAGCCCTGCTTCACCACCTGAGCACCTTTCACACAAGAATGTCTCTCATTGGAGCAGACTTTTAAAAGATCCGATATTGCACTCCGGGAGCTCTTTCTGGTAGCTGACTCCTGGACGCTCTCTCCCCTGCCCTGTATCTTCTGATATATCCCTTCAGATTCACTTCTCTGTATATCTTATCTCGCAAAAAGTGGTCGCTTTTCTATTTGTAGAATTTCAACAATTCTTTTCTTACATCTCAGGTTGAATTCATAAGTATTTGGAATGATTTGATAATTATCTAGCTAAATTCAAGGGACCAGATGAAATGAGGTCCTTTAGTCTTCTGCCATCTTGCCTCCCTTTCTGAGAGTAACATTTTAATTGGTAGACTGAATACATCAGATTGCTCTCCATAGTGTAGGTGGGCCTCATCCCATCCAATGAAAGGCTGAATAGAGCAAAAAGGCTGAGTAAGAGGGAACTCCTGCTGCCCCATAACTTCAGCTGAGACATTGGTCCTTTTTTTGTTTTTGAACTCAAACTAAAATATTGGCTCCTCCTGGGTCTCCTTCCTTCTAGCTTTTTGACTTGAACGAACACTATCAGCTCTCCTGGTTCTCAGACCTTCAGACTTGAACTAGAACTACACGATCAGCTCTTCTCATTCTTTAGTTTGCTTACTGCAAACTAAAGGGACTTCTCAGTGTCCACAGCTGCATGAGTCAGTTCTTCATAATACATCTATGTCTTTATCTATCCATGTCATATAGTCTCCTATTGGTTCTATTTCTCTGGGGAACCCTGACCAATACATATGTATATCATAATCATACTGTACAGAGGTATTTAACTTCTGCCAAACAACGTCATTTGCAATATTTCCTTTGTTACATACACTTATGGTATTGATTGTATAGTTTTGGTTGCATTTAAATGAAAAAATATTTTAATTTACAGTTGCTTGAGACCTAAACATAGGAAATCTGTGACCTCTCATATCTATTTTGTATTTTGTTATCTTTTTTATTTTTTAAATTTTTTTAAAAGATTTTATTTATTTATTTGACAGAGAGAGATGACAAGCAGGCAGAGAGGCAGGCAGAGAGAGAGGAGGAAGCAGGCTCCCTGCTGAGCAGAGAGCCCAATGCGGGGCTCTATCCCAGGACCCTGAGATCATGACCTGAGCCGAAGGCAGCGACTTTAACCCACTGAGCCACGCAGGCGCCCATTTTTTTATCTTTTTTAAAGAATAGCTAAACACCTTTAACCCAAATATTGTCTTTGCCACCTTTGCTTTCAAGAGGCAAAAACTTTAATGACTAGTCTGCTTACTCTTTCTCTTTTAGTAAAAAATACAATATTCATATCTATCAATAGTAGTTTATATTTAATTAGCTGTTGTACATGTTGACATGTTTGAAGATATATTAGGGAATATATATTTTGAGAGAATATATGGCCAATATATCCAGTTCTAAGAACATCACAAGAGCTCAACATGCTTCATCTCATTTAATATTAACAACCACCTACAAGTTAGTGTGTGCTACTATATTCAGTTTGTAGGGAGAAAAGAATGAAATGTGTGGGAAGTAGAGAGATATCCAATTGCCTTAGGTTATAGAAATCAGAGAAAGAGATTATTTCTAGGCTGAGTGTGCAACTTAAGGTGGCAATTTTTCACAGGGAAGAATATGCACTGGGTGTGGTGAAAAAATAATGAATACTGTTTTTCTGAAAATAAATAAATTAAAAAAAAAAGAATATGCAAACAGAAGGACTAACAGGAAAAAGAGTGAGAGGGCAGGGAAAAGTATATCCTATTGGCAAACTGTAATTATTTTGGCACACATGGAGCAAACTTTGTTCATAGTGACCAGGACTTAAAGATTGGGACTTTTAAATACTGGAGATGACTTCTGAAAAGATAGATAACCCTCCCTATCTCTTTTGCCACATCAGATACTCACTGAAAAACCAATGTGTGATGCTAAAGTGAAATATATTGGTTTTGAGTGCCAGCGGTGATAATAGTGTTTAAGAGCCCAGCCAGGAAGAATGTATTTACAAATATCCTGTCTACAAGTTATGTGACTGGCAAAGTGTCTTATCCTTTTAAATCTTCAATGTTCTCAATTAAAAAATGAAGCTGAATTCATACATTTATTTTGAACATTAAATGAAATAAGAATTTTAAACAGACAAATGTATGAGGTGTCTTGGAAAGATTAACAATGAAAACAAGGTAAAAGATATACTAAACCAATATAAATAAGTAAATCAAGTGCAACAATGGTATCTACCTTAATATATTCATTTTTAATTGATGAAAAGTAAAAACCTAGGCAAGTGTATGAATGAAACATTTAGCTAACAAAATTTGTTTCACAAAATTTTGAAATATATAAAGCAAATATCTGCTTAAAGTAAGTGAAATTAAAGAATTATATTGAATATGTTAGCAGGTTATAGTAAGTATTTATGTTTGTGTATCCAGGCCTTTAATTTTTCCAAGATTAGAAACTGACTCATTTGAATCAGGTTGCAGCAGTGGGTTATGATTATAGATGTTTAAGAATTGTTTTATTTGTATTATTATTTTGTCTAATGCTCATGGCCTTAATTCAACTTCTGTGCATGTCTTTGACATTTTTTATAGCTTTCAGTAGAGGTTTATCAACAATGGTTTAGATACAATGGTTATCATGAGAAGAGAAAGGAACTGAGTTATAACAAGTGCATAGGGACTTACCCACAAGCCACAATGTAAAGTAGATGTGAGGCAGACCAAACAAGCAGTGATACTAATGGCAGTCTTTTGAGCATGTGAAAGTCATCCATTAATTATGTCAAAAGGAAAAGAAAAGCTTGGGAAAAAGACTCATTGGTATAAAGGATTCAGAAAATCATTTAGACAATTTCACTGATAATAAATACAACTCTCATGTCTTCTCATGAAGATCGTATCTAGGAATCAATGCCAGTTACTTATGATTGAATAACAAACTTTGCCAAAATACAGTGGTTTAAGGCAGTGATTTTGTTATGTTTTACGATATTGTGGATCAGGAATTCAGGCAGGCATCAACTGGGAAATTCTTTTATTTCCTGTGACACCATGAATGTTATTGTGTGGGGTCCAACTGGTGGATAAGCTCATCTGGAGTGTCCAACATGGCTTTACTCCTTTGTCTTCTGCCTTGGCAATGACGACTCGAAAAGTAGAATCTGCTGGGTCTGAAAGCACCTACATGTGGCCTCTCCAACATGACATTTCTCAGGGTAATCAGCCTTCCTATCTAGAAGCTCAAGAGTCTCAGAAAAAATGTTCCAAATCTGAGAATGTCACTTTCATCACATTCCATTGGTTTAGCGCGTCATTAAGGTAAGCCCAGATTCAAGGGAAAATGAATTCAATGTTCTCTTTCAATGGAAGGGGTAACAACTTATAGCAATCTCAAACCTACTACAGCTGCTACTCTATATGTTGGCTTTTTATGTATGTTAACATATGGGATTTTATTTTCATAACTTTGAATGTGGCATACTTATAAAAGAGTTTGAGAATGAAGAGTCTGTTAAAAAGTGTACTACCACTGGGTGTGATGCATAAACAATGAATGGTGGAACACTGAAAAGAAATAAAATAAAATAAAATAAAATGAAAAAAAAAGTGTACTACCTAATATATATCTGAAAATACTTTGATTCCTTAATTTTTGAAATACAGAGTTCAAAGAAATTAAATGGCACAGTATTTGTGTTGAATTTCAGTTGTTCAGTGAAGTGTGTATATGTGTGTGTATTTTACGTATACATGATACAATCATATAGTAATTAATGCAAGCACATTATAATTTTCTCAGCCAGCGAAAAAAGTATTTCTTATATTACCCGTTTGTTAATATGTTTTTAAGAGTAAAGGGAAGAAGAGGGGTGCCTAGGTGGCTCAGTTGATTTAATGTCCAACTCTTGATTTCAGCTAAGGTTATGATCTCAGGGTCCTGGGATCGAGACTTACCAGAGGCCCCACACTCGGTAGGGGGATTGAGGATCCTTGGCTTGAGGATTTTCTCTCTTCCTCCCCTTTTGTGCCTCCCCACACCCACACTCACTCTCTCTCAAATAAATAAATAAATCTCTTTTTTAAAAAAAGGAGTAAAGGGAAGAATATGTATCAGTATAACTAAAATTTTTAAATAGTGTTTCATTTTTAATTATATATCTTAAATTACATTGGCATACCCTAAGGCTCAACATCATGAACTACAACTGAAATAAAGTTAAGAAGTAAAAGGAGTATGAGAGTATACTACAGCTAAAGGATGCACTGTGTAAATTATTTCCCAGTTAGTACTCATTTAGTATGTTTCCTTTTAAATACTGTTCTATCGACAGATTTGGGAAACTTTGTTGGGAAAGGTATTAACTTAAAAAAACTTTTTTTTCTAATGGGAAGTTATATTTAATTATATATAAATATACAAAACTATAAAATAGAAAAGATTTATCTATTTTATATGTAATTTGTGTATAAAATATAAGAATATTTATATATTTATATATTCAAAGGGTACATATACACAATATTTAATATATTTAAATGTCTACTAACATTTAAATATTATATATACATACTTTGAATTTATAATTTATAGAAGAAAATAAAAATAATTTATAATCCTGCCTCTCAGAGACTCAGAGATTGCTATGTATCCTTTTACAACAGAGCTGCAATTTGAATGACTTCTTGGTCACTGATTTTTTTTCTATTATGTATAAAATGTTCATTTAAAAAGATGTAAATTAAAATATGAAAATATTTAATAACATATATGAATTAAATAAAGAAAAATAAGAATATATGAATTATTCATTTTGACAAATTGTCATAACATGACAATATCCAAAACACTAAATCAGTAAGACCTGAAGGTGGAAGAATTAAAACTAATTTTCACTATGCCCAGCTGGGGGAAAAGTAATTTCCCTTGTACTATGGAGGTATTTCAATTCATACTGATCCCAAGAGCTAACATATCTGAACTCTGTCAGATATGTTGGTTGGTTTGGAAGGAGAATTTGTGCATGTATATGCAATCCCTTTTCTTCTCCTCTCTCGGGGGCATGCTACTCCTTAGCAGAAACTGTTTTCTATTTGTCCATGTTATAACTTACATATTGTAGTAACCCTGTGATTAAGGGAGGGCCTGCAGTATTGGAAATGGGGGATTTGTTAGCTCAGTTTAGAGTTTTGGGGCAATTGGAGACCAAAATCTACATAATGTATAAAGCTTCTGCTTGGGGTCAGATTCATGGATTTGGCTTTGAATTCTGGACATCAGCATGTGGGCAAGGCATTGGACTTTGGCCGTGCATGGACTTCCTTTTGAGCTGGCTTAAGCATTAGGCTTTATGTTATTTAGGCCTCAGAGAAGACTGTAACTTAAGTGAGAAGCTGTTTGTTTTTGTTGTTCTTGTTTTTGTTTGTTTTTATTTTTTTGTTTTTATAGATTCTTTGCTGTGTCTATAGAAGAAAGGCTGCACTTACCAGATTTTGATTAAAGTTCTCGGGGCCTCAAAATAGTCCTGGCCTTAGGATAGTGCATGAGAGACTCAACCATGGATTGACCTTAAGTGAAGATTTGGCAGGGTTTCAGCCATGTGGCTAGGCCCCCAGGTTGTAGGAAAAATTCAAGCCTTGGTTACCAACAAATGTCAGTGGACAAGGCCCTTAGCTAAAATAAAGGTCATGAAGTTAGCTTGAGGTAACAACTCAAGCTATTTGTGGGATCTGCAGCTTGGCATTGAACTATATATATTGTGGCCTGAGCACCACTGAGTGGATAACATGAAGATCTTCACAGAGACAGGAGGGCCACAGAACCCTTAGGAAACTGGGAAGCTAACCCAAGGATTCAGTTGTAGGGAAATAATTTTTCCAGTTTCAAGTCCTTTATTTGCTGTATTAAAACTCCAATAAAGTTTTATGTAGATTCTATAGCTCTAATGAGGTTAAGCTTATATTTTTGGTGCAAAGCCTCAGTAGTCAATGCTAAATTGAATGCTTCAAAATCCATTCTTGTTCAGGGTTAAGAGAGGGGCTATGGAGAGGTTAGCCTGACTTGTTAAAGCTCTTGTATGGCTTCAACTGTCTCCCCAGCAAGTATCCTTAAGTTGGTTCTCAACTGATTAATTACATGAAAGAGGAAAATTTTCCCAAGAGGCAGTTGTTAAGTCAAAGCGATTCCAAAGATGAGGCAATGAGAACAGAATGCAGATGCTCTGTCACTAAAGCCCAAGCTTAAATTTGTGCAATTTCAGCCCCATCCACCTCCCAACACGTTCAAACAGATCGACATTTTAGTTCATCTTTGGGTATCCTGGGTTTGTAACTTTGAAATATTTAGATGTGAATTTTTAGCAGAAAAATGGACATTTGTAAGTTACAGAATTTGCATACAGTTTTCACAAGTTTCACTGTAAAATTCTCTTTCACTTATTTTTTAAAATAACTAAAGATTTTAATTGGATATCAAATTTATAAACATAAAGATAGAATTTCTTTGACAGAAGTTATACAATTCAGGGCCATATCTACTCACACTCCCCTCACACTCACCAATGCTATCTCTTTTCCACATAGGTTTGATTTGTGAGTCAGGAGCATAGGTGTGATGGAGGGTAAGATAGAAGACTGAGATCATCATCTTCCCTCATCAGGAGGGAGGATGAGTCAAGAAACCTGCAAGTTGGTTTCATTGAAGGTGCTGTTATGCCCCAGAATCATGACAATTTTGCTTCCCCCACACATTTTTACTCTAACTTCCTCTGGAATATCTAGCAACAAGTGAATCAGTTGAAATTCTTTTGTTACAAATGATCAGAATCTAATTCAGAATGACTTCAGTTATAAAGAGGAACTTATTAGCTCACAAAGTTTACATCCCAGAAGTTAGCTGAGTTTCAGATGTGCTTGATTTGGTGGCTGCTGTAGGGTATGGGAAGCCCAATTTCTCTCCATTTCTATATTCTTCCTTTGCAGGGTTTGCTTCATGAATTCATGTAGTAGCTCTCTGTGCATTTCTTAACCTTCCCTGTATGGTTTGCAAGTGTCTGTAGCCTTTCCAGTCTTCACATTTATAAATTTAATTCAAACAAAGTGGGCCTTCCTAGTAGCTCCTGGCGCATCCTAAAATATAGAGTAATTTTCTCTAACCCAGAATTCACAGCATACATTTCCTCTTCTACCATTGGATCTAATTGGTTTATCTGCACATTCCTGTAGCCAGGCGTGTGGTCACTGGGGTTCAATCCCTTTCAAATGAAGTAACAGAAAATGAGAAGGGGAGTTATCCCTCAGCAAAATCCAGCTACTTTCATTGGAATACATGGGAAGTGGTAACTAGGAAGCAAAAAGACATGTATATAATGGTCCATCACTTTGATTACTCAACATCCATATATATTCTTTTTCTTATATAAACACATATGAAAATGTTCTTTGCCTATAAAAATACGCTCCCCTCTCCACCCCTTGTTCCATAATGCAACCTAAAACATCTTTCTGAGTTCAACTGCAAGTCTAGGTCTCTAGATAATTGTACATTCCTTTCAGTCATATGCAGATGGTAGACTATTACTGCATAACACTTGATGGGTAACTAATAAATTAAATTACCTCCTCTCAATATGTGAATATGGAAATAAAGCAGTATACTCTCAGTAAAAGTTCCCATTTCAAACTAAGAAGAACCAGAGACCTAGTTTATATAGATAATAATTGATGTCTGCTGCTTAGCAGTGGAGAAAATATCTTTATCCACCAATCTGCCTTTCCAAGTTTTGTACTCTTGGAAGATCTTTTTTGTTTTTCATCAGAGATGACTTCTGGGGTAGGCAGTGTGGATAGAGACTGCTCTGCAAGCTGTCTTGTGTTTATCTTAATGAAGTGATTCTCAAAGTGGTTCTTAAAATGCCTCCTAAATGTGTTAGGCTTTTTTGATTATCACAATCATTGAAGGTGCTACCATCATTTAATGGATAGTCTCATTGCAAATTAAAAAAAAACCCAAACACTTTGGGGTTCATTTAATAAACTTTGAATCACATAATTCAAAAAAGTGCTGTACAATATTAGAAAAATGTCTTTACATTTTATTAGTAAAGTTTAGTTTGGAACTATTTGACATTATTGCCATTTCATATATTCCTTTTAGGAAGTAGACTTTCTTTGTGTAGAAAGAAAAAAAAATAAACCAATTAGGGCAGAAAGTGAGACCATAGAATAGAGACCATAGGATAGAAAGTGAGATATAGTTAAATGGTTCAAATAGAAATGATCAGAAGAGATTTAAAAAAAAAAAAAAAACATTTTATTTGACAGAGAGAAAGAGAGAGAGCACAAGTGGCAGGCAGAAGGAGAGGTAAAAGTAGGTCCCCCACTGAGCAGGAGCCCCTGACTTGGGGCTCCATCCCAGGATCCTGGGATCATGACCTGAGCCGAAGGCAGCCACTTAACTGACTGAGCCACCCAGAGGCCCAAGAAGAGATGTCTTAATTATTAATTGTATTACTACTACAATGCACCAGATGAAGACAAGAGAATTCAGTGAGGTGGCATAAAGGTGGTTTCTATATGATGTAAAGGGCTATTGTAAACTTTCTTGAAATGGAACAACCAGGGACGCCTGGATGGCTCAGTTGGTTAAGCAGCTGCCTTCAGCTCAGGTCATGATCCCAGCGTCCTGGGATCGAGTCCCGCATCGGGCTCCTTGCTCAGCAGGAAGCCTGCTTCTCCCTCTGCCTCTGCCTGCCATTCTGTCTGCCTGTGCTCACTCTCTCTCCCTCTCTCTCTCTCTCTGACAAATAAATAAATAAAATCTTTAAAAAAAAAAAAAAAGGAAATGGAACAACCAAAAAGCCTTTAAGAACAGAATTTGTTACAGAAGTTGTTCCTGAAGTTATTTACAATCTTAATTAAACCCCTCTTCTCTGTACCCTCAAATTACCAGGTAAAATCTTCTACACTCCTAGATACTCCTAATGACTCTAGTTTTATTGGGGAAGTAAGGTTAGAGACTGGATTTCACAATGACGAACATGCATGGAAGTATCCCTGAGGAGACATTGTTAAATGGTGTAAGATTTTGAGCCCACTTAAGAATTCACAGAAAACATGCATGAGGAATTTTACTTCCACAGGAATTAGACTGAAATTTCCAGACAATCTTTATATGTATTCTGTGAATTCTAATTAGTCTATCAATATTAAAGACTAAATCTTGAACTATAAGAATTAAGTTTATATATTTTTCTTGGAGCAAGAACTACCTTACATTTATATACATTAATTCATTAATAAAGCTTCCTCGGTTAGTAAGGCATCCAATATTGAACATGTTCCTCTGTGAAATAATAAATATTAATATTTAAGTAATTTTGAATGAAAAGAAACTTCACTATAATTTTAATTGTTTATTTATCATAACCATTCCTTATGCATAACCAATAGATGTTTTACTGTTGTCTAAACCCAAGAAATATGAGAAATCTAAAACAAACAAATTAAACACTCATCTCCCCTGCAGATGGGTTCACAATGCAAAAGGGAATAGGTTCTAAAACCTTGAATTCTTCTTCAACTCATCTATATGCACATTCTGCCACCAAAAATCTCTAAATTATCCAAATTTTACCTCCATGACTACTATTGTTGGGTGCATTAGATATATCTTTCCCCAGTCTTTGATTTTCCAAGTGGAATTTTATTTTACTCCCCATCTTTACCATATCCCCACATTCTCATGCATGTGCCACATAAACACACACAGACTAACTATTAAAGTCTTATCTATTCTTCAAATTTCACCTTTCCCTTGAAGTCTCTCTGTTTTGCTCATCTAAATTTTTGTTTTTCATTTATATCATGAATTAATAAGAAATAGAAATTACGTCTTACTTTTCTCCGAGGGTCATTTAAGGCTCAAGATTCTTTTGAGAGCCTCTTATTGATGCCCCTACTTGTACCCAACATTCTTTATTATATGATTAGTTGGGTAAAACATAAGTATGATGTAAAATAAGAGAAAGACAATGTATTTGAAGATATCTGAATTTAATCTATAATTTGAAAACATTGTGAAGAACATAAATTTTAAATTTCAGACTAGATATTTAGAACATAGCAGTTGCAAAAATGTAATGGAACTCTTATTTTTATTAAAGTTGCTTTCCAGACTTTGAAATTATGCTTATCCGGTTTCTATCCTTTGAGTGAATTTTTTATGATAGGTCTAAGCAATTTTCAACACTGAAATATAGCTATTGACTACTTTTAATATTTAGCAGGTTATGATTAAAAGTTTGCTGTTAGAATAGAGAGAAGAACAGAATTAAACAGCTCCATGACATCTATACCAAGAAGTGGAGGAGAAAAGTAAGTTGATTTTAAGCTAGGACTGAAAGCCTTGTTATAACTTCTCAGAATGAACATGATGTACTTTCAAATGAGGTGAATACTACTTCAACTTCCTGACATTCTCTGAGTCATGATTTATTACTTTAGGCTTTTTGTGAAATTTCTGAGCTGATTTCATAGAAGTAGACTTTTATCTTTTCATTTTGTGACCTTGCAGATCTCTTATAAAAAGGACATAATTCATAAGGCAAAAATAGAAGAAACTGATCATGAAAATGGGGATGTCTGCATCGACACATGCAAGTCCATAGATTTAAGTAATTTTTCTTTGTGTCACTTCTATTGTCAATTTAAATAATCCATTCATATATATTAATTAGTTTTCTATGGCCATAGGCCATATTAATGATGAAAGTTAGTATTAACTGATTCACTAAGTAAGGTTTTTATCCTTTGAAAAAAAAATTAAAATTTTTTAGAAAAAATAATGTCTTGTTGTACATGTTTCGCATGCGAGTATTCAGCCTACTGTTTTTTAAACAACAGGGAAGAATCCATGCTCAGTATAGCTATAATTTTATGTTGTTAATGTTCTCAAACTGTGTGACTACAGATACATTACGTAAAGTTAGATCCTAAGATGATTACTTCCTCCCTAGGAGTTGCAACTGTGGTGTGGATAGACCTGCCATTCAATTGCCCTTTCAGTTTTGAAAGACAGTGATTGCTCTGAGCCTTGCATGTGGAGTATCAACTGTGACAGAAACAAGTGTGCAGTGGAGGGTGGGTGGTCATTGCTGCCGTGTTAACTTAATCAAACATATGTTTGTTTAGCCCATAAACCACTTTACAGCATCAGGACCAAACAGGTAGAGTTGATATTTTATGCCTTTTTTTGTACAATTCTTCAAGGTGATTTTTAAGAACTCATTCTGAAAGAGGCATATGAAGAAATGTTTGGAGGCACAGGCAAATAAAAATCACAATTTGTTACCAGTGACTTACTCTTCATATGCTTCTGTAGTAATTTGGAACAGTGGATAATTTTGTCACCCAGGATTCATTTGATGATATCTGGAAAAATTTGTTGTGGGAACTTGGGCATTCCTACTGGCATTTAGGATGGAAGCCAGGGGTTCTGCTAAAACTCAGAAAGCAACAGGACAGCTCCCCACAATTAGGAATTACCTAATCCCAAATGCCAGTAGTGTGAAGTGGGAAAACCCTGATCTGGAGAAATAAGAAATATCTTTCAGTCAAAGGGAAATAACCTGCTCCTAGGAAATATAACAATTTTCACATCCATGTTCATATTCTCAGTGTAACCTTCTCAGTATAACCAAAGTATAACCTTTTTCTGACAAAGATCTCTTACAACCGTTCCGTTTTCTGAATCCTTGTCACTCTTTAAAATGATTTTATTTGTTTTACTTGTTTATTTATTATTTATTTGCTGTCTCTCTCACTAGAATGAAAGACACTTGACAGTATGGATTTTGTCTATTGTGCTTGCTACTGAATTGATTATTTAGAATACCACCAGTGCCTTGTTGTTCCCCCAATACTGATCTGCTAAATGAATGAATAGCAGTGACTATTCCAGAATGACTTAAGAGAAAACTGCACCTCTGCCCAAATCTTTTCCCTTTCTGAAATAGTTCTCTAGCTTCTCTGTGTCTGTCCATTTGGATATATAGGGATATTCTGGGAAGGGAAAGAACGGAGAAAGAAAGTATCCATTGTGATTTGTTTTTCAGCCTTAGGATCTTTAAGGAAGTTTCTAGTCCTCAAAGACTATTTAAACCTCACCTGCTGCATTTTCCTACCAGAAACAATGTTTTCATTACATATCAACCAAAAAAGTGTAACAATCATGAATATGGGTAGTTGTAAGCTAAAGTGTGTTTGAGAATGTAGTGAGTTTACTTGATCACAAATAGATACTACTGAGCATTTCTTTCTCTGGTACATATAATTTAAAAATAAGCAATTACATTTATATACGTGTGGGAAGCATAATATTAGAAGAGTACTTTTCAAACATTTTATAAATTACTGTTAAAAAAATGATTTTAGTATACTTTCTGGTCGCATAGTGTAGGGTAGAAGGAGAATAGAGAAAATTGATCCTTCAAATTTTCATGATAAAGCTGAACATATGTATTCTTAATAGCATATGGTTTCAATCATATGCAATTTAAGAAATAAAATAAATGAACGAAGAAAAAATAAAAGAGGCAAACTAAAACACAGACTCAAGTATAGAGGACAAACTGGTTTCCAGAGGAGAGGTGGGCAGAAGGTTGGATGAAATAGGTGAAGGGGATTATTATACTTACCATGACAAGCACTGAGTAATGTATAGAATTGTTGAATCACTATATTATACACTTGAAACTAATCTAACACTGAATGCTATTTATTTTGAGTGTATATATTTTTTAAAAATCTAATTCAGTGATAAAGACATTTTAGTCATTCATTTCTTTGACCATAAAATATGTGATGAGCAGAGAATGAAGGGTATTCAACTTTGGGGCAACAAAATTAATCCATTAATAAACCCAATATTACTTGGTGTTGAGTGTCTTACACAAAAAAAGTATTAGGGTAGAAGGAAAAAAAATTAGAAAAGAAAGCTGAATTCACATCCATATCTCTTTTTGGATAAGCCGGGTATGGCTTATAAATATGGTGGACATGACCTATGATTGAAGAAATGGATTGAGGGACAACCCAAGTGTGTTCTTGATTGACAGGTTTAAGAGAGCATAGATGATATCTGATTAGTCGGATCTAAAGAAGACCTAGACAGGCAAAGGAGCAAAACTCAAATCTCAAGTGCCTCCAAATAGAATGACCAAAACAGGTATAATAATTTTGTCAGAAATTGAAAGGAAAGCCTGAACAGAGAAGCAGGAAAGGGAAGAAAGATGTAATGAATCTGCATCTCTACCCAAATGAATTTGAAATGAATTTGATAGTTTCCATGGAGGGAAATGATGAGGTTTAATTGACCCAAGTCCTCCTACTCTCTGGAGGACTATTTTCTAGCAATGGGTAATTTACTCAAGCAGCACCATGGTCCTTTCGTGTGGTTTGCGATAGGTGCCAGCAAAAATGAATCTCTTTTTTTACGATGACAAACTACAAGGCTCCTGAATTCTGACGGGGTAAAAGCATTTCTCACAATGTGTGCAAAGTTTTCTGAAGAATGAAACAATTGCATATAAAAGCAATGTTATGAATCAAAGCAAATATCTAAAAATTAGAGAGTGAGAGAGGCCTGATGAACCAAACTAAGTCTGCAGTCAAATATTGTGGTTTACAATCACATATCCAGGCCCACTTTGTGTGTGTGTGTGTGTGTGTGCGTATATGTGTGCAAGTGAAACTAGGCTTAGTTGTAGTTTTGTCACTCCTTACAGGGTTTTATTGCTTAACATAAAAAGCCTTGAAGCACTGGCGTTCTTGCTGCAGCATTGCTGAAACTTTTCAGCATTTTCTAAATAGTTTATTATTGTTCTTATCATATGTAAACCCAGAAAAATATAATTATTGTGTTCACTTTTAATTAAAAAAATGGATTTTCTAAAATGGATTTAAGAAATTTTCCTTTATCTTCTTATTCCTGTGAAAATATTTAGGGGACAATTTGTTTGAGTTTATAGCACTCATTAATTTATCAAAAGGTATTTTAATTTTTTTTCCTTAATGCTTGTTTTTAGTTTATTGATATTAGTATTTTCATTGGTCTGATAAAATATTTATATTATGGATCTATTTTTTTCTTAGAATATATAATTACTGGTGTGTATCCAGTTACTTTTTAAAGGACTTGACAAACAGATGATCAGATGTGCTGAGACACTCTAATTGCCTGTTCTGATTTCACTTCAAAGTTTTTCTGAAGTCCAGTTCTTAGAAATCCCTTTTAAAAGGTAAAAGATCAAATTGATTTTCTATATATTTTAAGATGCCATCATTCAATAGCTCTCCATCCATAGATAACTGTTTGGGAGTACTTCTGGGTGGTATTCATGGTAGTCATGGTGCTGACTCACCAGTTCTGTCTAGAGAAGAACAAATAACAAAAGGTTTGTTCACCTGAAGGTTACATTCCTGGTACATTTTTTCTGTTCTTGGACAAATATGCAAAAGTATCTTTTTCACTGAACAGGAAATCTTTTTGGTCTCACTTCCATTCATGACACATAGACTGGAAAAGTACGGTTAAGAGTCAGAGAATTTCAGGGGTGCTACTTTGGTACCTGTGGCATTTTTACTCATGTGCACGCTAAATGGAAGCCCCAAGCAAGCTTATTTCTGTCACTTTGAGGTGGTCATGTCATCATTGACTGAGATGTTACAAACCTGTACTAAGTTACTAAATTTTTCTTTTATTCATAATGGAGTTCTCAAGGGATACCGTCAGCAGGTACTTGTTGACATATGCTATTTGAAAACAACATTTTATTTTGAAAATACATTAATATGAAAATAAATTTTCAATGTCTACTTCAAATAGGATAATATATATATTTTTTAATTTTTTATAAACATATAATATATTTTTATCCCCAGGGGTACAGGTCTGTGAATAGCCAGGTTTACACACTTCACAGCACTCACCATAGCACATACCCTCCCCAATATCCATAACCCCACCCTCCTTCTCCAAACCCCCCTCCCCCCAGCAACCCTCAGTTTGTTTTGTGAGATTAAGAGTCACTTATGGTTTGTCTCCCTCCCAATCCCATCTTATTTAATTTATTCTTCTACTCCCTTAACCCCACATGTTGCATCTCCACTTCCTCATATCAGGGAGATCATATGATAGTTGTCTTTCTCCAATTGACTTATTTCGCTAAGCATATACCCTCTAGTCCCATCCATGTCGTCGCAAATGGTAAGATTTCATTTCTTTTGATGACTGCATAGTATTCCATTGTGTATATATACCACATCTTCTTTAGGATAATATATTTTTATATTATTTCCTTATTTCCTTTATCTGACCATCCTAAATCCTCAAAAAGCTGCATGCTTGTTTCTTTTCATCCTAACTCAGAGTTTCACAAATTATGTCCCATAAAGCAAATCCAGCCAGTTTTGGAAATCAAGTTTTGTTAGAGTAGGATCATGCTCATTTCTCTGTAGCTGTTAATGCACTGTAGTAGCAAGGTGATTTATTGCAAAAGAGTCTATGGCCAATAAAGCCCCAAATATTTACTCTTTGGCCCTTTCAGAAAACAATTCTTTTTTTTTTTTTTAATTTTATTTATTTGACAGATTTGAAAGATCACAAGTAGGCAGAGACAGGCAGAGAGAGAGGGAGAAGCTGGATCCCTGATGAGCAGAGAGCCCAATGGAGGGCTCAATCCCAGGACCCCAAGACTATGACCTGAGCTGAAGGCAGAGGTTTAACCCACTGAGACACCCAGGCACCCCTCAGAAAACAATTCTGCTGACCTTGCTCTAGTTAGTGAAAATACTCAGGAGCTAGTTTCTCATTTATGTAGTTGATATGATTGCTGTATTTTTCTCAGAAGCCATTTGGTTGTATAACTTAAACATTGCCTCCTTAATTCATACATTTATATGTCTTTATCCAGTGTTAGCTATCAGTAAACCTTAAGAATAAAAATAAGTATAATGGTATTCCATTTAATTTATATTTTAAGATATTCAAGACAATAAAGATTTTATTTAAGATTGATAAATGTAACTTTCATTATCATACACTTCATATGAAAATAAGTTGCTCAATAAATTTAAAAAATATAATTTATTTACATGGTTATAGTGCTCTGGATACTAAATTATTATACTTTCTATGTTTCTATGTTTTTCTAATCTTTCTATGTTTACCTAGAACTCTGTAGGATTTATTGGAGCTACAAAGGCAGATGTTCAGAAATACCATTGAGAGTTTTATAAGTATTGAATTCATTATCTTCCAATTAAATTTTGTTTTTTCATAGCATGTATTTCCGAAATTATGATGATTAATGGGAAAACATAACTTAATTTACCCATAACAGTTTTAAAATGGAAATAATCTTTATGGAAAGGTCATGCTGGATAATTGATAGTTTTTATATAAATTAGTATGTGATTAATAATTTTTTTATTAATCTCTATTGCTGTCTTTAAATTAATATGAATTTAATCCAGTTTTATTAATATAATAGAAGCAAAAATTTCTTTCCTCAGAATGTGTTTTAGGATCATAAGGTGTTATGAGAGAATTTCTAGTTTTTCTCAAGTATTTATGTTTTTATTATAAAAAATATGATACTAAAGAATTTTATTAAAGAGAGACTTTAATGAACTGGATACAGTTACTGAAAATAGTACTACAGTGATTAAGATATTATTTGGAAAATCCAAATAATACTTTTTCTAGTTATAACTCTAGTTTCTTTGAGGTTAAAAACTTAAAACATTTTTCATTAGGTATAGAGCAAACAAATGCAATTGTATCTTGTTCTTATTTTGTAATTAAAAAGGAGACATAATTCTCAAATAAAAATTATTCATATTGGTTTTTGTTGAAATAATAATGCAATATCTGAAAAAACATATTATTTTGATACTATTACTTATTCTGTATAGGGCTGTGTTCTGTTAGAATTGTAAAAATGGAGGGTTATGACATTTAGGTGATAGATAGGGGATATCTACAGGCTATATTCAACTCCCAAGACTCAGAACCACCCTGTGATTTTTTTCTTCAGTTTTTAAGTAGTAAATGGAATCAACATTATCAACAATAGGCAAAATTCCTACATTCGCGTTCCATGCACCAAGGGCCATTATTCTAGAAAGGACTAAGTGGAAGCATAGTATAGCTATAGCAATATTACTTTTCTGAAGGAATTGTAGAGATAAGGTGAGGTGGAAATTATTTTGAACACTATTTCCACTTAGACTGTGAAAAAATAGGTATATCTTAGAGAACACCCTTGGGTGGTTGCATACTTATGAGGTGATTTCACTGTCATTGAAGTTCCAAAAATAATATATTTAATGGAGCAAAAACAATGAAACTTCAGGTCACTGATGTACAGTTATCAATCTGACAATTTATTCTCCTCTATACTTATTCATAAAGATTACCCAAAGAAGTTTACTTTTTATTAGCATGGTGAACAGTATACTTTATACTGTATACTGAATGGTATACAGTATACTGATTCAGGATTATTTCTCCTCTTCTTTTCTCTGTTATAAAGCAATCTGAAGAAATCTTAATTGTCCTGATATCCCACAACATCATACTATTCCAATGTACTGATTTTATCATGAGATTAGATCTTATGAACAGGAAGTGGCAAGTATCATAGATACCTTAATAAGAACTTTGCATGCCTGGAGATAGGAAAAGGACCCTATATTCAGAGTTCTGACACCTACCTAAGTTTTGGGGAGCTTATTTGTCTAGAGCACACACTCACCAAAGTAAATGTGAAAAGTTATGTATGTTATATCATCTACTATTAAGCTTCAGCCCCGAAACTTGAAGGGTCTCTGAATATTGAAGATAACACATGTCATTGTTAAAGTGTTGCTATGACCCACTTATCTAGTAGCCCATAAGACTCCCAGAATTTCAGATCCAGGTCATACTCTAAGCTGCTCTGCTACTTCAAGACCTTGGAACCTTCAAGACCAAATAATAAATAGTCCTAGAGTCTGGGGCAAGTAGAGATGCTATATGTCGCATCTGGAAAGCCCCAGTTAGGTAATGTTACCTATTGCTAGGAATTTGGAGAAAATTTATGCACTCATTTGTTTTTCCATAACATGTATTTCTGATATTATGGCAGTTAATGGGAAAATACAATTTAATTCACCCATAACATTTACAGTTGTAAATTGAGGAAGACCTATAAATCTTGTGATTTGAAATTATGTTGCTCACTTGACATGTCAATTATATAACTTTATAGAACTTTAATTTCAAAGTTCTGCAGACCAGTAGCATTGGCCTGACCTGGGAGCTTGGGAGAAATACATAAACTAATGCCTATTTTAGACTTAATGAATCAGACTCAGCATTTTAACAAGATCAACAGGCATCTTGGTGTTATTGTTTAATGGATATAGAGATTGGGGTTGTCAAAAATTCTAGAAATGGATTCTAGTGATGGCTACACACAATGTAATATACTTAGTGTCACAAAACTGTACATTAAAAAAGGTTGAAGTGGTAGATTTTATGATATATATTTTTATGACAATAAAATGAATTCACTCTTCTTGAAATCTATATTAATATTTTTATATTTATGAAGGAAATAAGGGGCTCTAGCACGAAGATGAAAAGGCCAAAATGGAAAACTATTGATTAGTTTCTTAATGAATCCTTTTTAAACTGGGAGTACACTTATCTTGATGAGTACTGAATAATGTATAGAATTGCTAAATCACTATACTGTACACCTGAAACTAGTATAACACTGTATATTAATTATACTGGAATTCAAAAATTTGATAATAGTCTTTTCTGATATAATCTCTTCTTTTTCTTGACAAGTTTATAATTGAAAGCTCAATGTATACAAATCATAAACAAATTGAACAAGTTATACCCAAGATGATATAATTAATTATACATTTACTTATAAAGGCAATAACATGAAATTTATAACACTATTGTTATTAAACTATTACATTGCTTTCAATGTGCAGGGAGAGGTAGAGAGAAAATCTTAAGTAGGTTCCACACACAGTACAGAGCCCACATGCAGCTTGGTGTCATGACCCTGATAATTTGACATGAGCCAAAATCAGGAGTCGGATGCTTAACTGACTGAACCACTCAAGTGTCCTGAAAAAGTTGGTTTTAAGTAGACTGTCATATTGGAATATAACAGGGAGTACATTAAAGGATTTCTATGCCATTAATATTTGAGTTTTTAAATCATATATGAAGCAATCATTACCCTCTTTTGATTTATGAGATTCAAATTCCATAATAAATTTTAATTTACACTTTAATTTTATTTATGATTTTTTATGCCAGGTTTGTTTCACAGTGGAATGGTGCCATCTTTTAATTAGCATTTATTATACTCACGCACTGTGCTAGGTACTTACATTATCTTTTAATTATGTTGAAAGTAATTGGATAATAATTACTATACTATGTAATAGTACTATACTATACTAAAATAATTGAAGATCTGGATTTCAGTCTTTGTTATTTGACTGCTCATAATCCGTGTTCTTTCAATTATAGCATGCTGCCTTTCATGCAGTACCTACTGTATATCAGGCGGAGTCCAAGTAGAGTGTCTATAAATGCTCACCATAACTTTTCAAGGTTTTTAGTAAGGGATGTGTTTTCTGCTTTTAACATAAAAATTCTAATTATCTATTTTGTTCCTGCTTGTGTGCATTTTTATTTTCTAACCATCTATTCATTTTACTTGTGAGTAATCTTATTGAAAGTCATAATAATAGACACCTTTAAGATAATTGGGAAAAAGACATTCTCTAAAAATTGTAACTTAAGGTATAAGGATTTCTGATTGTTTTAAAATCTTACATAAATTGGGGCAGAGATGCCAAATATACACAGATCATGTGGAATAAGTACAATAACTTGTTTCATAAATTTTATCTGAAATATTTATTTCTTTGTGTTTTTTTCATTCTTGGAAGTTACTCTTTTCTATGGTTTCATAGACTAGGTTTCATGTACAGTAATGCTTGAATTAGTTTTTTTTTCTTTAATTTATTCTTATGTGGAACAAAATTACTAGAACAGTTTTAGAAATAGAATTTTTTATTTTGTGCATATCATATCTGGATTGTTTATGACATAAACATATCTAGATGTTTATGAGGTAAACATAGGAAAGTAAATGGTGTTACATCTTTTTACTCCAATTGTGTGAAGTAGTCTTTCTAAGACTTAGCTAGGTAAGCTGCATTTTTCATACTTGCTTAGAACAAACACATTTGTAGGGCATCCTGAAGTCCCATGGTCTATGACATAGAGTACAATAGCAGGATAGGAAAAGAGCTTTGTTTTGATAAATGAACTTGTCACATGCAGATAAGCAGGTATACTTGAAATCTGTCACACCTAAAAATCTATTAACACTTTCTCCCCTGTTTTCTTTGTATTTGGAAGTTAGGCTAGTTATGATATAGTGTCATTAATTATGATTCCATTAATTTTAAATTTATGGTATTTTAAATAAAAGAGTTGGCCTTTTTCTCCATCTATCTTTTCTTCCTTTCTTTTTTTCCCCTTTTCTTCCTTTCTTTTCATCTTACTTCTTCCCTCTCTCTTCCTCCTTTTCTCTTTCTTCTTTCCCTCCTTTCCTAACTTTTTCATAACTAGTGCATATTGTTTCTTAATGTTTCAAATAGTTTTATAATTATAATTACCAAGAGTAGATTGTTTGCATGCCAATTCTTATTCTAATAAAGTACGTTTTATCAACCTTTTAAACTTAAAATAAAAAATTAAATGTAACAAATGTATGGTGGTCAAGATTAAATTATTCTTATCCTAAAAATACAAAGCAGATATCTTATAACATTCTATTAATTTTTAATAAATAAAAATTATTTATAAATATCTTTTTCCTGTCACAGCTGAGATTTTCCTGAATTCTAAAATATTGTACTTTTAACTCTTCAGTTGTAACAGTAATTACAATTCCTATTAATATAAATTTATCAGAACTTTTAATGCTGAAGCAATTTTGCATAACATTTTACTACTCAGTAAATATTTTTAGGCATTCAAATAAGGTTATAAAAATACTGTCTTAATCTTCTTTAACTAGAACCACATTAGGAAAAGTAGTGGTATTTTGGGAAGATTTCGAACTTAAATTTTTATTCCATCTGATAACCTTTGTCAATTGTTTGGAAGAAAACACAATGAAAAATTATTTCTCAAGCTTCCTCCATACTGTTGTCCTTGCTTTAGCACTCAATCATCAGACCATTATAAGAAAGTCCTCTAGGGATGTGCCATAGTAGCTATTGTGTGGCTTCTACTCAACACTTTGTTTGAGAAATACTGGCTAGCTTATTTGCTTTAAAAAAATATAGAAGGTGTTGTTGAATCACTATATTGCACACCTGAAACTAATACAACATTGTATTGACTACACTGCCATTAAAATGATAAAATTTCAAAAAAAAAGAAAAAAGAAGGTAGATTTTTTTAAAAAGGTGATTAATGTAAATGTAAATCAGTATTAGGCTAATTGTTTCTTTTCATTAATTATCAGTTTCTTTTTTTTAAGATTTTATTAATTTTTTGAGAGAGAGAGAAAGAGAGCACAAGCAGGGGAAGGGGCTAAGGGAAAGAGAGAAGCAGATTCCCCACTGAGCAGGGAGCCAAATGGGGTGGGGGTTGGGGTTGGGGGAGTTTGATTGTAGGACCCCAAGCTGAGCCTAAGGCAGACTTAGCCAACTGAGCCACTCAGGCCCCCCTCTAATTACGAGTTTCTTGAAAGTATCTTGTCTCTTTGAGTTCATTGAATTACTTTCCTTTCTATGCACTGATCTTTTATTATATGCCAAGTACTGTTTTAAGTACCTAAATCTATACCTGTATCTATACAGAGCATTAAATAATCATGCCATGTGTGAGAAAATTAAATGCAGTAATTTTACAGATGAGGAAATTAAGGATAATGTATCCTTGTACTTATTTGAGATCTCAAAGCACATGCTAGGGATGGTGTCTGAATCTAAGACTAATGTAGCACCTGTTTTCTTACCTTCTGTTATATATTTTGACAAAGATATATGAAAAGAAAACTTAGTTTTAATATATTTAATTAAACTCATTGTTTTCTTTCCTTTTTGGTAATATTTTATTAGTAGATTCCTGTAACCGTACATATATACAGACACACATATATATATATACACACACACACACGTATACATTATTCTGAAATGTTGGCAACTTTATTTAAAATGCATACTGCTGGTTGCTAGTAGTGATTATTGTAGATAATTAAATTATAATTTATTCAGTTTGAATTATCCTGATAATGGTAGAGTTGCTGAAGGAAAGTCTGTTGCATTTCCAAAAGCTCACAAGAAAATAGGATATATTGCCATGCATTTTGTCTTATTTCACATCACTGGCTAATCATAAACAAACAGCAATTTATCTATTAAATTCTTTTACTTGGCCAGAATCTTGGTACTGCATCTTTTTTCTTGCAAGATATTTTTATCAAGACTATATGCTTTTAGAAATTGTATAGCAGGAGTCTGGATCATTCAATCAATTTCATTATCAGCAGTGTACATATGATTAAAAATTATTCAGTTGAACTGTGGAATGATTTATTCTTTATATATTTACTAATAATAGCAATGTCAGGAACCAACACTTAACAGAGGGCTTTCTATGTTCCCATATCTTTTCCTTAAAAACTCACGTAAATAAAAATTGATCAGCTCAACCTTTCTAGTAAGCACTCTTAATAGAGAAGTTACTGGGTAAACTTAAGTCTTATAGATAAAAATGAGAGTAGTTCTCTATCCACATGGATAGATCAAGCGAAAATGATTATGACCCTACCAATTAAAAAACCCCACTCTTTTCATATTATTTGTTTCATTTATATCAAACATCCCCTTAATGTATAAATGTTATATGCCAGACTCTAGAAAACTTAGTAGTAAGGACACAGCATTGAACAAAATGGAAAAAAAAAACCCTGCTTTCATGAACTTAATATTCCAAGAGTGGAAATAGACACTTAAACAAAACAAAACAAAACACCACATGTATAATATATCATATGGTGATAAATGCTATGAAGAAAGCGACGTTAGGTGAAAAATACACTTGGAAGTTGTCTTTTATATAGGGAGATGAGTAAAGGTAATGAGGTGCTCTCTAACAAGGTGACATGGAGCAGAGAACAGAAGGAGGTGGGGAGGTACAGGGAGATATCTATAGCATAAATACAAACAGAGGGCAAAGGCAATCCAATCCTCAAGGGTAGTCAAATTCGACATGTTTAAAGAATTGCACGGAGGCCTGTAACAGAGGAGGAATTGATCATGGATTAAGTCTGAATCAAGTCTGTGGTCAAATCATGTGAGTCTGTAGGCCATTAAATCAGTAGGTCATTAAAAGACTGGATTTTACTCGGAGTGACATGCAAGGCCCAAGAGCAATTTGATCAGATGAATATTTTTACTTGACCCTTACTTCAAGAATTAATCTGGATGCTTTGTGGAGAATGCAGTACTATGGAGGAATGGTTTAAATAGGAACACAATTTAGGCTACTCTACTGGTCTAAGCAAACAATAATGGTGGGCTTGGGCCAAGGTGATATTAAGGGAGGTAGTGAGAAGTACACAGATTTGGTTATGCTTTGATGGTGGACCTAGTGAGATTCACTGATGAATTGATGCAAGAGGAAGGGAGAATTCAGAGATAACTTCTAGGCCTGAGAAAAAGGATGAAAGGAAATGTGATTTACTGAGAAGGGGGAGACTCTAGTAGCATCAGGTTTGGAAGGGAAGATTGAGCATTTGGTTTTAGACATGTTAAATTTAAGATACCTATTGAACATCCAAGTATAGATGTCTAATAGGAAATTAGATATATGGATCAACATCTGTAGATAGGGAATTTTCCGAGTCATCAGTTAGATGAGTGGTACTTAAAACCACCAAACCCAATGAGATCACATAGTAATTGCAAAAGAACATAGGAAAGAGGCCAAGAACTGAGAGCAGGACAACCATACCATTTAGAGATAAGAAAGATTGGAAAGAACCTGCAAGACTGAAGAAGTGACTTACCAGGTAGAAGGAGAATCAAGAGAATGTGTACTTTTCATGAAATTTTAAGGTACTTTAAAGTAATATATATGATGTATTGATAAAATAGAAAATTATTGAGGCGTGCCTGGGTGGCTCAGTGGGTTGGGGCCTCTGCCTTTGGCTCGGGTCGTGGTCCCGGGGTCCTGGGATCGAGCCCCATGTCGGGCCCCTGCTCTGCGGGAAGCCTGCTTCCCCCCCACCCCACAACCTCTCTGCCTGCCTCTCTGCCTACTTGTGATCTCTGTCTGTCAAATGAATAGATAAAATCTTTAAAAAAAAAAAAAAAGAAAATTATTGAAACCTAGCCATTGAATCTAGCTGTGTAGAGTTCATAGTGACTTTGATAAGAGGAGTTCTAGTGGAAAGATGGAACTCAGTATAGCTTTTGTTTTGTTTTGTCTTATTACATTTGTGGTCCTACTGTAATATCTTTATGTTTTCCAACTTTATTGGGGTATTATTGACAAAAATATATACCTAAGGTATACAATGAGATGTTTTCATAAAATTTACATTATGAAATGATCATCAAAATCAATCTAATTAACATATTTATCACCTCATTAGTTACCATTTTTTGTCTATGTGTGGAAAAAAAAAAAGCTTAAGATCTTCTCTCTTAGCAAATTTCCATTTTACAACACATAATTACTAACTACAGTCACTATGCTGAATGTTAGGTCTCCAGAACATATTCATCCTATAGCTGAAAATTTATACCAATTGACCCAACATCTCCTGATTTTTCCCACTCAACTCCTGGCACTGGCAAATACTATTCTATTTTCTGTTTCTATGAGTTTAACTTTTTAGGCTGAACATATGAGATCATACACTATTTGTCTTTCTGTGCTTGTCTTATTTCATTAGCATAACAACCTCCAAGTGGTTCATCCATGTTGTCACAAATGTCAGACTTTCCTTCTCCTTTAGGGCTGAGTAATAGTGAGTGTGTGTGCGTGTGTGTGTGTGTGTGTGTGTGTGTATAAAATTTTCTTAAACATTCATCTGTAAATGGATACTTATATTTATGTATCTTGTCTATTGTGAATAAGGCTTCATTAAACATGGGAATACAGATATCTCTTAAAGATAATACTTTTATTTCCTTTAGATATATGCCCAGAAATTGAATTTCTCAACCATATGGTGGATCTATATTTATTTATTTTTTTAGGTGGTTCTATTTTTAATTTTTTGATAACCTCCATACTATTTCCATAATGACTATACCAAATTAAATTGAGTGTACCAAGGTTTCCATTTCTCCACATCCTCACCACTTATTATCTTTTGTACTTTCAATAATAGCCATTCTTGCAGATATGAACTGATATCTTTTTATGGTTTTAATTAACATTTCCCTGACTGGTGATGCTAACTGCACATATAGCTCACAAATATTTCCCTCTGTTGTGTAGATTGCCTTTTCATTTGCTGATTGTTTTCCTTCTTCTTCAGAAATATTTTAGTTTTATTTAGTCCTGTTTGTTTATTCTTGATCATTTTCTCTGTGTTTTTGAAGTCATATTGAAGAAATAATTGTAAGGATTAATGTCAAAGAGTTCTTTCCTTATGTTTTCATTCTCAAAACCATAGTTCATGGTTTTAGGCCTTAGACTTAAGCCTTTAATCCCTTTTCAGTTGATATTTGTGTATGGTGTAAGAGTCCATTTTCATTATTTTGCATGTGTGTATTTAGTTTTCCAAATACCATTTATTGAAGGTATTTCAATAATATTTTCCCTGTTGTATTCTTGTAACTTTTGTTGAAGATTAGTTGTTCATATATGTGTAGGTTTATTTCTGAGCTCTCTATTCTGTTCCATTGGTCTGTGTGTCCATTTATGTGAGAGACATACTGTTTGAACTCTATAGGTTTGTAATATAGTTTGAATCAGGAACGCTGATGCCTCACTTTGTTCCCCTTTTTTAAGATGAATTTCACTATTTGGAGACTTTTGTGATTCCACACAAAATCTAATTTTGTTTTTGTTTTTTCTATTTCTGTGAAAATTCCATTGACATTTTTAAATACGGATCACATTAATCTTATAGATTGCTTTGGTTAGTATGAACATTTTAACAGTATTAACTCTTCTAATTCATGAATATGGAATGTCCTTCCATTAATTTGTGTCTTCTTCAATTTCTTTTTTTAGTGTTTTAGTTTCAGTATTCAGATCTTTTACTCCTTTGGTTAAATTTATCTCTAAATATTTTATTAATTTTGATACTATTGTGATTGGTATTGTTCTCTTTTCTTTTTTAGATAGTTTGTTGTTAGTATATAGAAATGACTTTACTAGTGCCATCTGTCCCTGGGCTTTTCTTAGATGTTTAATTGCTAATTCAGTCTCCTTACTTGTTATTGATGTGTTCAGATTTACTTTTTTTTTTTTTATGATTCAGTCTGGTAGGTTGTATATTTCTAGGAATTTACCCATTTCTCCTAGGTTATCCAATTCATTGGAGTATAATTGTCCATACTACTCTTTTATGATCCTTCATATTTGTATTCCCTTTTATATTTATAATGCTGTTTATTTGAGTCTATTTTTTTTTCTTGGATAGTCTAGCTGGAGGTTTGCTAATTTTGTCTTTCAAAAATCAACTTAGTTTCACTGATCTTCTCTATTTGTTCTAATCCCTGTCTCATTTCTCCTCCAATAGTTGTTATTTCCTACATTTTTCTAATTCTGGGCTTTGTTCTTTTTTTTTTTTAGTTCCTTGAGGTTTAAAGTTAAATTATTTATTTGAGATCTCTTTCTTTTTTAATGTAGGCATTTATCACTATAAACTTCCTTCTTAGCGCTACTGTTGCTGCATCCTATGAGTTTGCATATGCTGTATTTCCAATTTCATTTATCTCGAGATATTTTTTTATTTCCCTTTTGATTTGATCATGAATGTGTATGTTGTTCAGTAGTGTGTTGTTTAGTTTCCACTTACTGTTAATTTTCCAGTTTTCTGGCTATTACTTATTTCTAGTTTCATACCATTGTGGTCAGAAAAAATAGAGTTGGTATGATTTCAATCTTAAATTTGTTAGGACTTGTTTTACAGCCTAATATATAATCCATCCAATAGAATGGTCCATATCTGCTTAAAAAGAATGTATATTCTGCTGCAATGTTCTGTTTATGTCTGCTAGAACCATTTAGTCTATAGTACAATTCAAGTACAACATTTCCTGGTTGATTTTCTGTCTGGATGCTATATTCATTGTTGAAAGTGGGATATTGAAGTTCCCTACTACTATTGTATAGTTGTCTGCTTCTCCCTTCAAATCTGATTGTATTTGCTTAGTATATTTAGGTGCTCCAGTGTTGGGTGCATATATAGTTATGAGTGTTATACTTTCTTGATGAATTGATTCTTTTAACCTTATGTAATGACTTTTTTTTGTCCCTTATGGTTTGAGTGAAAGTCTATTTTGTCTGATACAAATACAGATGCCTCTGCTCTCCTTTGTTTTCCATTTGCATGGAATATCTGTTTCCTTTCCTTCAGTTACTGTTTATGTGTGGCTTTAAAACTGAAATGTATGCACCATATAGTTGCAGAATAGTATGTAGCATATAGTTGGGTCTTGTCTTCATATCTGCTCAGTCATTATATGTCTTGACTGGATAATTTATTCATTTACAATTAAAGTAATTATTGGTAGGTTAGGATCCCATTTTCTTAATTATTTTCAGGTTGTTTTATAGTCTCTGTCTAATTCTCTTGCTGTCTTCCTTTGGGATTTGATAATTTTCTGTAGTGATATGTTTTGTTTCTTTTCTTTTTGTATTGTGTGTATTTGTTATAGATTTTTGCTTTGTGGCTACCATGAAGCTTACATAAGATGTTTTGTAGTTATACAAATTTATTTTAAGCTAATAACAACTTAACTTCAATTGCATACCAAAACTTTACACTTTTATTACCCTCCCCACATTTTATGTTTCTGATGTCACAATTCACATTTTTTAATATTGTGTACCCATTAACAAATTCTTAGAACTATAGTTATTTTTGATTCTTTTGTTTTAAAGATTTATACTAGAATTAAATGATTTATATAATACCTTTACATTATTATTCTAAATTTGACTATATATTTGTTCTTATCAGTTTTATACTTTCATATGTTTTCATGTTACTAATTGCCACTCTGTCATTTTAGCTTGGGGAAGTCCTTTTACTATCTGTCGTAAGGCAAGTCTCATAGAGATGAATTTCTTCAGCTTTCGTTTGGAAACGTCATGATCTCTCCTTCATATCTATAAGGCATTTTTAGTTAAAGTATTAGTTAGTTCCTTAGGAGTTACTTTGACGTTCGTTAAAATATTCTTTGTTGGCATTTTTTTCCCTTTTTTCTTTTTTTTCCCTAGCAGTTTGAGTGTGTCATGCTACTCTCTCCTGCCTTCAAGGCTTTTGCTGAGAATGCCGCTCATCGTCTTAGGTGTATTTCCTTGTATGTGATGAGTTGCTTTTCTCATGCTGATTTCAAATGGTTTCTTTTTCTTTAATTTTCAACATTTTGATTAAAATGTGTCTCGGTGATGTCTTCTTTTGATTGAACCTGTTTGGAGATACTGGGTGTATGTACCTGCGCATCCATATTCATTGCGTATAAGTGAAAAAAATGCAAACAGATTTTTAAGCGACTTTTTCAAGCTTTATTTTCCGTATCATAAGATAGATGGTACTTTTGAGTTTTTGAGTTTTGCTGTAAATGGGAGCAAAGAATTGAAGAAGTAGCTGGAATAGAATATGAAAAGAGGGAGTTTTTTAAAAACTCATTTATATTTATAATTGGAGATATTTTAGTTTGTATATATGAAGACAGGAATGATCCAAGTCAGGTATACTGAGAGAGAAAACAAATGCCAGTTCGGTATGACCTAGAAAGGATAGTATACAGGAATTGAGACATTAGCCTTAAGTAGGAGTAAAAACAAGATCCTTTATGACAAGAAAGAAAGGTAGCACATGTAGATAGAAACACAGGTAGGTTGGGGGACCAGGTGGTGGAGCTTTCGTAAAGTCTCTAATGATCCGTTCCATTTCTCAGGGAATTCCAAGTAAAACCATTAACTAAAAATGTAAGAATGTCTATGTGGGGGTGGGAGAGGTCTCTGGAAATTTTATTGGAATGGAAAAGATGTGAAGTGGTACCCGGAAGAATGAACTGACTAAGAAAGTGATTGTTAAGTAACAGTAAGGATCCATCTGAAGTTAGAGGTCATGAATTTAAAATAAGGCTCATCAGCACAGTTGGGCATTTTCTTCAGTCATAATTGGAGGTAAAGATATAGGTTCAGAGTAGGAACTAAATTGGACTTAAGCAGGTGCTAAGCCAGGTATGGCTTGCTCAGGTTGTGCTAGAGAGTAGGGAAGAACACAGAAACTGAGAATATCTCTTAAGGGGATATAATGCTATACCATGGAATATAAACTCAGTGAGAGGGGATGAAGATACTGAAACAGAAGAGAAACAACAGAAAGCTTGAAGCTTAGAGCTCAAGAATGTAGAAGGATTGATGTGGTAAAATGATTTTATACAGGTGTTTCATATATGGAAAAATGCCACATGTTGGCTATGGTTCAACCTCAGAAAATATGCCTTCAAGTTACCTAGATAATTTCTTTCTTTCTTTTTTTTTTTTAAACTGTATATGAATCAATTGATTTTAGTGATTGCTATTAAATAATAATCTTTGCCTGCATTATAAATCCTACTTTTTTTGTGATTTTTAGTAGATGGGGCTACTTAGATTGTATGTGAGATAGTTTTTATATCTTTCAAAAGTAAGTGCACCTCTGAAAACAGTAGGGTAACATGGAAACTATTGTAATTATTTGCAATAGTGTTGAGTAGCACACTCAAAATTTATGCAGCAGAAACTTTTAGCTTGAATGAATTAAAGCTTTGGATTTGAAAACCTGTCTGTTTCTTAATATAATCAGATATGTGAGTCTTTATAAACTTTCTTTGCTTTCAAAGGCAAACATAACTAATAATTCTGTAAAGGTCTTGAATAGTTCCAACATCTGTTCTTAGTTTACTATAAAAACCATGTCTCTGATCTCATGTGTTGAACTACTGTATGTTTGCCACTGTCTATTTCCTGTGAAAAAATACGTTGAACAATAATAGCTTTTGTTCCTAACGTTCCAACCACTAAAACAGCTGAACAAATAATATCCATGCTTTCATTTGGAATAATTTATTCCCTGGTACATGTTTATGCAGAGTCATTGGGCTTATTGGATGTTTCATCATTTAAAAATCAAATCTCAGAATTTTAGACTACTGAAAACTCCAGTCTAATAGTTTCCTCATGCTTATAGTAATTCTCTTAACAGCATTTCCTTCCTAATTCATCATCTTATTTTGTGTATAGTTTGGTATATATGAGTAGAAGTGGTTAAAAATCCCCTTTATTAACAAAGTTAGTGAAAGTTTCCATCCAAGGCCACACATTTTGCAAATAACATTAAAAGATTAAATAATTTGGCATTTAAACCATAAAAAATAACTCTCATTGCTCTTTGTTACCTAAAGAAATAATAACTGTAGATTTGTACTGATATAAATTTTAATACATTTGTCTTAGCTCAACACACTCCAGATGACTTAACATGGGCTGAGCAACAGAGAGCGAGCCTAACTTCTATTCCACAAAGTATCTTATTACATAAACTTTACAACCCCAGACATGGAGTAAGTCATGCACTGATTAAATAAGACAAATAAAAACACTGTTTAAAAGGAAGGAAAGTAAGTTACTTAAAAATCAGTTCTAAATCATTTGCTGTGGCAACAGTATGAATTTTTGTTTTGTTTTGTTTTTTGTTTGTTTGTTTTGCATACAAAACTCTTCTATATCTAAAAAATTAGGAATTATAGTTTAGAACTTGGTCACCATGGCATCCTATTGAAAACTAAAACTTGCAGTCAGTCGTTCAGCTACCTAGTTGATCCAATGTCTAGTAACAGATTATCTAGAAAACTCAGGACACCTTATGTTTTCAATTTACATTCAGACCTTCCAACCTGAGTAAAGTGATATTAACTGTCAATTTTAAGGTTTGAGTTTGGAATACCAGCATTTGAGAGGTTAACATTTCATCAGAATTCAGGGACTTTAAGGAATAACCACTTTCTTGGCTGTAGTATATCCTAATTCAGGAAACAGTGGAATTATGGCTGTGTTAGTTTGCTAGGATTGCTGTAACAAAACACCACAAACCTGAGTGCCTCAGAACAAAAGAAGTTTATTGTCCTATAGTTCTGGAGGTAAGAAGTCCAAAAAAAAGTGTCAGCTAGGCCACGGTCCCTCTGGAGGTTCAATGGAAGAGTCTATTCTAGGCCTCTTTCCCAGCTTTTGGTAGTCATTTGGCTTGTGGGAGCTTCACTGCAGTCTTCCCATGGCGTTCTCCTTATGTGTATGCCTCTTGCTGTGTCCAAAATTTCCCCTTTTATAAAAACATGAATCATATTAGATTTGGTTTCACCCTGATGACCTCATTTTAACTTGATTATCTCTGTAAAGGCTGTCTGCAAGTAAGGTCATATTATGAGGTACCAGGAGTTAGGGGGTGGTGGAGACACAGTTTAATGCATAACAATGGCTTTTTATTTTGGCAGCCAGTTTTGTCATAGGTATGACAGAGACACTCTGTGCAACTGAATTGTTTCCTCAACAATGTAACATTCTTAAACTTGTTTTGCTATATATTTATGATTAGTAAAGTTTTAAGAGTCTAATCATTGTAAACTTACAGCCAGAGACAAAAATATTTCCCACAATTAACATATGCCTTAAGGAAATAATTTAATAACTATTTTACAAATACAGATTCAGCTTTGAAGCTCTCACTAGATACTGTACCCCCTTTCCTCATCCTTGAGGTGAGGATAGAATGTTTCCTTCAACTTAGCTATGAATCTGTGCTTGAATCTTCTTTAGAGTGAGCATAGCTCTAATTATTTATGTCAGCATAACATCTAAAATTCTAGTAGCTCCATATAGGCAATTACTGGTGGCTTCACTGTTAGTACACAATTAATTTTATTTTCTCTATGACTTTTCAGAAAATTTAAGTAGGAAATGACCTCAAATATTCTACATAGCTGAATAATATTATCACGTTCTCTTTTCACTATTTTCTCTACAATCAGAAGTTGATTTTATATACACCTTACTAAGTCTTTGCAAGGTTTTCTTTTACAGCAAGGGGAATTAATTGAATATAATCTTATAGTCAATTGATTTTAAAATACTGCTATATTTACTTATTACCAATTTCTTTGAAATCCTTGTAATTCTTCATTCAGGCACAGCTTCCTGATAAATAAAATAAATTCCTTTTTCATGTTCATATTCAAAAACAAATTTTTGAGAAAAAAAAAAGCTGAAAGGGTCTAAGTAGTATTTAAAATCTTAAGTCACCTGTAAGATAGTTTTAATATTTATAGAGTTGGGTAGTTGCAAGAATCTATAAGATATTCTGACTTTGTATAAAAGTCTGACATTGAATGAAAACTCCCCAAACTATAAATACTAGTGGAATATGCTGCATGATACATTTTCTGAACTAGAATAATGATAACTAACACTTGTTTTGTACAAATCATGTGCCAGCTTGTGTTACATGCTTTACATTTTCTTTTAATTATTTTCAATTAACATGTAGAAAAATTTTACCCTAATTTTAGAGATGAAAAAACATGGGCTTAAACTGACTGAATATCTTTTGAAGGAATACATCAGTAAGAAATGGGGGGAACAGATTTTGAGTCTAGGTCTCCTGACCCTAACCAATTCACATGCTGTCTCAAAAATACAACTTTCCAACAGTTGGACCTACTTAGTGGTATAAAATTCTGCTGCAGGATGTATTCCTATAGTTCCAGAGTCACTAGAAATACACACAACATGAGACAAAATAGAATAAAGCTATATACATATATCTTGCTATCTGCTGGTATTGTCAGAGTGTTTTATATATGAGAGAATGAAATTTAAAAAGTTTTGCTTATGTATTCGATTCTGTTCACTTTCCTTTTTCATTGTATTAATTTCAATTATATTCTAGTGTAGACTATCTTATTTTTAAAAATTCTAGTCACAACTCATTAACTGTATTTCAAAAATCACTATGAGAAAAGTTTGAAAATCATGCAAATAAGTGATATTCCCCTCTGGGAATCTTTGATTTAGTGATGCATATGTGTACACACACACACACACACACACACACACCCTTATTTGTACTTTTGGATTGGGAACACCTGGTAATCTACCAGATGAAGATGCATATATATTTGTTATTGCATCTCTTTTCTGCATCCTGACTCAACATGGTACATGATAGTGAAGTTGGAATCATTCTGCTGGTGCGTAAGCTCCCTTCTGTAGGAATTGGAGATTCCAAGATTACGTAGGGTCCTCAGAAGCATATGATGGGGGAACCGAATTCATTTTCTCTTATTTCCTGTCTTATACATAGTTCATTTATTCATATAAGAAATATTCATTGAATGTTTAGTATATGCAAGGTGCCGTGGTAAACACTTGAATGTCTTCAATAAATAATGCAGACGCGAGCTTTGCCCTTGCTGAGATTATAATCTATATTTATAATAATTTATACATAATCACACAAAAATACAAAAATCCAACTTTTTATGACATACTTGAGAAAGATTCTCCTGCTTTCAATGAGTTCCTTCTTCCCTCCCTGTCCCTCCTTCCTCTGTTAAATATTGGGAATGAAACAATGTCTAGTAGATAAATGTAAAAAAGTTACCAGAAGTATCTTTCTGGAGAAAAAAAAGTGTCCCCTCCCCTGACCACTTCATATATACATATTACATATGTATATTACATATAACATATTACATATGTATATTACATATAACATATTACACTGTTTTTAGGAAAAAAAGAAAAGGAAGGGAGGGAAGGAAAGAAGGGATGAAGGAAGAAAGGATAAACATTGTCTCAATTCCTGCGATCAGTTTCCAAATACAGTTTTGGAATACAGGCTATCTGAATTTGAGGATTTCCTGCAAAGCAGCTTTGCAAAGCATAATAGCAGTGACCAAATTTTCAGCATATTTGATTTATATGATACATTAATTTTGTCACAAAAACTAGACATCTGCACCTTTATTTTTCCTGAGGCAAGTAGAGCAATGTAGATTCACAGGACAAAATAGATTTGCTACTCTTGTTCTTTTCTTGAACTGATTATCCCTATTAAAATAGATTCTCCTTAAGTTTCAGTCAACCTTCCAGTCAGTGATGGTTTTCTTGAACAGTATTGTCAGGAAGCTCTGACTTTGATTTAGATTTTGAGCTTTAGTGTCAGGTTGAGTAAGGAGTTGATTGAATTATTTCATTTCATTTCTAAGGTACCATTTTTAAATGTCAAATCATTGTTAGATGCTAGACCTTTCATTGTATTTTAAAAGTGTATTTCAGCCTACTTTTAAAGAAAAAAATACTCCCTAAAATATTGGATCAATAGGACCTAAATGATGGACATTTATGCAGTTGCATCCAGTTGTCTGAAAATGAGACCTACATTACAGCTGTAGCTAGAAATCATCCAACCCTCCTACATAGTTACTAGTCTGCTTTTCAGTAAGTGGCATGAAGAGATCTCTGGTGATTCTAATTTGCAGTGGTAACGTCCTCAAAATGCATCCCCGTATGCTAAACAATGCATTTACTCTTAGAGACATAGACATTTTGTAAAAATTAAAAGTTAGTCAAACAATCAGATTTAATACATCACTTCCTATAGAATAACTTGCTTGAATTTAAATATAATTTCTTGTAAATTTCATGTTATGTGAATGTATCCCTAGTCAGGCGAGAATTCAGTTACGTGATTTCTTCTCTTTTTTCATCAAATGTCTTTCATATGATAGATCACAACAGTGGAAGGCTCAGTGAGGGTGAAAGCATGATGTTTGATTAAACACTCATGTAGGAATTGTATAGAAGCACCAACAGAAAGCAGATGAAAGCAGATATTGAACTATGTGTAACAGCAGTATATAATATTAAACCGTGTTTTAGTTTTCTTTCATGTAGTATTATTGTACAAACATAGTCTAGAGTAAGGTTTTAGGGCTAAAAGCTTGGGCTTTGGGGCTAATTGGACTATTCTCTCACATTAGTTTCATGCTCTTGTGAACTATTTCCCATTTATGAAAGCCAACATTTCCCCATTTATGAAATGTAGGTATATCGCAAGAATTAAAACGACACTGAGTCACATAATTTAGAGTACCTTGCTGTGCCTCGTAATCAACAAATAATAGTTCTTTTCCACTCTCCCTAGATTGTTCGTAACTTTTCACTTTAACCCAAATGTAGAAGAGCTAGAATAGGACTAATAGTAATACTAATTATCACTGACATTCTTCAAAGTTCTGTGGATTGTGAGAAAAGACCCTCCCCCACTTTTCTTTGCTTGTGCTTTACCCAAAAGGCTCCAGGCATCTAATGGGTCTCTTATTCCTGGAGCCACCTACATGTCCCCAATGCCAGTGCTACCCAGTGCCCTCCAGGAATGATGTATTGCTTGAAGTTTTATTTTAGCAAGTTCTCATTTTTTCTGACGGCCCTGCTTCTTTTGGCTTCAGCATGCTATCCAGATCTTATTAGGAATTCTTCTATCATCAATTTTCTTCATAAATCTAGCTCAGTGGACCTATTTTATATCAAGTAATGTTTAAACACTAGTGGACTGATTGTGTTATAGGATTCATTAATCTTGCCAGGTTGATATTAATAAATGCCTCTAAGGTATTAGTTTTGTTTGGTATTAGTTTTGTTAGTTTTTTTTTTTCTTTTTTCTTGAAAGACTTAGCATCACTCTGGATTTGGATATCTACAGAGTCTTTAGCCTGAGTATCCAGTCGTGGTGAAGGAAAAAACTGGACCCTAAACATTTGCTTCATTGGATTCAATGTTGGAAGTGCTTAAAAAATCTAAATGGTAGGTCAAACACTTAATTAGCAATGAGAATTGGTTGGAGCTATTTTTAGAAATTGTTAATTTGGCATAGAGAAGAAGAAATCATTGACCCTGAATCTGTTTTCAACATCCACATTATTTGCTTGTCTTCTTGATTTTCTTCATCCAGTGTGCCCATTCAGGTCTCCTGCCGAGATGACAAAATTTATTTACCATATTTACTCCTTTATTATTTAAAAAAAATGTCAAATTGTGGAGGGCCTTATTATTTGTTCTTTTTGACAATTAGGCTGTGGATCGTAATAACTTCCATGTATGTAGTTATATTATTTAAGGCAAAATAAACTGGTTTACAATTATATACATGAATGAAATGCTTTAAATGAGGAAATATTCATGAATTGAAACCTAACAATCTAATTTCTGAAATTTTTATTTCAGAGAAACACTAAAAAAAACAAATATTCTACTCAAAAATGTATTGCAACATTATTTTTCTACTGGTACAAATTTGAAACCAACCAAGATGATGCATGCATATAAACAAAAACTGGAGAAAACCATAAAAAAATTTTTTTTAAAGGTGATCTTACTGTGTGGTTAGATTATAGTTGTTTCTTTGTTCTCTGTTGTGTGTGATATTTTCCAAATTCCTTTCTAAACTTGTATAGCTATATGAGAGAGAAGGAGGGAGAGAGAGCAAACGCATGGGTGCATGCTCCGCATCATTTTTCCTGGAAACCATACTCATTTCCCAAATAAATTCAAGAATGCCATTATTTATACATGTGGTAACTAAAATTCAGTTCTAAAAATAAGACCTGATATTTAAATGTTTATCTTTGTGAAGTTTTATTTTAAAATACCAGGCATCTCTGAAAATAGTGAAGGTTAGAACTGACCAAAATGATTAAGCAAGTTTAAATTTATTCCCATGATAGAATTCAGCAAATATATCCTCAAAGTCATGGAATACACTTGACTCTTTTAAGACTGATTGCATCTTTGTCATGTAGCTCTACAATATAAACATAGAGACCATAATGATATAAAATGTCCAAGCATTCCACAACAAAGTCAATGTTATATAACATTTTTATAAAATCTTAAACTGTCATCACAATATGAATACATATGAAAGTTGAATAGAAAGGTAAAAATTGCTAATAAAATGCAGTTGTGTCCTTTTACCAGCAGATCATTACCATCCATGATAGTAAGCTAATAGTAGCAACTTTCATAAAAATAATAAATTTTATTATCTTTGACTGCTCTTTCAAAATAAACCTTATTAAAATCCTCTGCAATTATTGTTCATGCCACATTGGACCATAGGCTTTTTGGAAACAATTGACAAACTGAGTAATTGAACACAAGATTTTGCATTTTTACTACTTAGTTGAATAATTTTTATCATTCTTTAAATTTAATTGGATATAAACAAATCCAACTCCATATTTCTACTATTGAGGTTTTTATGGAATAATATCATCAGAGTAAAATTAAAAGAAAAATACACAATCTTGTGCTTACTGGGTATTTGCTGTTTATGAATTTAAATGAGACATTGTCTGCAACATTAATTATTTTAATACTGAGAGCTTCTTTATAAAATATATTTTTGTAATATAACATCACTAATGAGTCTCACTGTTTTTCCATCTGTCCAAGTGCAAAGCGGAATTTGCACAGAGACCCTTTCTACACAAAGTGCAAAATTCCCCTTTAGTTTCAGAAGATACACATTGAGGTGAAATTATATCTGGCTTAGTATTAAGAATGAATGACAGAAATCCATAAATTCACAACATTCACACTACTTTCAAAAGATTTTGAAGCACGGTTTGACAATTAGTGCAAAATTAGAAAGGAAAATTGCTCTCAGTTAAGCCTATTTATGACGTCTTTTACACACTCTCAGAACCAACATTTTGAAAATTATTCTAAGACGTCTCTTTTTCTTATCAACTTAATGGATAAATCAGTACATGACCTAAATTATTCAGAACTTGGATATTTACTGATCGCTTTATATACATTATCTTGGTTAGCCTTCTCAACAATCATGTAGATGGTGACTAAGAGCCCAGTTGACACATTAGGAAACTGAGGCTTCGAGGCAATGTATAACATACTGAAGACCACTCTGTTAATAAACGATGTACCAGGACTGGATTCCGGTTATACCTGACTCCAGAACCAAAGCTTTATGCGTCTTTTGCTATGTAGCAGAAGAATATTATGTAGGAGTCTGGACATGGAAAATATCCTAACAAGAGAACAATTCAAAAATTGTATATCAATATTTAAAAGACATGTCATTGTAACCTATGAATAACGAATGGCCTCTCATGAAGGCATGGCATGCATGATGCAAATCAGACCATGAGGTTGAAGGAGTACAAGCCACGAGATGAGACGGTGAAGGACTGAGCTAGACTGCAAGTGGTAGATTATAATGCAACTATTGGTGGCAACTTGGTGTTGTAACAATTTCAATTTATTTTTTTTTAAGATTTTATTTATGTATCCGTCAGAGAGATAGAGTGAGTACAGGCAGGCAGAGAGGCAGGCAGAGGCAGAGGGAGAAGCAGGCTCTCTGCGCAGCAAGAAGCCCGATGCAGAACTCGATCCCAGGATGCCGGGACCATGAATCGAGCCGAAGGCAGCCGCCCAACCAACTGACCCACCCAGGCGCCCCAACAGTTTCAAATTTAATGAAAGGAATTAATGGCATGAAGGACATTAACTACTGGACAAAAAAAGTACTGTAGATTTGCAAACTGAGGGGACAACTTGCAAAGGAAAACCATCACAAGGCACTCAGATGGTTCCAATGGCTATGTTCAGAAACTTGGTATCTGTATTTTCTCATAAGTCACTTTAATATGCTATCTGCTGCTTAAAAAGATTTCCCATACATCAAAAATGACTGATTTTTTTAGTCATTAAATCTTTCTTTCTTTGACATTTTTAAAGAAATGAGAACAAATTGCAAACTTATTTTCTACAAAAGAATCCATAAGTAAAATGCATTTAAATTTAAATAACTAATGTGTTAATTTTTTTTCTATTTCCTATTTTGATTGATACAATATGTTTACCGAAGTGTTCAATTATCTTATAAAACATTTAAGATGTTTTAAAATATTTTATACATTATACATTATATCAATTTACATTTATAAATATGTATATTTCATTTAAATTAAACTTGTTTATTAGCATATCTCAAGTTCCAGTATGCTAAAATTCCTTTCTTTTTTTGGTATTATGATATCCAAACATAAATAGTATGAATCCAGAACAAGTCAGTGCCTAGCTGTTTCAGAGAAATGGCCTTCTCTTATACCTCCTTCTGCCATCAGTTGGTTATCTGTGTATGAGTATAAGGATCAGTTTTCTCACAGCTTTTGCCTACATGGAACAAAGTATGCAGCAGAGGGCGGCACAGAGAAAGTCTGTGCCAGGCTCGATGGACCAAGGTTTGATTCATTTACCTTCCCTACTGACTAGCTTTACACTAAGAAGACCACTTACTCTGTAAGACTCAGTAAGACCACCCTCCCAGAAGGCTATCTCATGGTGGTAGTCATCATCAATGACTCATCAATGACATCAAAGATGATCATCTCATCATTGGAAGAGAAGAAGCAAGAGATTAAAATAAGTGTTGTTTTGAGGTGCCTGGGTGGCTCAGTTGGTTAAGTGCCTGCCTTTGGCTCAGTCATGATTTCGGGATTCTGGGGATCCTGGAATTGAGCCCTGCCTGGGCTCCCTGATCAACGGGAAGTCTGCTTCTCCCTTGCCCTCCCCCTATTTGTGCGCTCTCTCTCCCTGTCTCAAATAAATAAATAAACTCTTAAAAAAAAAGAAAGAAAGAAAAGTGTTGTATTAGGGTGAGGATTACTGGTAGCATATTTTTCTTTTCATCATATTTTCTTTAATGTTATTATTACATTTATTATATTTATGTGTGTGTAATTGAAATGCAATACACACCCACCCCCTACTCCATCACCCTGCTAGACCCCTATGAGCTCCCAGCATCATTTTATTCTGAATGTGTTGTTAACTCTGATACACAGGATCTCTGCAAGCAGGATACCTTATGCTGACGACCAGTTATGCTGTATCGCTCATATTCAAAGAATACCAGCAAGACTTGACTGACTATGAATATCTTTTCTGGCCATTTCAAATTTCTGGCCATTTCAAATTCAAATTCCATGGGAAAATGACACATCAATCAACATATATTTATTACGTTCTCTAAGCAAGAC
The DNA here is from genome assembly GCF_020171115.1 of Neogale vison. Taxonomy (NCBI): domain Eukaryota; kingdom Metazoa; phylum Chordata; class Mammalia; order Carnivora; family Mustelidae; genus Neogale; species Neogale vison. Next base: position 56,762,025 of record NC_058094.1, on the reverse strand, counting down.
CTAAATAAATCTTGTAGCTCATTAATAGTATCACAGAGAAAAAAAAAAAAAAACAGAAAAAAAACCCCAGAAAAAAATAAAATAAAATAAAATAAAAATAAAAAATAAAATAAAAAAAAATAGTATCACAGGCCATAAAACTAGGTAGCCAACATGAGATAGGGCAAGGCTATGAGGTAATGGGACATAGGATGTTAAGCTTTCATAGGACTCTAAGAATCAGGAATATGAACCCTACCTGAATAAGACAGGCCAGGTGGTCCACTACCAAGTGGAGTCCTGGTTAATGTTGATAACTGTTAGACATTGCTGAGGAAAACAAAGAAAAATAAAATGTTTATGACACTATGTTGGCAATAATAATACATGCTTTACATGGAATTTTGGCTCTAAGCTAAATATACTTCTGCTGGGTACATTATTTTATAAACATTATTTTTATTTTTTGTGACTCTCTGAAGTGGATACTTATCTTCATATTAAAATGAGAACATCAACATGAAGACTTTAACACATTCAAAGCCACACAGCTAATAAATGCTTTTGTCATGTCTTCTCAGAGTCCCACCTACTCCTCTGTACTTATTATTCATTTGCTCAAGACCATACGTTGAAATTTTCATGGTGATTTTCTTTAGGTAATTTTTTTTTTATTCCTTTAGGCAATGTTTAGGCAAGCTTCTCTCTCTACTGGCCCTGGTGCTGTGTATTTCATTACTGACCCCTTACGCTTCCTCATTATTTTTCTGGTATATTTAAGAAGAAACCTCAACTAAGACACATGATCTAGAGTTATATTTAAGTGCACAAAATATCTGGAAAAATTAATACCCCAAAGCAATGTACATGTGGTAGAAACACAGTTGGGTTCCATGATGCACTGTTTTCACATTATGATTCATTCCATAATAACTCACTGTGAATATCTTCATTTATTTATAACAGTTAAGCGTTTTATCCTTCTGATTTAGTTTTGTGTTCTTCCTATCAGAAGCAAAGTGATACTTTTATTCAATATGTGTTTGTGTTTGACATCCTTTAGTTTTCTTGGGTAGAGAACATAGAGATTTTCTGTCATAAAATGAAAATATCCAAAGGATTTCATCATCCATATGACAGCTAGACTTAATAAATCCAACTTACTGAAACTCCATGCACTAAATATATACATTTATTCTTTTATTGCCAGGTTGAGATAATTTATTTTCTAATTCCATTCTTTCCATGTCCCATTTCTCATATCCATGGATTTCTTATGATATTCTTTTTTTCTTTTCTCTTATCTCAAACTAATGGCCTTATTGGGAAAATCCCAACACATATCTTCCCTTTTTGTTTTTCATTTGATCATGTTCCTTTTTTCAAAAATCCCATATAATCTAAAATACTACATTCTTTTCCCATTTGGCTCTCCAGAAGTTTACAAGCCTGAAGGCCTAAGAGGTCCCAGGTAAGATCATGGGAAAAATATTTGCATGTAGAAATTTATGTGATTTACAAATCAGTACAAGATATGACTTCAGTAGTAAGAATTAGCTTACTAATACAGATATCTGGGGAATAGAGTTCCTGTAGTTACTGCCTAGCTGCTTCCCTATGGATTTTATGTAGAGTAAGAATTCTCCGTTGGCCTGTCAAATCAAATCACCTACACAGACTTTTTGGCAGTGAAGGATAGGTGGGCATGGCAATATTAATAACTGGAAGAAAAACATTCTTGGTTCTCATTCAAGATCATAAAGATATGCCGTTAAGCACACTGCCTTCCCTCTCTGTCTCAGCAACACTGTAAAGCAGAGTATGGTTACATAAGAAAAGTATCAGAAAAATTAAAAACCCCAGATTTTTGTAGCATTTAGGACTGAATGATTATTCAAAATATCAAAAATTTCGGTATTTCGCAAACAAGGACACACACCAAATTAAATCTATTTGGTAAAATTGTCTTCTGAGGTAGATATAATCCCTTTGTGATTATTAAAACCATAGCAATGGTAGTGTTTTTCAGAACACAGAATGGAATGAAATAAACACATAATCAGTTGCTTTAAATGGTAATGTTTTCAATTATTAAGCAATTAACAATCATTCATTTACAAAACGGTACCTTTAAGAACCATTTTTTAAGCATCTCCCTTTTTCCTTTTTCTTTGTTTTGAGAAAGAGATGTGCTTTGATAAACTATATAAACATATTATGCATTATTAAACCTTAAAATTATATGCTTGACAGATAGCATATAGTTCTCTCTGGGGCTTTATTGTAGTCTGTGGAACTTATTAGTTATGATTTCATTGCCAGTGGCAAAACACAGAATGTTCTATAAATTAAAACATTTGGCTATGGCTATGGGAAATTCTTCATGATGAACAGGGGTTGAAGGTGGGGGTGGAAACAAACCTAACTGTTTTAATTCAAAAAAGAAAAAAAAAAATTTAGTTTGTACTGAATTTGTGCTACAGGTTTGTTTATTGCAAGGATTGAACATTCTAAACAATGTGGGAATTGCAGTAATTTTAGAACCAGTGTGGATAAATTTACAAGTTAAATCACAATGTTTACCAAAAAATGTATAAAGCAGTACACCTTACTTATACCAGATGCTAGTAATCTAGATAGTGGGCTGTCAGTTAAAAGGAGCAATGACTTGGCTGTTCTCCGTGTTGACTCCACTTTGCCAAATCCTATTATTTATTGATTGATTGATTGATTGATTGATTTATTATTTTTTTAATAGCAGGGGGGCCTGCTCTTCCCTGTCATCCTCAATGTTCACAATCCCCTCATTTCCATTTGATGTTTAATTCATTTATTTCATTGGAATTGACAAATATGCATTCCACCGTTGACCCATATAGATGAAGCCCACGTGATTTTCTGAAGTAAACGAGCTTTGCCCACTATGGTATAGATAGTCGATTTCACGCTCATTTGTGTTATATTGATATACAGTTCGGTTTAGGCACACATTCCTATGACTTTAAATGTGTATACTATTAATGGACCTCACGGCTTTATGCAGGATAAAAATGATCAAGATTAGGTAATTGGATATAAATTATTATCAATGTGTAAATAACAAGGACACGTTCGAATGAACTACTGATACCTAATTAGTTAAACTTGTCTAATAATTATAGAATAATCATGGCTCTCATCAGCAACTGTTATAAACTGTTGAAATTTGATGCAGTAGAGCTTGTATAAATTTGCACTTGGTTAAAATAGCTGCGAACTGCAGCAAACAGTTTTTGGCACTTCTCTGGTCACTGTAATTGCATGCCTTTTGTCCTTCACAAACTGCAACTTTCCCCTTTTTGTGTTTCCCCTCCCTTCCCCTCACCTTCTCCTCTTTTTGTAGTTTGCTCTCCTCCTTCTCTCTTTATTAGAATTTCAAACACCGTATGTATCCATGTTGCTCTGCCACTAAATTCTGAATCTAAAGCACCTGTATCTTTGAACGTGGTTTTCATAAGCTTAGAAATATATATGCACCTACGTTGTTTTTCAAATTCTATATTAAACACACAGAGTGTGTGTTTTAAATTAAATACTTGACAATAGGTTGGCATCAATTAGATTATTCATTTTTTTTTCAGGCCATAAAAAATTGTAAGTACTTGCTGGTCTCTTCCTTTACCATAGAGTTACTTTTCATACAGTTCATATCCTCTGAGATCTCTTTCTGAACCTCAGCCGTAAATATCCCTTCCCTAGCCTGAATTCACCTGCCAGAAACTATTTTAAAATAATCGCTTCTTACCTGTGGGGAAATGTGCACACCTACACATCCACTCCATGTATTCTTAGTCTTTTTATAAATACAGGAGTGGTGAAAATTAAGACAAAAGACATTAATTGGATTTAGTTGGTATGTGGAGCTGCATTGTCTGAAACGTGGGAGTGGGCATGATAAAAATTTTCAATGTGTCATAGCTTGCCGTTTCTAAAGGGCTTGAAAATGTATTTATCTCACTAAACTGGAAAAACGTAGCAGAAGTTGTATCAACTTCTTTCACCAATGCACTGACAGCTTCAAGTAATATTCTTTGCACAAAGCTCTCAGAACATACGTCAATTGTACAAATGGATCATGGATACGGAATCATTTTGTTTACTTTGTCAAAAGTATTTTGGTACTTTTTAAGCATCACTAGATTCCTGAGAAATCTATATTAATAAAAATATTGAAATAATAGAATGGGAAATGAGGAAAAAAGAGTAATTATGTGTGTGGCGGAAGCACAATGTGGATAGACAATAGTTTTATGGTTTCTCCCGATTGATACTTTGAACATTAAATAGTACAGCTCAGAAAACTAAACCTCAGAGACGGTATATGATGTTTTCATTTAACTATTTTTCTATTACCTACCTAGTTATTAAGCTAGTTGCGAATGCCATGCCAAGAAGGATTTCTTGCAAACCATTTAAGCAGTCTTTCATATTGCTAGCAACCTGAGTAGAGATAGGAGGACGGTAGTAGAATGGAATGAATAATTAATTAAAATTGAAGAACTTAGAAAAATACTATCTTTATCATTTACTAACAAGCAGCTCAGTTCTGCTCAGCTTCAGTTTTCTCAGGGACAAAACTAGAATTATTCTATCTATCCCGGAACGTTAGAACTGATAGAGTCACCAAGTGACATACTCTCTATGAGAGGGAACTGAACTCTAGAAAATACTTTTTAATTGGAAATACATTTGAGTCTATGCCAAAAAATAAATTCCCAAACCAAATCCAATTATTTAATCATCATTTTCTACTTGGACATTTCTCTTATTTAGCATGTGGTCATTCATAGGCAAATACTGGACCCAAACTATATACCAAACACAGTAGTCAATACAGGAAATGTAAGTTGAAAAAAAATACAAGTTGGTCTTGTTCATAGTGTATTTTACTTAGCTAGATTGTGCTAAATCCCACTGCTTTAGCTAACTTTTCATAGTCATAGATAATACTTATAGGATCATCAATGCCTTATAATTGGATGAAGAAGTTATAGAATGAGCAGATATTTGAGGTGGAATTCAAACTTGATTCCTGCTTTTTGCTTAAGCCTCACAGGTAATCCTTGACCAAGTTCTACTGGTCTAAGCTCTGAATAAATCAGTCTCCTTTTCCTCCCAAACTCTACCACCTAATCAAGATACTATACAATAACCTCCAAAGTACAATGGTCTATGCTTCATCTTCTGGCCCCTTACACACCATTCAGCACAAAGAAGTCAGAGTAATCTTCCTAACAAACAGATAAGTCAGATTACTGACAGTGACTTCTGGCCCTTCTTCAGTGTCCTGTAGGGCCACAGGTGATCTAGCTGCTACCTTATTTTCCAAATTTATATTATACCATCTGAATTCAGCTTCACCGGCTTCCCTTCTATTGCTTGAACAGATCCCCTTATTTTCTATTTTGACACCTATATACTTGCACTTATCTCTGCATGAGTGTTGTTTTACTAACTCTCTGCATGGCTGACTTCATATCTGAAGTTCTGTACTTAAATTTTTCTGTACTTAAATTTAAATTTAAATTTTCTGTACTTAAATTTTGTCTCCTCAGAAGACCCTTTATTTAGTACATTGCATGTGGTCATTCTTCATTTTTCAGCAAGTATTAATCTAGTGCCTGCCATGGGCTGAAGATTTGTCTTTCCCCCAAATTCATATATTGAAACCCTAATGTGATGATATGTAGAAGTGGGATCTTCGAGAGGGAATTAGGTCATGACAGGGTTATGACCTAATGATGGGGTTAATGGCCTTATAAGTAAAGGAAGAGAGCTAGTTCTTTCTCTCTCTCTCTCTCTTTCTCTCTCTCTCTCTCTCATCTTTCTCTCCTTCTCAGCCATATGAGCATACAGTGAGAAGGTGGCTCTGTCCAAGCTAGGAAGCAGGATGTACTGTCACTATCATCTAATACTTCCCAACCTCCAGAACTGTGAGAAATAACCTTTGTTGTTTAAACTACTCAGTCTATGATATTTTTGTTACAGCCTGAAGTGACCAATACAGTGCCTACGAACCTAGTCCTGGCCAGTTACTCTATATCACATCACTAAGCTCTTTCTTATATAATCTTACATAATTATTACTTGTCTTATTTACATATTTGTTTACTTATTTATCCTGTCAGTTTGCAAAGTTTTAGTCTTCATGAGGGAAGAATTTTATTGGTCTCATTCATAGAAATATCCCTGGGGCTAAACCTCATATCTGGCACATTATAAACACTCAGCATGTACATTGAATGAATGAATGATTTCATAATATTTTTTGATAAATGTTTTGTGTCAGTCATTGATGGTTGCTGAGCACACACTTTTTTTTGCCATCGAGATTAGAAAGAAACAACTATGTGAGATGTATTCACTCAACAAATACTTTTAAAGGCCAAATACATGTAAGGTATTGTCTTATGCTAGATACCAGGATTATAGTTGTGAATAAAACATAACTCAAGCCATAAGGAATTGACATAAAGAAGAAAATAATGTAAAATTATGTAAGTATACACTTAAAATGGATAAGATGTTCAATTTTATGTTGTATGGGTTTTGAACCCCAATTAAAAATAATATATTAAAAATAAATATAGAATCAATTAATTCTACTTGAGATATGTTGTGAAGGAGAAGCTCAGGAGCCCATAAAAATGCACAATAGGAGGAGAGGTTGAGGAGAGTCTAGCTTCTACCTTATTCGTTCATATTGAGAACTAAATGTTGTAAGGGTTGCCTAATTGAAGAGAAGCATGAAAGTTTGAAGCACACGTCAGAACTTGTGTTGTGAAAATGGAAGCTGAGCAAGGCCAGGGTAGTGGTAGCAGAGATGGAAAGGTGAAGAGAAGCCCAAGATGAGTCCAAAGGAGTCATTAGTGATAAGATCCTATGGTGCTGCCATGGAGGTAACCCTAGGTCTTCCTGTGGTTATGCAAAGGCAGAGAATTCATTTATAGCACCAGGAAGATTTTCTGAAGGAAGATTTATCGATGGTGAGCTGGAAAGGGTAAGCAGAGTTGAGCAGTATGAGTAGGACAGTAGGGGAGGAGAGACATGTAAGGCTCTTTGAACTTCTTCAATGCCTAGAGATAATTCTATTACTAATAATGGATCCCTCTGGGGAGTCTAATGTGGACCCCCTGTCTCCCCCTTTCATCATATACTGTTGCATACAGTCTAAATAGTTTTCTTCATTTCACACTCTAATAACACAATTACCTCACAAAGTTTTTTTTAAAAGTGTATTTTGTTTCTTCTTTATTGTCTTTAATCTTTTTTTTTTTCCTCTGAGGGAGCAGAAAGAATGCTGTGTGTTGGTAGTATGTTTTTTGAAGTCAAGGCGTTACTAGAAAGACTTGCATAAAGACATTAAAAAGCTGGAGAACTTCTCTCAACACCACCCCTGTCAATCCTCTGCTCTTCCATATTATTTGTAGAAAAACAAAAATGCCTTTCTTGAAAAACATTTTTGAAGGATGAATAGGAGTTAAATTAGAGGAAAGAATAGGGAAAGGAATGATTGGCAGAAAGAATCACATGAACAAATACTAGGCTTGTTCAGAAAATTACTAGTAGAGATTTTCTTTTTATAGTTGAATGAAAGCTGCAATGAAAGACATGATGGACAGGAAATCATCAAATACGAGTATGTGTATTAATTTTCTAGAACTACTACAACAAAGAACACAGACTAGGTGGCTTAAACAACAGAAATGTATTATCTCACAGTTCTGGAGGCTACAGGTCAAGTCCAAACTCAAAGTACTGCCCAAGCTGGTTTCTTCTGAGGGCTGTGAAGGAAGGTATGTTCTAGGCCTCTTTCCTTGTATTATAGAAGACCACCATTTTCCTGCGGCTCTTCATATTCTTTTCTCTCTGTCGATATTTTTTGTGCCCAAATTTTCCATTTTTATAAGGACACCAGTCATATTAAATTGGACCCAACTTAATTATCTCACTTTATCTTGATTACTTTTGTAAAGAACTCTAGATCCAAATAAGGTTACATTCAGAGGAACTGATGGTTAGTACTTCAGCATACAAATTTGTGGGGAGGGGACACAATTCAATCTGTAATAGTGAGTCAAAGTGCTTTTGTGAAGTGTAGAGAATTGAAAATAAATCAAGCATTAACATTATTAAATATTTCACTGGATGATTGCAGGGACCAAGAGGGATTATACAGGAATACATGATTTCTGGAAGTTATATTCTTAAACACTCATATGACAATTTTTTCAGAGGTACAGAGTGGTGTTGTTCAGAAGATGCCTAATAAGCCATCAGGTAGAAAGGAAACTTTGGAGTTCACATCTAAATTTCAAGCAAAAATAAAAAGAATCATATTAATAAAGGACAGTAGAAAAGGAAAATTCACATGTGAATAGTATGTGAGAGGAGACCAGGATCAGAAGGTTAAAAGATGTGAAGGTATAGGTCTAATGTGGACATTCTTGTAGTAGATTTTAATATGCATCAAAATGATTTATACTGTGCCACTTTTAGACAGAGCCAAATAATGCTCAAAATCACATTTTAATTTTTTTCATGATGGCTGAATTATGGAGTGATAAGTGAAGGTGCAAAATAGCTGAAAAGTCCTATAATGATGTTCAATATTATAGGATAAAAAGTGAAGGCCCTAATCATTGCCATGGAGATATGCTCAAAAATCAAAATATTTGCTAATTTCTCTTGAAAGTATCTTCATACAATGTTAGATCAACAAAGAATTATCATTGATATCTTTTGTGTTACCATATTTTCCCATATAAAATATACATTTCAATATACAGTAAAATGTGGTCAAGTCGTTTATAACTGCCAATTAAAACTCTGTTTCACATTTTTGTTTTGAAGACACATATTGTGTCATCTCACTTCCTTGAGTCTAGGTCATTGCTTCAAATTTCTTCAGCTCTACATCCCTTTCTTTCTATTTTCTGAAACCTACCACAGACTACTACTGTTGTCTACTACAACTCTTGCACATTCCTTAGTTTTCACTCTGCCTCTGCTCTGTTCTAAAACAATTCATCTCACTATTAATTTTTATTATGAGACACTATGTCCATTTTTTTGGTATGCTTATAAAAGTAATTTGTGTTGTTTTTAGAAAGTATGGCATGACCCAAAATTTAAAAAAAAAAAAAAAAAGACTCTTCACTGTGCAGAAAAAAATACAAATTGTAAGCCTTCGTTCATTCAACAAATGTGTGCCCCTTCCCTAGAGGCAACCACTTTTAACTGTTAATCTATTAATATTTCTACATTAAGTTTATATAGAGCTATTTTTAAATTAACAACTTCAGATTTTAACTAATCGGTCTCCTGGTAAGGTAAAGATTTAGCTTATTTTCACCAATGCCTCTTTCTCCTCCCACTCCTTCTGAAACAATTTTTGTACTTTTTCATCTCTCATTTGGGAAACACTGGAATTTAAATAATACACATCTACATAGTCTTTTCACTCTTCAGCCACCAACATTACCCTTCAAGTCTCAACTTTGGAGTGTGAAGATGATAATTTCTCTCTCTCTCTGCTAAAGCAACTACATTTAACTATATTTGCATTTACTTTTACATTTTCAATTATCTGTTTTGTTATGTACTTGCTTAGTCTGTAGGTACATTGGAAGAGCTGAAAATCAATGTCTGCATTATTATAGCTGTTTAACATTTCAAAGCCAAGTAATGCAATTCATCTCCTTTGTTGTAGCATGTTTGTTTATTTTATTCATTTCGTTTTCATTTACTAATCACCTGCTAGTTTTGCATTCTCTCATGATTTCTGACATATTTTAAGGACCTTTCTTTTATCATTCTCTGAGAAATATGGATTGCAAATTTAAGTTGGGTTAACACTGGAAACAAGACCAGGTAGGGCGTTGCTGCCCTGCAACAGCTGAAATATAAAGGGAGCTTAAATGACAATAGTAGCAGTAGGATCATGCTGAAATCCATCATTATTACGAGTAAAATAGCTGGAAGCACATGCTCGCTTACAGTGTATCAGTAGCATCGTTTTGCATAGGAAGTATTGCACAATATCATTGTATTTTTTAATCATGCAAGTCCTAAGATGAGAGATCATAAAACCACTCCAGGTCATAGAGATTTCCCAGGTGACAACACAAATACACACAGGTAAACACACAAATACACACACACACACACACACAAATGCAGTAGTCATTAGTAGTGGTATATCACACTTTTATATTATTTTTAATAGCTGCATTACAATTTTTATTAGTTTTTGGATTAAGTTATAGGGATAAAAAAATCCCTGAATTATAATGAAGTATGTGGTTTTCATAGTATGTATCCTTAATAAACAATATTAATTGGGATATATATGTGTTGGGGGGTTAGTGGTTAGTGGTTAGTGCTTGTAAAGGATGACCTTGACATGGTTTGTGAGGCCTCCAAAGCAATTACTCTAGAAACCGAGATGGGAAAACAATGGCAAAAAACAGATAGAACTGCTTGAATTAGTCCAAATCACAGACATTGCTCAGCAGCATTAGATGACAGTTAACTTTTAATGAGGGATGACATGAGGTAATTAAATCTTGACATACAATTATGAAAGAAAATATCAGGTAACAATTTTGCTATGCAATACAAAGGGAGAAAAGACATTTTCTGAAAACTTGCCTGATGCTCTGTCATCTGAAACTATTCTTTATGAGTGCAGGGTGAAGGTCAAGGAGGTATCTCAACTCCATCAATCCTTTGGACAGTTACAAATGACCTTTCGCTTTCCATAAGACATTCAATATTCTGAATTGGAGGGATACATTTTTCTGTGTTTAGAAAATGGCAAAATTGAAACCTTTCCTATTGCAGGAGGCACACTTTTGTTGACTCTCTTGGACAGCCTGTTCATTCCCAAAGCTTGTTCAGGCTATGGTCTCATTTGCATTAACTATCTAATCTAGAGAAAAGTGTCAATTTTATATTGTGTATCTGAAATTGTTTCACTTGCTGAATAATTTTTGCTCAACCTTTGAAAAAACCCAACGTTGGCCTAATAGAGAATGATAATACCTCTTTTAAAATACTTGAGTGAGTTTTAACTTTGGAGAAGTAGTCCATGAATTTTGCATTTACATTAGAAAGCTAGTAAAGGAGACAGAAACAAGATTTTATTCTTGAATTTTTTTCCTATGGGATGTTCTTAGAAGAAATTATTTTTGAGTAACAATTAAAATACATTAAAAAATTTCAGTTCAGAACCAAGACTCCTCTTGCTCTAATGAATTCAGAATTTTTTAAATACTTACTTTTTCTTAGTTTTCCATATAAAAGGTCACAGTAATCAAGCTGTCATCAACTTAGAAATATATAACTGTATAACTACTGGCTAAAGTTACATTTATAGGTACCTTAAGATAACACAAGACTTATACTATACTTATGAATAAGTTCATTGTGACACATAATTGCAGTTATGAGCATTAAAAATGCATGTGACATCAGTTCAAAGAGAAGGCATTTTATTTTTCACTTATTTACTTAATTGTTCCTTTAATATAGAGGTACTGGTTCTCTTGTATCTGTTAGAGAGTGCTCTAGGCACTGGAAGTTACAGTTAGAGAATGAGGAAAAAGTACCCGGTTCTTGCTATTGTGGAGAGATGAAGAAACATTTGTACTGGCTTCTGCCAATACGTAAATAATATCGTTCCAAATACTGTTAAGTTTTTTGGAGAAAGTAAAGCAGAATAATGGACAGTTAAAATGAAATTAAAGCAGAGGATCACATTTTACACAGTGTGGTCAGAGAATCTTTGAATAAGGTGTATACTCTTGCCCTTGAGGCTATTAGAATTGAGAAATAAATATATGTCACTTAATGAGTAATTGATTGAGGTTTTGGTTACCGATTGCATTCTTCTCAAAGTCATTTCTCCAGCTGAACCATTCAGACTGAATTTTACCTATTCTTATTTATTCTAAAAAAGAAAGGTAGTTTTGATCACTGACTAATCTTAAAGAAGATTATAGAATATATATAACTTGTTACCTTTTTTTTGCAATACAACTGTAAAAAATTAATATTTTTCATGGGATAATTCTCTGAGTTTAATTATGGAAGAGGTTAACATAACAGATGGATATTTCCATTTTCTTAATGCTGTATTTATGTTTTTTGTAAATTGCAAAATTAAGGATTATTTCTGAAAGGCAGGGACAATTTTTGTTAGCCAATAAACAGATACAGAGAACTAAAGACAACCCAAAGAGAATTGACAAAGCAAAAATAAAAATTTTAAAAAGTGATTGATGATGGTTGATATCACAAAAGGTTAAAAATAGTTCTGAAAATAAGTTTACTGTAGGATAAGTTCTGATTAGTTCCACTTAAAGTATGGCTGTTTTCATTTTATTTGACTAAAAGATTTTATAGAAAAAAGGATGCAGTACTGTTAACCCGTCTCGTCTAATAGGAAACACTTAAGATTTCAATGGAAAATTAAATCTAGTTAAGGAAAATAATAAATTTATTTTTAGTAATTTATTTTTGTTTGATAAAATTTTAATAAGCATTATATTCATTATAAATTAATAATATTTTAATAAATGAACTTTATTTTTAATAGATAAAAATAACTAAATTAAACTTTAGTTATAGATGGGGGGCCTGGGTGGCTCAGTTGGTTAAGTTTCTGACTCTTGATTTTGGTTCAGGTTATGATCTCAGGTTTGTGAGACCTGTCTCCCCTTTGGTCTTGGTGCCCCGTGTTGGGCTCCATGCTTCATGCAGAGTCTGCTTGGAATTCCCTCACTCTGCCTCTACCCCTGAGTCTGTCTCTCTCTCTCCCTCCACACCCCATATCTCTCTCTCTAAAAAATAAAAATTTTTAGGAAAAAATAGTTTATCTTTTTTACTTCAGAATTCCGTTTACATAATTGATTTCCTTTCTACAAATAATGGTGTTGATTTTTGCACATTATAAAGCGAGATATAAAATATTCTATTGCCCAGTCAGACTCATGTGAATCATAGATCTTAACAAGTATCAACCTTTTCTGGATAAGTTCAAGGAGAAAATCACAAGGCACAAGAAAAACAGAAGTGGTCTGGAATATCCAGTGCTTCTTCCGAGGTTCTATTCTGCAGCATTAGAATGCACTCCGACCGATATGAACCTGTGATATCTTTAATAATGCATACAGCCACATCATTTACTCAGACAGAGGCATCTTGGTCATGAAATCTCTCCATTTTATACTTAGTTTTACATAGTTTATGTGACATTCTTTAGGGACCCATGCAAATTTATGCCACATGGATTTGTAGATTTCAGATTTGCTTACCATCAACATTCCCAGCCAAACAGGTATGTCCTGGTTTATAGACAAGGATTCACAGATCGGGTCCTCCTCTTAGCAAATTCCAAATTTTCTTTTACCAGGAGATCTTTTACCAAGAGATCATTTGTCTCTTTAGAAGATTTGACTGGGTCAAATTCTTTCTATCCTCAGGGCATCATCTTTACTTCCCCTTCAGTCAGGAAGAAAATATAAAACAGAGCTTCTATTTAACCATTTATTTCCCATAAGCAGACTGCTATACTCATTTCAAATTATTCATTTCAAGTTCATATACTTTGGTAGAGGAACCACATTTAATGGGATAATGAGGAGTATTTCCATGAGCAAGCACCAATGAAAAGGTGACAGAAGCTTTGTTTCTTCCTCTTTCTCATCAAGAGAAAACCCCAGTTTCATCTCCAAGTCATAAGGATCATTGCCAATAAATAATTGTAATGAATTCATTGATATAATTCATAGAAACTATGATTTCATTACTATTCCTATATATCCAGCATGAAATTAATGAAAAGTGATATGAAGAAAATAATTTCATCCAGTTGTTAACATTTCTGTGTAGTTGAATAGCAGCTAAGAGAAAGACTGTGTATTGGTTAAGGATCTATCTCTGCAGTCATACTGTCTGGATTAAATCTAGTTTTGCCCCTTAAACAATGTGATTTTGGAATAGTTATTCAATATCTACTTGCCTTCATTCCTCCAGCTACAAAATGAGGATTATAATTATACTTAGTCATAATATCACTGTAAGAATTTAATAATATACGTAAGGCCTTTAGAAGCAGCTATTGTCAGAAATAGCACAGTAGAGTAGGTAGTTTTCTGAGTCGTGATTGTGCTATAAGACTTGCATTATTCAGGGGTGCCTGGGTGTCTCAGTCAGTTAAGCATCTGACTCTTGGTGTCTGCTCAGGCCAGATCTCATGGTCATAGAATGGAGCCTGGTGTTGGGCTCCTTGCTTGGTGGGGATTCTGCTTGGGATTCTCTCTCCTTCTTCCTCCACCCTTTCTCCTGCTCACATGGGCTCTCTCTCTCTCTCTCTCTCACTAAAATAAATAAATAAATCTTCTGCATTATTCAGTTTCTTTATTTTAACAGACAATTATGGAGATGCAATTATACTCAGTTGACTATTATCACATCATTTGCATGCTGTTGTTTATGCTTCTTAAATTTTTTTTATGTGGCTATTATGCTAAAGTATAGTTCTCATTAACAATAATGGGTTAATGACTCTAATATCATTAATTGAAACATAACACTAATGAAAATACGAATATAAACATCAAACAGTATTGTGAGCTTAAACAAGAGCTGACTCCAATAAAACTATGGATTGTGAATTTTTTTTTAAAGATTTTAATTATTTATTTGATAGAGATCACAAGTAGGCAGAGAGGCAGGCAGAGAGAGGAAGAAGCAGGCTCCCCCCTGAGCAGACAGCCCGATGCAGGGCTCTATCCCAGGGTCCTGGGATCATGACCGGAGCAGTAGGCAGAGGCTTTAACCCACTGAGCCACCCAGGTGCCCCTGGATTGTGAATTTTTGTAATGATTTTACAATAAACATTTAGACTATAATTATTTTTCATAAGCAGTTGAAAGAGCCTGTACAAATAACAAATACAGAATTAGTATCAAAATGCTGCGTTTTAACAAACTAATAATTTGTTTACTCCAGGGTTGAACCCTGGAGTAAACAAATTATTAGTTTGTTAAAACGCAGCATTTTGATACTAATTCTGTATTTGTTATTTGTACAGGCTCTTCACTTATGAAAAATAATTATAGTCTAACATGTTATTGTAAAAATCATTACAAAAATTCACAATCCAGGGGCGCCTGGGTGGCTCAGTTGGTTAAAGCCTCTGCCTTGGGCTCAGGTCATGATCCCAGGGTCCTGGGAAGGAGCCCTGCTTCACATCAGACTCTCTGCTCAGCGGGGAGCTTGCTTCCCCTCTTTTCACGCTGCCTGCCTCTCTGCCTACTTGTGATCTCTGTCTGTCAAATAAATAAATAAAAATCTTTAAAAAAAAGAAGAAGAAGAAGAAGACGAGAACAAAACAATAAAAACATAATTCAAAGTTACATTCTTGGAGCAAAAGAGGATATATAGTAATTCTGAGAAGCTCATACAGCTAGTGTCAAGTGAATGGGAAATATGCCCAGAGAATAAGGTGTACTGGTTACTGGCAAAATCCCTTCGCCAAGTAACATTGCTGTACAGTGTATAACATCAGTGGCACAGAGAGCAGAAGAGAATTGCCTGTGGAGTGGAAGGAGTGGCAGATCCACACAAGGGGTATAACTCCACTGTTATAAAGAGTATGATCCTTTCCCTTAGCAATTTGCCAAAATTTATGGGAGAAAAATGTAAGAAAATGACATTTTGTTCCTTTCCAACTGAAAAGTCCTGGTCTAAGAAGAAGTTGTTGTTGTTTGTTGTTGATGTTTGTGTGTGTGTGTTTAATTTCGGTGTGTTTAGTTTAGGTACTTCTGTTTAACTTTGGAGTCATGATGCTGACCAGGAAAGGCACTTGAATCAGTTCAGTGGAGTGGCAACCACTGAAAACATCTGCCCAATGAAATCTTTAAATTGCCCTCCACACAGAATATTTGGAAGGTACCAAAAAGCTTTTTAGTATGGTTTTAAGGATTAAAGAAATAGCAAAATTATTGTACTAGAAATGGAACAAATTCCAGTCACAACTAAGAAGAGAATATTTTTTTAGCTTCCAGAGAGTTCCAGAGTTTGCTTTTCCATTCTGAAGTACGCATCTTGTGAAAAAATCCTCATGCTAGTTAGTAAAATGGATAAAATACCAACATTTCTTTCTGACACCGATATTATCAGGAAATTCCATTTCTGTATTATATCCAAGTGGCACAGCCCAGTAATAAATAATAAATACAGCATCTATCACTCCAGGGTCAATATATTATATCTTTAATGTTCACAGTTACATTAGCATTTTATTTTTTAAGTTTTATTACATTTTAGCATTTTAAGGAGATAAGCAAGTAACTTGATCAACTCTTCCAAAAAGTTAATTCCATTTTTCAATCTCTGGAGGAAAAAAAATGAACATATAGTGCATATATATATGGTTAATTGCTACTAGCAAATTGCTACACACCAAACCCCTGTAACACACACTTCTATCTCAGTTTCTGTGAGTCTAGAATCCAGGTAAATCTTAGCTGCGTTCTCTTTAAGTTCTCAAAAGGCTACCATCAAAGGGTTAGCCAGGCTGTATTTCCTGTCTGGAGGCTTGACAGGGGAAGAATTTGTTTCTTTTAAGTTTCAATTATTCAGGTTGTTGATGGAATTTATTTTCTTGTATCTGGATGATTGAAGTTCTGGCTAAGTATAACATGAACCAAGATGACTGCTTACAGTCTTTAAAAATAATCTATATTTTTAGAACAGTTTTACGTTTACAGAAAAATTGAGAGGATGATACAGAGATTTCCATCATACCCGTTGCCTCCACACAGGAAGATCCTTCCCCATTATCAACATTCCCCACCAGAGCGGTGCATTTGGAATAATTGATGAACCTACAGTGACACATTATAATCACCCAAAGTCAACAGTTTACATTAGGAGTTCACTTGGTGTAAGTTCCCTGGGTTTGGACAAATGTATAATGACAGGTATCAATCGTTATGTTATACAGAGTATTTTCACTGCTCTGAAAATTCTCTGAGCTCTTTCTGTTCATCTTTCCCCTTTTTGCTCCCAACACCTAACAACCACTGATTTTTTTTTTTTTTTTTTACTGTCTTTATAGTTTTGCCTTTTCCAGAATATCATTAGTTGGAATTATATAATATGCTGCCTTTTTGGATTGACTTCTTTCACTTAGTGATAGGCTCCTTCATGTCTTTTTGCGACTTGATGGCTCGTTTCATTTTAGTGCTAAGATAATATCCCATGTCTGAAATTACCAGTTTATTTAGCCATTCACCTCCTGAAGGATACCTTGGTTGCTTTAAGTTGCGACACTTACAAATAAAGCTGTTATAAACATCTGTGTGTCGGTTTCGTGTGGATGTTAAGTTTTTAACTAGCTTGGGCAAATAACAAGTAGAATGATTGCTGGAGTATATAGTAAGAGTATGTTAAGTTTTGTAAGAAACTGACAAACTGTCTTCCAAAGAAGCTGTATCATTTTGCATTCCCACCAACAATGAATGAGAATTACTGTTGCTCCACATCCTTGGAAACATTTGGTATTGTCGGTGTTCCAGATATTAGCCATTTCAATAGATATAGTGGTATCTGATTGCTTTAATTTGCATTTCCCTGATGATATAGGATATAGAGTATTTTTTCACATGGTAATTTGTGATCCGCATATCTTCTTTGGGGAAGTGCCTGTTAAGGTTTTGCCCATTTACTAATAGGATTGTTTGTTTTCTTACTGTTGAGTTTTTGTGTGTGTGTTTTGGATAACAGTTTTTTATTAACTGTGTCTTGTGAATATTTTTCCCAATCTGTGGCTTCTCTTCTCATTCTCTTGACATTGTTTTTCATAGAACAAAAGTTTTTAATTTTATGATTTATTTTATGTTTTCTAGAAGTTTTTTAATTTTGATGAGGTCGAGCTTATCCATCATTTCCTTCATGAATTATGCATTTGGTATTTGCCGTAGACACAATGATTTTTAGTATTGTATTTAAAAAGACATCACCTTTCCTGAGATCATGTAGGCTCTCTCCTATGTTATCCTCTAGGGGTTTTATAGTTTTGCGTTTTGCATTAGGTTTTTGACCCATTTTAAGTAAATTTTTGTGAAGGGTGTAATATCTGTGCCTATATCCATATTTTTGCATATGGATTTCCAGTTGTTTCAGCACCATTTGTTTAAAAGACTATCTTTACTCCATTGTATTGCCTTTGCTCCTTTGTCAAAGATCAGTTTTCTCTATTTAGGGGATCTATATCTTGGCTCTGTTTTCTGTTCCCTTGAACCATTTGTCTATGTTTTATCAATACCAGGCTGTCTTTATTACTATAGCTTTATAGTAAGTCTTAAAGTCAGGTAGTGTCTGCCCTCCATTCCATCCCCCTCCAATATTTTGCTAGCTATTCTGGATCTTTTGCCTCTCAACATAAACTGTAGAATCTAATCATTGATGTCTACAAAATAACTTGCTGGGATTTTGGTTGAGATTGCACTGAATCTATAGATTAAGTTTGAAAGAACTGGTCTCTTGAAAATATTGAATCTTCCTATCCAAGAACATGGAAAATCTCTCTTTTTTTTAGTTCTTTGATTTCTTTCTCCATAGTTTTATACTTTTCCTCATATAGATCTTTTACATTTTTGGGGGGTTTATATCTAAGTATTTCATTTGGAGGGGTACAAATAAAAAAAGTATTATGTTTTTAATTTCAAATTCCACGTGTTCATCACTTGTTTTTAGGGAAGTTTTAACTTTTGTAATTTTTAAAATTATTTTTTAACATTTTTTATTTAAGTTCAATTAATTAGCATGAAAGGTATTACTGGTTTCAGAGGTACAGGCCTATGATTCATCAGTCTTATGTAATACCCAGTGCTCATTACATCACATACCCTCCTTAATGTCCATCACTCAGTTTCCCCATTCCTCCACCTCCCCAGTTCCAGCAGCCCTCAGTTTGTTTTCCATGTTAAGAGTCTCTTGTGGTTTGTCTCTCTCTCTGGTTTCATCTTGTTTATTTTTTCTTCCCTTCCCCTATGATTTTCTGTTTTGTTTCTTAAATCCCACATATCTGTGAGATCATATGGTAATTGTCTTTCTCTAATTGACTTATTTCACTTAGCATAATTCCTACTAGTTCCATCCATGTTATTTCAAATGGCAAGATTTCCTTTTTTGATAGCTATGTAATATTCCATGGTGTGTGCGTGTTTGTGTGTGCATACCCCATGTCTTCTTTATCCATTAGCCTGTTGATGGATATTTGGGCTCTTTCCATAGTTTGGCTATTGTAGACATTGCTGCTATAAACATTGGGCTGCACATGCCCCTTTGGATCACTACATTTGTATCTTTGGGATAAATACCCAGTAGTGCAATTCCTGGGTCGTAGGGTAACTCTTTTTTCAACTTTTTGAGGACTCACCATATAGTTTTCCAGAGTGGCTGCACCAGTTTGCATTCCCACCAACAGTGTAGGAGGGTTCCCCTTTCTCCAAATCCTCACCAACATCTGTCGTTTGCTGACTTTTTAATTTTAGCCATTCTGACTGGTGTGAGGTTGTGCCTCATTGTGGTTTTGGTATGTATTTCCCTGATGCTGAATGATGTTGAGCATTTAGTACTTATTTTAAAACTCAAAATCACATGTCCTGTCACTCTCGTTCTGAAGAATGTCAACAAATGTCAATATCTTGAGTAGAATGTTTAAAATTTGTAGCATGACATATATGTTACTTTATGACTTATGTTATTCTACCTCTTCAGACTTTATTATTTTTGTGTTCCTCACCCAGTAAGTGATAATGCTTAGCTTTCTTCTTTCTTCCCTTTTTCGCCTTTCTGAGCAGTCAAATGCATTGCTATGGATATGGGATCTACTGTTCTTCTTTGTGCCTTTGTATGTAGTATCCCGAATCCACTGAAATGTTGGTATATTACAAAGCTTCTGGGACAGAATTTCTTAAATAAGTTACTTACATTAGAATACAAATGATATACTCTTCAAAGTATATTATCTTCCCAAGCTATCTCAGCCATCATTGATATGAGGTCTCTGGGTATGTTTAGTTTTTATTCAGGGTGATGCTTACTACCCACAATGTTCTAACCTAAAATTTCAGCACTTTATTCTTTACACAATGTATAGAGTGACTGATGTACATAAGGCTAGATTCAGTAGTAATAATAAAGTATACTAAGCATTTTTTCACTCACTTGCAGAGAATATTTAAGTGCATTTACAAAATATTTGTAATACATGGAAAACAAAAAATTTATATGTTGTCTAATATGTTTAATAATTATAAAAATTAGTGCCATCCTCTTTGTACATTTCATTTGATTCATATGTCACTGAAAAGAATCAGGTCTTACAAAGATGTATAAATTCTGGAAGAATTAAAAACTATTTTGCCAATGGATCTCTAGCTATACCTCATATTACCAAAAATTGTATACTTTTTTATTTTTTATACATTCACCTTTGTATATCAATGCCTGAGAGAATGCCTATTGCATAGTAGGCAATATATAAATGTGAATAACATTCATAAATAAATGAATAATGAATAAGTCAAGTTTTGAAAAACATAATGTCTCAAGCCTCCTTTTGAGGCTTTTATTCTCCACATCATCAAAGTGAATCCAGCTTTTAGTGATATTCAGCAAATCATGTTCTGATTAAATCTTCAGTGATTTAGCTGCTGTTGATTGTAGTCTTTACATTTGAATTAATGCATTCAAATAAACTTGGCCTATTTTTTATAAAGAGGTTTTATATTAGAAGTTGTCAATCGAGTCTTGATGAATAAACTATGGATATCATTCCCTCTATTTGAAGTTTCTTCTGGAATAAATATTTATATCAGACTTGGTTAGATTCAGAGACACCATTAGTGAATAAGTGGGAGTCGTTTTTGTTTAAAACATATCACTGTGTTTTTCGTATATGTCAGATAATGTGCTAATTATTTTGCCTATATTACTTCTTTAAATTCGTACAACATCTGCAAGAAGAAGAAAAAAACCTCTCATGACTGTGGAAAATGAGGCTTGGAGTTGTTAAATAAATAATATGTATATTATTTATATACATGTTAATTATAATATTAATATGATGGATAGCAGACAGGATTTGAACCCAGGGAATCTCTTTTTAGAAGTTATGCTTTAAAGTATTACACTTTGTTTCCTACCTCAGAGACAATACTTTATATTATTTTCCAAAGTAAATATAGACCCTATCATAGTATCTGACACAGATAAGGTGTTCACATAATTTGTTGGAACAAGATGTGCTTTTGGGTAAATTGGAAGGGGTGGTGAACCATGAGAGACTATGGACTCTGAAAAACAATCTGAGGGGTTTGAAGTGGCGGAGGGGTGGGAGGTTGGGGTACCAGGTGGTGGGTATTATAGAGGGCACGGCTTGCATGGAGCACTGGGTGTGGTGAAAAAATAATGAATACTGTTTTTCTGAAAATAAATAAATTGGAAAAAAATATATATATATATAAAAAAAAAGATGCTTAATCTAAGGTGAAGTCTGTTATAATAGCAAATACCAAGAATACAAACTCATTTTTCACGGTAGAAATGATATAGAAATTCTGTACTGAAAGACTTCAGATATTCTTTATAGCAGCTTATAGATGTACAAATTCATTTAATTGAAAGGAAAAATGGAATTGGGTTACTATTATGAAATTTTTAAGTCTAATGCCACCTAGATGGTTTCTGAGATATTCAAATTTAAATATATGAGAAGTATTTTTTAAAATATATACTGACATTATTTGGGAAAGTAATACAGATCTTTCACCCTCTAAGTGGATTTCAAAGGTTGTATGTGTGTGTGTGTGTGTGTGTGTGCGCGTGTGTGTGTCCTCTAAGGTGAGAAATTCTGCTACCAAATGTCAATTTTTCTAGCTTGCTCTTTATCTTTTTCATTAAAAATACTATTGATGTAATTAACATATAATGCTATTAGTTTCAGGTACGCAACATAATGATTCAGCGATTCTTTATTCAGTGCACATCTGGATAAATGTATTTGTAATCCCCTTTGCTATTTCATTCACTCTCATACCCATCTCCCTCTGGCAACCACCAGTTTGTTCTCTGTATTTAATAGTTTGTTTTTTGTTTGTCTCTTTTTTCTTTGTTTGTATGTTAATTTTTCTTAAATTCCAAATATTAGTAAAATCATTATAGTATTTCTTTTTCTCTGACTTATTTCAATTAATATTAGACCCTCTAGCATGTTGTTGCAAATGGCAAGATCTCATTCTTTTTTATGGCTGAACAATATACTATTGTCTATCTATACCACATATTGATCCATTCTTCTATGGATGAACAGGGGTTGCTTCAATATGTTGGCTATTGTAAATAATGTTGCAATAAACATACAGGTGCATATTTTTTGAATTGGTATTTAAAATTTATTTTTAGTGTTAAAATATTTATCATTGCGGGGCACCTGCATGGCTCAGTGGGTTAAAGCCTCTGCCTTCAGCTCAGGTCATGATCCCAGAATCCTGGGATCGAGCCCCATATCAGGCTCTCTGCTCAGCAGGGGGCCTGCTTCCTCCTCTCTCTCTCTCTGCCTGACTGCCTGCCTCTCTGCCTGCCAGCTTGTGATCTCTGTCAAATAAATAAATAAAATCTTTAAAAAAAAAATTTATCATTGCACATTTTACATAATCTACGCCAAATTCATATGATTCAAATTCTACATATCATCTGTAAAATTTGTATCAGTCATTGACCTCATTTAAAGAAAACAAAAGCTCTTAAAGGTAATCTAAACATTTTAATGTTTGTTTTTACTTACTTTATTTAACAAATTCAATATACACATTATAACAATCTGAAATTACACACCTTTTTCTGTCTAAAAATTATCTCTTCTTTTCAATGAAGTCTTCATCTTTATATTCTATCTGTAATGGTCCTAGCATTTTTCCCACAAATATGTGAAGCTCTTACATTCTCTGTTTTTACCTTTTTTCCACAGGTCATTTCAAACTCAGTTATTAAAATTACAGACTTCATTTTGAATGTACTAATTCCCATTTGAAATATGCCTACAAAGGTGTTTGAACTAACATAGACAATTACTTACTCTTCCCCCAATTTTTTCCAGGACGTGGGATGCCAATCTTTAGTCATCATAGACCTTCAAGTACAGCATTCATAAAATTTATTTTTGAATATATAAATATTTATACATTTATAGAATAAGTATATCCTCCTCGTGGTATGCAAGTTTGCTCCAGTTTTGTACATATTTCAAATATTTATCCAGGTAACACCATATATCTTTTTAGATCACACAGTTATTTTATATAAGGGGCTAAAGACA
This sequence comes from Neogale vison, assembly GCF_020171115.1. Taxonomy (NCBI): domain Eukaryota; kingdom Metazoa; phylum Chordata; class Mammalia; order Carnivora; family Mustelidae; genus Neogale; species Neogale vison. The sequence continues at coordinate 56,738,609 of NC_058094.1, read as the reverse complement.
CTCAACTTTTATTTATCTATTTATTTATTTTTTTTTTAAAAAGCTTTTATTTATTTATTTGACAGAGAGAGATCACAAGTAGGCAGAGAGGCCGGCAGAGAGAGAGAGGAGGAAGCAGGCTCCCTGCCGAGCAGAGAGCTCAATGTGGGGCTCAATCCCAGGACCTTGGGATCATGACCTGAGCTAAAGTCAGAGGATTTAACCCACTGAGCCACCCAGGTGTCCCTGAAGACACTCAGCTTTTAAATAAAGAGGAAGATATCGGACCTTGCTAATGAAGATATAAATAATTATCTGTCCATAAAAGATAATTCTGCTTAAACACAGTCAGTGTCTATAATTAACCTCAGAAGGCATTCATAAAAATAATTATTTAAAATGAAACTTAAAGCAAGCAGCTACTACTCCCAACTACCTGCATTATAACTTTTTTGGATTTGGATTTAAATTTTCCTTTCTTTGTCCTCATCATGATAGCTTCTACATGAATTTTTTAAAGTTAAGAAATAACTTTTATCTGTCTTAGGTCAACAGTTCCATCAAAAAGTAGCCCAAGAGGTAAAAATTAAACATATCTCTCTGTGTAGAGATATGTGTGTTATTGTAGAGATACGTATAAAAATAATACACGTATCTCTACAATAACACACATATATAGATATTTTTATTAGAAACAAAATACTTAAATCATGTAAAAAGCATAGGAACAAATAAAAAAGAATAAAGTACTGATACATGTTAACATGTGTGAAACTATTAAATGTCATGCTGAAAGAAGTCAGACATGAAAAAACACATATTGTATAAATTCCATTTGTGTGAAATGTCTAGGAAAGTCAAATCCATAAAGAAAGTACAGATTATTGTCTTCCCAATGTTGAGGGTGGTAACGAGATGTGGCTGTAAATGAGCACAAAGTTTCTTTTTAGGGTGACATATATGTTTCTGCAATTAGATTGTGGTATAGTTGTACAATTCTACAAATACATTAAAATTCAGTGAACTGTACATTTCAAGTGGATCAGTTGTGATATATTAATTATATCTCAGTAAAAGGCATAACATCCCCCCCAACAAAAATCAAACAAACAAACAAAAAAAAAAACCTGTAGAACAAAGGCAGTAGCCAAAAAAGACTAGAACTTGAGTATCATTTTCTTTAGCCATAGGCCTTCTCCTTGATTCATGCTTGATCATATTCTCAGCTGGAGATGGTGACATTGAAATTATAGGTGAACACCTTGAAGCTATTGAGTAAAGAAATTGAATCTCAAACGTTTTAAGGTGAAACCCAGTATTTAATACAAAAATTAACTATCTGATATCCGTAGAAAGTACAATTTTTAAATTATTGCACTTTTCTCTTTTTTTAGTGATGAAAAAAGCTTTAAAAATTTCATTGTCTTCAGCATCAATACGATAGTTGTGCTTTCTTATCTGTTGCCTGCAGAAAGCTCAGGATATAAGAGTAAATAGAGGGGCCGATAGTGCGTGATACTGTACAAAGATCGCATTCTACTTCTTAGCTTGTGAAATTCATATCCTAGTTTGTGCAGGGAGGTAAGGTTAGTGTAAACTTAGTGATTTGGTGAACCAATGATGGAATGGACTAGTGAGTGGTCAATGAGGCCTATGAAGTTGTGAAGGTAGTTAAGAGAATGTTTCTGAAACAGACTTCATTTCTCAAACCAGCTGTCCCGTGAATATAGAGAACTGGATCTGATTGTACAATAATTCAATTCTGCAGTGAGAAAATTGTTCACCAAAGTGAGGTGAATTATCTCTTTCTGAAATGCAAAAAGTTTCCAGTGCACTAATGTACTGGAAGTGATTATTTACCAAAACTCATCTGATCCTTTGAAGTTAATCCAATTCACATGGTTAAAATGTGTATAACTAGTGACTGTTTACATTGGGTAATACCATCTTTTCATGTTAAATTTATATTTAAAATATTTGTGTTAGAAGATTTTGGTAGCTGCTGTTTTACAACCACTGAATGTATGCATAGTAAAAAATGAAAAATGTTAATAATTAGGTAAGCTTTATCTCTTAATACTTTCGAAATGAAATTTTACACCAGACTTTAAAAGTTAATAATTGCTTTTCTGGCAGAAATAAAAGAAACAGAAAAGCATAAAAATGAAAAATATCTTCCATGGAAAATATCTGGTTACTTGTTCCTCTATAAAATTTGCTAGTTGGGAGTGTTGATTGTGTTAATGGAGAGAGCAATTTTAAGCTGTAATCAGGATTAAGCCTCCATAAGACTCTTCATTTTTCTTTTCCATTTGATGACAATTTTCTGTAATTAATATCAGTCCTTTTTTACATACACCAATTGCCTTGATATTACAAATAGAACATTGTGTCGTAGCTTTAGGTAAGAAGTAAATTAAGAACAGATGAATTCTTAATAATAGTCTTCTCTCACAAAACGTTCATGATTATAAAATAATATGAGTAAATAATTGTTGAGGATGTGAAAATATACAGGAAAAAAACTCATCTTAAAATGTTTGAGTTTTCTGAAATTCCATTAATTTAAGTTCATCTGGGCCTGTGCATTTGCATGGAAATGCCCAAAAATCTAAAAAATGCATTGCAGTATGGAAGAATTAAGCACTTGTCCATTTACAGATGAATATATATATATGTTTATGTATCCTTAATATTGGAAATAAGATTAAAATAAACACTCAAAATCAATTGAATTTTAATTTTTAAATGGGTTGTTAGTCATGAACATGTAGAATTATCTCTAGTTTATACAAGGACAATGAACTACACAATAGGACATTTTGTGGTTTTTGGGTGTTTTTTTTTTTTTTTTGTTACAGGAAACAAAAAAAATGAAACATATATCAAAATATTGTTAATGGTTTTGTCCTATCAGAATATTTTTTAAATTTTATTTATTTATTTGAGAGAGAGAGTGTGAGAGTGGAGAGGTCAGAGGAAGAGTAGACTCCCTGCCAAACAGGGAGCCTGACGTGGGACTCGATCCCAGGATTCCAGGATCATGACCTGAGCCGAAGGCAGTTGCTCAACCAACTGAGCCACCCAGGCGCCCCCTATCAGAACATATTTAAAAATGTATATTATTCATACTGATTTATTTTTCTGTTACTTATTAAAATTCTCTATTTCTGTGTGTGTGTATATATATATATATATATATATATTCAAAATAAAACTTTGGGGATCTTTCATATTTTGAGAATTTACTTTGACAATTTTTATAGGCACAAAAGAATAGAAATACAAGGAGCACCTGGGTGGCTCAGTGGGTTAAAGCCTCTGCCTTCGGCTCAGGTCATGATCCCAGGTCCTGGGATTGAGCCCCGCATCAGGCTCTCTGCTTAGCAGGGAGTCTGCTTCCTCCTCTCTCTCTCTCTCTGCCTGCCTCTATGCCTACTTGTGATCTCTGTCAAATAAATAAATAAAAATAAAATCTTTAAAAAAATAAAAAGAGAATAGAAATACAAGTTTTAAATTAAACAACCATTTTTTATCTCAAATCAAATAATTAATGATTCTAAAGTCTTTGAATAGGTCTAAATGGTTTTTCATACTGGAAAACATAAATCTAGCCTTTAGTGAATAAATGGAATTAAAGTTATTAACAAATTAACTATAACTAAAATAAAACAAAATAATACAAACAAAAGGATGCATGACATTAATATGAAAACATTATATAATTCTAATTAATATCCAGAATATAAATATTTTGTTTCTCAATTTTCTTTCAGTAAAAGGGGGGTATTAATCTTGATTATTGATCCAGTCAACATCATATTCATTATTAAAAAAATTATAAATTAGGGTAATAACCTTGCAATTCAAACAAGTACCTCTTGGAACTACAGAATGAAGTGATAAAATTCCTAATGGGGGTGGTGGTCTTCCAGAAAATTTAACTTTTCCTATTGTATGTTAATATGAAATAAAGCTATTTCTTTCAGAAGAGAAAAAAAAATCACTTTTAAAAATGAAGGCTTCATTTAAAAACAGAATCTTTCCTCCATACACACAGCAACTTCATTGTTTTCACACTTAAAATTTAATGATCCCTAAACATGGCTTATTATTATGTTCATTAAATAAGAATGATCACCATAGGAACAAAAGTGTGACCAGGTTACTTCATCATGCTCCTAAATAAATGTTACCTTGTATAATAACAAATCTTTAGAAGATGAACATTCAGAAGAAAACAAGTAAATATTTTATTAACCGAAGTTATACAATCCTTTGGATGTGACAATAATGTTTCATTAGTCAAATTTCTTTTTTTTTTAATTTATTTTATGCTGTGACCTGGTCTTGAGCAAAACTTGCTAAGACTATAGTTTAAAATTTTGTTTTACCCACATTGTGAAAACCCTGCCAAGCTTTTTGTTTAAAGTAAAAAGTGATTGTAAGTTTTCGTTTTTTGAATTCCTGAGGGACTACAAAAGGAAAAAAAAAAAAAAAACTAAACCTTTTAAGCTTATAAAGAGTTGAAAGTTATGTAGGATTTATATTTAGAGGACACTCAGTTGAACAGTTTCAGGTTACTGCATGAGCTTAGTAGAATAACAAAATATTGCTACTGCAGAAATAAGTTACTCTGTCACTTGGGACCACCAGGAGAATCTACTTACATTTGAAAGAATATCAAAGAAACAAAACCCAGAGTTGAAGCACAAACTGAACAAAAAATATAAATTGCTTCATGAAAAAGAAATAAATAGATGAGAGGAAATAATTTAACTACCATGTTTTTATAATAAATACATACATGAAATGGAATATTTGTATAAAGTTCACAAAATGTTTTTGTTTTTTCAGTTCAAATAAAGCCTATTTTAAGCAGAGAAACACATAGTATGGAATAAGCTAAATACCGGGGTTGAATTCCAACACCTTTAAAAAAAATTAGGTGGTATTTAGTAAGCTTTTAAAAGCATCAAGTGTACTCATTATTAGATGCAAAGCTTTGTTGAATAAATGTTAAACCTGCTGTATAAATCAAGTATGAATAAAATGTTGTACATTCAGTTATACATTACCCTTTAAAAATAATTTCAAAGCACAACATTTAAATTTTAAGGCTTTACATTTGAAGTTCTGAAGTAGAACCAAAGATCATAAAGGTCACATGTCCAACTTATTAATTTCTCAGTTCTTTTAAAAATCAAAGTGCACTTCCAGTGACCATGGGCTTTATTACTGAGTAAATGCTGTTTCAGTTTTGTGTACTGATACACTCATGTTTCATGAAAGAAATATTTACATTTCCATGTTTATGTATTTATGGAGGAAGATTTCTGAATTGAGACAAACATTTCAAAGGCAATTGGAGTTAATAAAGGTGTTTGAGTGATCATTCATATGAAGCCATGCGTATTTTATCTTAACATTATCACTTCTCTTTTGAGATAACATTTTGACCCTTGCATTCTGTTCTGTAACTACAGTTTCAATAATCATTTTAGAGATTATTTCCAAGTTTAACCAGTTTCCGTATCCCCAATTAGTCCTTTTCCATTCATTAGTTCTTTATTTTCTTATTATGACAATTGAATAAGTGTATTAGTTTGCTAGGAATACTTTAACAAAATACCACAAACTGGGAGTCTAACGGAACGTAAATTATTGCTTTAGAGTTCCAGAGGCAAGGAGTTTGAGATGGAGGTGCTGACCAGGCTGGTTCTTCCTGAGAGCTGTAACACACTGGTTTTGTGTCTCTCTTCCCAACTTCTGGTTATCTGCTGGCGCTCGTATTCTTTGGTTTCTGAATATTCCTCCAATCTCTGCCTTCATCTTCACATGGTATTCTCCTACATGTGTGTTTTACGTCCGAATTTCCCCTTTTCATAAGGACACCAGTCGTATCAGATTAGGGGTCTGCACTAGCTCACTATGACCTCGTCTTAATTAACTATATCTGCGATTTTTCCATTTCCAAATAAGATAATATTCTCAGGTACTGGAGGTTAGGACTTCAACGTATAAATTTCGAGGGTGATGTAATTCATATTCACATCTGATAAGTATACTTTTAATTAAAAAAACTATTGGTGAGGTAGTATGGGTAATACGTCCTTTCTAGTCTTTTCCCAGCTGAGAATGATTTTTAGTTCTTTCATATACAGAAAGCAATTATTCTGGTTATAAAATTTTTGAAACATTCTTTGGACATGAAAACATCAGGAAGATATTCCCATAATGATCTGGTTTTGAAGGCATACTGGTGGTATGCACTTTATGGACATTTTTTTCTTTTCTTGCCCACTATTTGTGGACTTTTTTTTTTTTTATCATAGACATTATTTTTTAAATAAATTACCTGTCAAAGAGTAAACAAATTTAATTTCCAAAACCTGATGGCATTAGTTAGGGTGTTGGTCTTGCTATTAAAACAAATAACCATAAACATTATAAAAGTTTACTGCTCATTTATATTATTTTATTTTATTCATGTAGAAGTTCCCTTGTTAATAAGGCTTTTCTCCATGAAGTCACTGGGGGCCAAGACTTAATTTACCTTGTTGCTAATCACCCTCAATATATAACTTCCATCTTCTGGTCTGAAATGCTTATTCCAGTTTTTGCCATTTTATCCCTATTCCAACAATAGAAAATAGAAATAGAAAGACATGGTTATTGGTGTTAAGGGCAGTGACTAGTAACTTCTGTTCCATAGAATATGGGCATATGTTCTATATTCTATGGAACAGAAGTTAGACACATAGCCACACTTAGCTGCAAGTAATCTTGAGAAATACAGTCTCTATGAGGAGCCATGTGCTCAACTAACATTTTTTTTCTATTAATATAGAAGAAAAAGCATAGATATTAGGAAGAAATAGTAGGCTCTGCTACAGTCTACACTTTACTTCTCTTAAATATCCATTTGCAAACTCTTTTATGCACTGAAAACACTTGCGGCTCCCGCAGGGAGTCAACATTAATGTCCTATCCAGTTACTGTGTCTTACTCGAAGTCTAGAATCTCTGGAAATCTCTGGGAAATATGCATTCCAACCTGTTAGGTCTGAATTTGCTTTATCATGGGCCAGGAACCTCTAAACTAAAAGAAAAATTATCTGTCTCCCTCTCCTGCTTCCCTACCCACCTCCAACACACAAACCCAATATATAATAGAATAAGAGCATTCCAAGAAGAAAAGTTTCAGAGCTATAGCAAAAAGATGCCTAAGAGGCCTCAGATGCTCCATGCATGTGGGGAGGCTGCCCTCGTGCAAAGTGCAATTTCTCTGTTGGGAAGGTGGTGGGTCAATGACAAAGAGTAATGGTTTCCATGTTAACAAAGCAGATATGCATCTTGTTTCTGATGTCTATCCCTGCGAGATCTTCAGGAGGTTATTGAGGGTAACTCTTACCTTTGATCCTGCTCCATCTGCCCCATGCAGATGCTGGCCACCTCCGTCATGTTCCTGTCTGCAATGCAATGGGCAGAATCCTTCTCCTTATGGTAATTTCTCAAGACCTCTTTGACCACATTTTCATATTTTTCCAGGGTGATGTGGACATTGCATACATGTAAAACAGAAATCTCATCTCTTCTTTCTAGCATAGCTATACCTGCTCTTTTTCCTTGGTCGTGTGGATGGGTCAGAAGGATGACATGGTGGGTCAGGAAGTGCTCAGAGTTGATCTTGTAAGCCAGGCAGATAGACCCTTTGCCAAGGTTCCTGTTGCTAAATAAGGCATGGTGGATTCGGAATCCCATATGATTGAGTTCCAGGTCAGGGACTTTGTTAAGGTCCTCCTTAGGAATAGTGGGCTGGTCTCCACTTAGCTGCTTAAACCTCCACTTGAGCCACTGGATCTGGTCTACTGAGAAGTCCTATTGCCCACAAGCTCACTCACCCCCTTAGACTCAGAGCAGACTCAGACTCAACATAGGCAACAACCATGGTGCCCTATGGAAGGGACCATAAGGAATGCATTGCTTGTAGGGCCTGGGATGGCACTGGCTCTGCAGAAGCTGGTCAGACTTGGAGTCCAACATGGTGTGGACACTAGGGCCAGATCTGAGCTCAGGTCAAGTGTTTAGGCAAGAAGAATAAATACGTTATCCAAATCAGAAAGAAAAAATTTAAATTGTCACCATTTGTAGATGGAATGATATTTCATATATGAAGCCCTAATAATTCCACCATAAAACTTATTAACTTTATTATTTTTATTATTTTATTTAATTTGTTTTATTAAACTAATTAAATTATTAAACTAATTAAACTCATTTTATTAAACTGTTAGAACTAATAAATTTAGTAAAGTTGTAGGATGTAAAATCAATACAAAAATATTTTGTGCTTCTGCAGTACTAATAATGAACTATCAGAAAGATAAATTAAAAAAAAAAGTTTGTTTACAACTATATCAAAAAGTGTAAAAGACCTAGGAACAAACTTAACCAAGGAATCAAAAGACCTGTGCACTGAAAATTCTGAGACACTGATGGAAGACATCGAAGAAGATAAAAATCAATGGAAAGATATTCTATGCTTATGGGTTAGAGGAATTAACATTATTAAATTAGTATTAAAATATCTATATGACCCAAAGTGATCTACAGATTCAATGCAACCTGTCTCAAAATTCTAAAGGCACATCTTTTATAGAAATAGAGCAAACAATCTTAAAAATTGTATGGAACCACAAAAAAACCTGTAAAGTCAAAGCAATCTTGAAAAAGAACAAAGCTGAAGGCATCACACTTCCTAATTTCAAACTATAATAAAATGCTATAGTGATCAAAACAGTATGGTACTGGAGTAAAAACAGACATGGAGATCAATGGAAAAGAATAGAAAGCCAAGAGATGAACCCACTTATGCATGGCCAATTAATTTAGAGTAAAGGAGCCAAGAACACACAATGAGGAAAGGAAAGTCTCTTCAACAATTAGTGTTGGGAAAACTGGACAGCCATATGCAAAGCAATGAAATGGAATTGCCATCTTATGCCATAAAAAAATTACCTGTTGATGGATTAAAGACTTGAACATGAGGCCTGAAATCATAAAACTTCTACAAGAAAACATAGATGGTAAGCTCCTTGAAATCATCTTGGCAATGATTTTTTGGTTTTGTTACAAAAGCAAGACAACAAAAGCAAAAATAAACAAGTGAGACTACACCAAACTGAAAAGCCTCTGCATAGCAAAGGAAATCAACAAAATAGAAGGCAATCTAAAGAATGGGAAAATATTTACAAATCATCTATCTGATAAGGGATTAATGTTTAAAATCTATAATGAACCCATATGACTCAATAGCAAAAAATAAAAACCCCAAATAATCTGATTAAAAAGTGGACAGAGATTCTGAATACACAGTTTTCCAAAGAAGACATACAGATGGCTAACAGATACAGGAAAAAGGTTTCCAACTCACTAATTATCAGGGAGATGTAAATCAAAAGCACAATGAGATGCCATCTCACACTTGTTAGGATGGCTATTATCAAAAGGGCAAGAAATAACAAGTGTTAGTGAGAATGTGGAAAATAGGGAACTCTTGTGCATTGTTGGTCAGAATGTAAATTGGTGTAGCCACTTATGGAAAACATGGAGATCCCTCAAAAAATTAGAACTGTCATATGACTCAGCAATTCTGCTGCTGTTTTTTTATCCAAAAGGAATGAAAACGTAATTCAAAAAGATATATGTACCCCATGTTCATTTCAGCATCATTTACAATAACCAAGGTATGGAAGCAACCTAAATGTCTTACTGATGGATGAATGGATAAAAAGAATATGAGATGTGTGTGTGTGTGTGTGTGTGTCTATATATAAATATATAATTAATATTATTCAGTCATAAAAAGAAGGAAATCTTGTCATTTGGGACAACATAGATGACACTTAAGGGCATTATGCTAAGTGAAATAACTAAGACAGAGAAAGACAAATACCATGTGTTTCCCATATATATGTAACCTAAAACAAACAAATTAGAAAAAAATTATAAATATAAAGAATAGATTCGTGATTGCCAGAGGCAGGAGGGGAAGGTGGGCAAAATGAGAGAAGGTGGTCAAAAGGTACAGCTTTCCAGTTATAAAATCAGTAAGTCCTGTGAATGTAATGTACAATATGGTGACTGTAGTTAATAATACTGTACTGTATATTTGAAAGTTACTAAGAGAAATAGATCTTAAAATTTCTCAACATAAGAAAAAAAAAACTTCAATTTCATGTGATGGTGAATTTTAACAAGACTCATTGGGTGATTGTTTCACAATATGTACAAATACCAAATCATTGTGTTGTATATCTGAAACTAATAGGTTTATGTCAAGTATGTTTCAATAAAAAATATTTGGGACTGTGAAATGGGGCAATAAACAAACCCTGAAAACCTCAAGTAGTTTAGTATTTACATACATTTTTTTTTTCTTTCTTAGAAAGTCCAATTTAGGTGGCCTAGGACTTTCCTCTAAACAAACACACAGACTTGTAGATCCAGGTCCATTTAGTCTCATGGGGCTGCCATCTTCAACACAAGGTTTTCGAGGTCACTGTGGAACAAAAATAACAACAGCCCAAAAAACTTTGCATTCATAATACTGAAGAATGGGAACATGTCAGTCTCCTTTTTTACATTGTGGTAAGTCATTATTTCTGCAATGTATTTCAGAAATTAGAGATAAATTATGTGAAAGTAAAGATCCAGATATATGATCACTGTTCAACATAGTTAAATTCCCTATTTCCCTCAGAATATAGAACCTGAATGATCTGACCTAGTGACCCAGTCTCAAAGATAACCCCATGTGTCAGGTTGACTGCATTCATTGACAGTTGTCAGTTGGTAAACTAAGTCAAGATCCCAAATTTATATGACAGGAACTAGATAATACATTTTATGAAGGTGAAGAGATAAACAGCTTATTATCACAAATACCAGATAGAAAATTGTTTGATAATTTTGTATAAGTGATAATACATTTTGAGTAAATATACAAAATAGATTACAAATGGAGTAGAAAAGTATTCCTATCTTGAAACTTAGAAATAATTCATCCTTAAAAGGAAGATCTAAAAAGCACTATTTTGAAATTAGATTTTCACAAATTTTTATTTATAGATACTGTTCTCCCTAAGAATGGAGACCTCTACAGCCTTTTGTTTACAAATCATTTTGTTTCTACCATCCCTTTAATATTTTATGACTGTGTGGTTAAGCTTCATCTCCTGAGAGAAGCAAAACAGTATAAACCCTTAGAGTACTAACTTTGACTGACATGGTCTGTTTCACATCTAGGCTCTATCATGTCCTATCCTGGCAGATTTAGACATGTTCATTAGTCTCTCCATGGATCAGAATGGATTAACTATCCTGCCCCATGAAGTCCATGATCAACTGTTCTCAGACCAGGTGATTGGTACTGAACTACTTCTAGAAGGGTAAGCTGGACATAGGAGATGTTTCTTTTCTTTGTGTGCATGAAAGAATGGATAACCTTATGAAAGGTTCAAGCAAACCCACAGCAATCATAGTCCAGAGGTTGACTTTAGGGGACGCTAGTTTGAAAAATTACAAAAGGGTATTTCTCATATTCCCAATTACAAAAAGAGAATATTACAAGAGGGAATTCCCCATATTCCCAACTGTCTTGGGACCAGGAGAAGTAGGGGACACTCTGCCAGCTTCCTGAGTTCTTCTGAAGATGGCCACCTAGCACTGGCTGGGGACAAGGACTGAACTGTTGGCCACAAGCTATACCTAGGACCTGGGGCCCCAAAGTCAGGAAACTTTCAGGAAGGGATCTGATATCAGATGCTGAGTTTTTAGTTTTAATAAATTTTGCTTTTCATTTTTTTCCCATTTAAGTGACTTTTTCTTCATGATGCTGTATGTGGGGTGGGGGTGGGGACACTCTGGATGAATAGAAAAATGCAGATGGCAAATCAGCAAATTGGGAAGTCTGTTTTTTTTAAATTGTTTTGCCCCAAAGTGAGACCAACCCTACAACTAATTTCTCTTCCTTCTAAATTGATACCGTGTTGATCTTCATGGTGTTACAATAGATCAGCAGCAGTTTATGAAAAGATAATAGAACTTCTCTTTCAGAATATTCATGTACCTTATTTTTAAGATTTTATTTATTTATTTATTTGACAGACAGAGATCACAAGCAGGCAGAGAGGCAGGCAGAGAAAGAGGAGGAAGCAGGCTCCCCGCGGAGCAGAGAACCCCATGCAGGGCTTGACCCCAGGACCTTGGGATCATGACCTGAGCCAAAGGCAGAAGCTTCAACCCACTGAACCACGCAGGAGCCTCTATTCATGTCCTTTTATTTACTAATTGTACATACCATTCTTCTTTCATTACTTTATTAGATGAACTTTAATCTGCTAGGTAATGAATAGCATTCCCTTCCATGAAATTCTGATCAGATACATTGGGAAGAAGATTGACTCTCTCACTGCATATGGATTGGCAATTAGTCACAGTCATTTGAATATTTAAAAAGTGTAAAATAAGTAGGGATTGGATTAACTCTTCTTTATTCATTTGTTTAAAAATCATAGATTTATTGAGCACTTATGCCAAGAACCAGCCTGGACTGAACGACCTGAGTTAGGCGGTGAGAATGAGAAAGAAAGAGACACAAAGAATGGGATCAGGAGGGTTGCAGCTAATGCTAAGGCTACATTTATTTGTTTACAGCAGTTTTACACGATTCAAGCACAATACAATCCGGTGGGAGTCACCTTGATCATTGCTAGATAATTCAATAGAACAATCAATGGGACAACCTACCAGTGAATATCAGTTTCCTCATTTGCATAGTTACACTACATTGCATCAGATCAGAACTTTCTGCAACTAGCTTAAGGGCAAATCTATTTATCTAGGTCTACTCCATGCTCTGTGCTTTTCCTGCTTCAGCAAGTTGTAGTTAAGGCAGTGCTTTAGGGCCGAACTGTGATGGGTAGGGCGGGTCTCTGACCTCACCCTAAGCACCAAAGGACACTGTCAGCTTGCTGTCTGGCACTGACTCGGTGCCTGGCATTTTGGTAGATGATGAACAGAAGTATTTGTTCTCTCAAAGAGTTTGCATTTTATTAGAAAAACCATGATTAAAAAGTTTCAGAATAACGAAGTCAGCATTAAAACAGAAATACTGCACTATAGGGATGGATACGTAAATTCGAGAACACTTCTGACCCGGATAAGTAGAGCTCAGAAAAATAGTACAGGGAGGACACGATACAGTATAAAATTTAAAATGTCAACTTAAAAGTTAGTTTAATTATGTGGGTTTATACTCTCGAATAGGAGAAGTAGAAATAAAATAGGTTTATAAACCAAAAAGATTAAAATATCTCAAAGGGGATAAAAATAGTTTAAAAATTGCTGTTGTGAGAATGCCTGAATCATGGTCCTAAATTTAATTAAACAAGAAAATGTGTTTCATTTGAAGGGCCAATTTGTCCAAATTTATGGCTGACATTTTAGACACTATAGAAAGCTGGTTCATAGTGAAGAAAATGGGCAAACACATTTTTGATGTTGTTCTACAGCTTTTTGGTCTTTTATCAATTTTGTTAAGATATCAGCATTTAGTCTTATTTTTCTCTTTTAATTTTCTTCCTTTTAGTTGTTTTTATTATTTTCTATTTGATTTATTTATAGAATGTTGAATTTGTTAAAAGTTAATATGGTGTTACTGATCTTGTTTTAATATTATAGAGATTCTTGATTATATACATTGACATCATAAATAGTATTGAAAATTTTTTGACATTATTTATTTCCATAAAATTTCTGTCTGTGGCATCTGGGTGGCTCAGTGGGTTAAAGCCTCTGCCTTCGGCTCGGGTCATGATCCCAGGGTCCTGGGATCGAGCCCCGCATCGGGCTCTCTGCTCAGCGGGGAGCTTGCTTCCTCCTCTCTCTCTGCCTGCCTCACTGCCTCCTTGTGATTTCTGTCTGTCAAATAAATAAATAAATCTTAAAAAAATTTCTGTCTTTTATCTCTTTTCATTCCAAGATTCCTAATACATGCATGTTAGACAGTTTCACAATACTAAGCCATATATTAATTGGGGGGGAGGTTGCCTATTTTCCATTTATTTTGCTTCTCTGTGCTTCTGTCCATTATTTTCTAGTCCATTAATATTTTCTTCAACTGTGTCTGATATGTTTTAAAGGCTATCTATAGAATTGACTGTGATGCTCCTTTCAACATCTAAAAATTTGTTGAAATCTCTGTTCACTGACAAAATAGATCCTCTTCTCTTTATGTAAATTTTACTTCAATAAAAAGTCATATTAAAACTTAAGCCCTGTGATATCTCATTTCCTTATGAAAAAAATTTCATTCATCACTGAAATAAATGGCAGTATAAGGCTTTGAAATTCTTTTTTTTTTTTTTAAGATTTTATTTATTTTATTTGACAGAGAGAAATCACAAGTAGATGGAGAGGCAGGCAGTGAGAGAGAGAGAGGGAAGCAGGCTCCCTGCTGAGCAGAGAGCCCAACCGGGACTCAATCCCAGGACCCTGAGATCATGACCTGAGCCAAAGGCAGCAGCTTAACCCACTGAGCCACCCAGGCACCCCAAGGCTTTGAAATTCTATTTTCATAGGTGATTTGGTGAATTTTGTTGTAATAATATAGACAGCTTTTCTGCAATTCATTAGCATGTCTAAACTTTCCATTGTCACTATTTCAATAGTCAGAATTTTTATTTTTAACCTACAAAGTTACATTGGACATTGTTGAATAAAATTTCACATCCTTTGGATTCTGTTTTGGATGTTTGGTACCTGATATGTTAAATGTTCTTAGTAAAGTTTAATGTTATCTGACAGCATAATATTGAAAAGTACTATTTTGTGTATTAAATTGGGAAGTTTAATAATGTAGGCAAGCAACATTTCATATTTTTAAATAATAATTTGAATGGATATGTTTCATTTACTTTTAGGATCTGTACATATACATATATATGTGCATATGCATGCATATATAATGATATCTACATAATGAAGTTATATAATATTAATAGCTAGTGGGATCGATGGGATAACTTTTTTCTTTCTATTTTCTTAGTAAGGAGAATTTGCTATCATGTGACTTATGCAGTATTGCTCTGATCCAATCTAATACTTTCTACCATTTTATTGTAAGTATTTATTTTAACAAGTTTTTAATTTGAATAGTATGTTTGAAAAGCCAAAATATGAAGAAGAGAAAGTTTAGCAAGCATTGATTTAAAACAAAATGTGTTATTTTATATTCCAATTCCCATTCCAATTCTATATAGTGATTGTAAGATAAAATCTAATTAAATTTGAAATCGTATTCTCCTTCATTTATCATATTTGTGTAATTGTTGCAATTATTAGTCTGATGTATTTAGTCTGTATTGCTCCAAAACTTTAGGAATTCCCTCTGAAAGGAGATTCAAAACTGAACATGTTGTTAATTAAAAAATAAATAAATAAAATAAAACAATTCTAAAAATAATTTTTTTGTGCCTCTCTATTTCTTAGATGCTATAGAAAAATAAGTTGCTTCTCTTCCCACTGCAAAGAGCTTACAATATGATTATGGAAATAAGACGGAGAGTGACAATAAAGTCAAAAAACTAATTCCAATAGGATTAGAATCTAATCAGTTTCATTGTGTTTTAATTGTACTTCTATATTGGAAGAGCAAAATAGTAATACCAAGTCATATATTATAAGTATTAAATATGTCTGTGACGAAGTTGTGGGATTTAAACTTAGACCTTGCATTTCAAAAGACAGTGAGGAATTTATAATCTCTGACTATGTAGAAATCATATAAATCATAAAGATAAGACTGGAAGGGGACAGAAAGTGGGAGATAAAATAAATAGTCTAGTTTTCTTATAGTTTATATCAGTACTCATTTTATGATCAAGTATCAAAGTGATGAAAGTATACATACGAGAATGATTTAAAGATTTAAAGATAGACACTAAATAAAAAAAAATAGAGTTGAAATCACCAAGTAGGTATTTTGCTTACTTCTTCTTGATACTTACAAAAAAACCTCTCTTTCCGCAGACCAAGTTTATTGCCAAAGGGATGTCAACAGAAATGACTGCTGTCACTTCCGGGCTGACATACTGAATTCCTGAGGCACGCTCTTCCACGCTCTCATTTCCTGCAGAATGAACCAGGGAGCATTGTGTTGAGAGGTAGGTGCCATGAGACCGAAGCAGCCTGGGATTCTGAGCTGCCTATAGTGAACAGCTGCTTTGGAGAGATGCCCAAACCGTAGGGCACTTTGAACAAGAAATGAACTTTGTTGTGATGAGTCACTGCAAGGTTGTATTCTTTTATACTGCAGTATAATCTAATCTCTTCTGACTGACACAAAATAAGCAACGGTGAGGGCCTAAGTAGATGAAGAGCTCTATTGAGCCTGTCTGAAGATTTAGATAGTTAAGTATATAGAAGGAAGAGTCATAAAGAAAACCACTAGAATATGTATTAACATTCCATATATTCAGGAAAACAACACAAACTTCCATAAAAGTAAACAAGTATTGCTTCTATAGTGAAAGATTAAAAAGAAGCAGTGGGAAAAAATAAAAGACATATTTAACCAAACATATATATCATTTAAATAAATGTATATGGGCTTACTCAAACATTAAAAATAAAAGACCCTCTATTAGAAGAAAAAAAAATCTAATAATGTATTGTATAGAAAATATACACATTACAAAATAACTCAGAAAAGCCAAATATAAAAAAGATATAGTCATTCCAGGAATATGTAAATGAACAAAAACCAAACGATCAGGTTAGTTTTAAATCACAAGGGCTTAAATCTAGGGCAAAAATAATTAAATGAAAAAATAACAAATAATATAATTTATAATGAAGATTATGATGAAGATTAAAGAGAATGTTCATGCACAAAATGATATAGCCATAGAGCCATAGCGTCATCAGAAAACCCAAGAAGAAATATAAACACATTTGTAACAAGATAGTTAAAGTTTTCCTTTTCTTTTATATTTAATTTATAAAACAAAAATAAATATATAAATAATCTAAATAATATTAAAAATAAATAGTATATTTTCAAGTTTTTGTACACTGAAAAATGCCAAGATTTGGCCACATATAATATTATAAAATACTTAAATCAACTTCAAAAAGTCAAACTAATGAAGCCTACATCCTTTGATTCAACTTAAGAAAACACAAATTACATAGGAAGATATGAAAAGTAATAATGTGTAAACTAAAAAGCTATATATATATAGTGTATATATATTTAGCAATTTTATTGAGATGTAAAATCATAGAATTAAACCATTTCAAGCATACAGTTTCAATGCTTTTTAGTAACTTGATTGACTGATGTAATAATCACTATAAATTAGTTTCATAATATTTTTATATCTCCCCCAAAAAGAGTTATGCCCACTTATACTCCATCCTCATTTCCACCCCCATGACCATCTCTAGCTCCAGTACCCACTAATCTACTTTTTATCTCTATAAAATTATCTTTGTTGGACATTTTATATAAATAGGACCATACAATATGTAGTCCTTTGTGTCTAATTTCTTAGACTTAGAATAATGTTTTCTGAAGTTAATCCATAATATAGTAGGGCTTAGAGTTCCTTCCTTTTTATTGCTGATGGTATTCTGTTAATACGGATATACCACATTTTGTCTGTTTATCAATTGATGGGCATTTAGGTTGTTTTCACTTTTTGGCTGTTAGGAATAGCGCTGCTGTGAACACAAGTCTTTGTGTGGACTTATGTTTTCATGTGTCCTAGAGTGCCAGGTCCTATGGTTATTTATTTAACTTTTTGAGAAACTGCCAAACTATTTCCAAAGTGGCCATATTATCTTACATTCTCCCAGAAATGTATGAAATGTTTTCTCTCTCCACATTGTCACCAGTGTTTGCTATTATTAGTCCTAATTCGGAAATCTCATCTAGTTGGTATGAAATGGTATCTTGTAGTTTCATTTACATTTCTTTGCTTAACATCTTGTCATGTACTTATTAGTTCTGATGTGTGTTTTTGTTCAACAGGACCAAGACTTTCATCCTGACATTATCTACCTGGAGATAGCATCAGATGCCACAGGTTAAGGGCTCAGTCCTGTAAATCTTCCCCCTACCCCCACTTCAGAGGTCAAATGCAAGGTCAGGTTGTTACCTGTGCTTCTGACAAACCAGCTGTAGATAGGATGTTCCCAGGATTCCCTCCTCTGGTTCTAATTTGCTAGAGCAGCTCTCAGAACTCAGAGAAACATTTTACTTACTATATTACTGGTTTGTAAAGAGATATAATTTAGGAACATCTAGATGAAAAAGATGCATAGGGCAAATTACAGTAAAAGGGTTGAAAGAGGACTTCTGTTGCTTCCATTTTGATGTCCAACTTTCTAGTTGCGTTCTTCTTTTCAGTTAATCTCTTGGCTTAGGCAGAAGTCCCTGAGGGCAAAGCATACCCGGATGGGAACCAAAACTACCCCCTCAAGCAATAAGGACTGCCCCGAACCAGCAAGTTTTACCCCTAACTGACTCCATGACAGTGATCAAGCTGACCTTTCCTGTCTATCTGCACAGACACATCCATCTGTTCCCCACATTTTCCTTATATAAAACTTGAAGTATAGTCAGCATTTGGAGACAGTCTTTGAGATGGCAGTCTGCTGTTTTCCCAGTGTTGACCTCACTGAAATAAATTCCTTTCTTGTTTCAACACCACTCATTTCTCTACCATTGTATTTCATCAGTGTGAGGACCCAAATCTTGTCTTTTTAGTACACCTGGAACCAGGTGCCATTGCAACCCTGCACCCTGGCAGGGTTCTCTGGGTGCCCCACTTTCTCATATTTCTATGTGTTCAACCTAGACTCTCTGAAAACCCCATTCTATTGGGGTTTTATAGCAGCTTCATTATACAGGCATGGCTGATTAAATCATTGACCCTTGGTTGTTGAACTCAACATCCAGCCCCTCTCTCCCCTCTCTGGAGGTGAGGGTGGGGAACGAGCCTGAAAGTCCAACCCACTAATCACATGGTTGGTTCCCCTGACAACCAGTCTCCATCCTTAGATTACCTAGAGCTTCCAAAAGTCACCTCATTAACATAATAAAAGATACTTTTATTGCTCTCTTCAATTAGGAAATTCCAAGGATTTTAGGAGCTCTGTGCCTGGAACAGGGAGTCAGAACAAATAAGTATTTCTTATTATAAATCACAATATTACATCACCTAATAATGTATCTTTGTTTAAATGTTTGTGAATAATTTTTGCCCATTTTGAGATTTTAAATATATATATAATTATGTTTTATACATTTTAAAATATATCATGTTATATACATATCATATATACAAATAGTATGTATACCAGTTATTTGCATGTGGATGTGTAAGTAACACATGGAAAATAATAAAATCTCCTTTAAACTTACAGAATAAAGTCAAAGCTTTTTAGGAAGAAAACTCATGGTCTAAGATACTCATATTAATGGAGGGAAAAGAGTGAAAACAGATGAGGTAATTATCCAACTCAATAAATTAGAAATTACAAAATTAAGATAAGAAAAGCTGAAAAGCAATACATGTGGACAGAAAATAAATAAGTTATAGTAAATACATTAGTAGACCTAATAAATCGATGATCCATTTTGGGAGAAAAAAACAAGATGATAATATTTATAAATTTTTTGACTAAAAAGGTAAAACTAAAAAGGTAAAAATCGATAGCATGCAAATACATGCATACACACTGATAACAGCAATAATCACAGAAATAAGGATGTTAACTAAATCATGTGAGACTAATTTTCTCCATTCTCCATTTCTCCATTTCTGTGTTTGAAAACCTGGGTGATATGTAACTTTTTTCTTTTTTAGGAAAATATAAACTGCCACCACCAATGACAGAACAGATAGATAATCTGAGCAGATAATCTAAGCCATCAGAGTAACAGATGGATCAAAGAGCTATGCCCCAAAAATGGACCGTTTCCCAGGGTAATTTATTAAAAAAAAGACTAATTTCAAAGCTATTTAAAATTCTCAAGAGCACAGAAAAAAGAAGAGAGCTTCCAACTTTTTTATGAAGGTGACAAACAGAGATAAAACACCCACTCCATCTGCTACATAGCCCCCTGCTAGCCCCCCAAAAACAAACAAACAAATAAAGACAAAGAGAAATCCAGACCAATCTTACCCATGAATATTAATTTAGAAAAACATTAAATGAAATTTAGCAAACATTATTCAGAAACATAGTAATCAAGACTGGGTTTTATTCCACATATGCACCTGTTCTGCTCTCCGCGACCATGACTGCTCTAGTCCCAACATCCACAACATTTTGGCATTTAAATACTATTTATTGATACTTGATGTTTATTCACTGTTAGTCATGAGTGTTTAAAATACCCTAAAGTATCCAGGTAACTCATTGGTATCTTGAATCATTGTCTGTCTTCAGTAAATGACTTCATAGTAAATGGCCGACTCTCTGATTCTTTTGAGAAGTCTCAGGACTGTTCAGTGCTATATTCTCCCTTGCATTTTATATTACAGTTCACCCCAGCTTTGTTTTGTGTTTGTCAGAAGCAATGGACATTTCCCTGGAGGAGAAATAATTGCTATGTCCTTCAGTTCTACACTATTTATTTTTGTATATAATTTATTTAACCAATTAGATATAAAGTGGTAGTTTTGCATTAAGCATAAACTCAAAAAATCAATATAATATTAAATATAACATTTTTTTTTCAAATTTTAAGAGTATAGATTAAAAAAAAAAACACAAACAAACAAACAAACAAAAAAGCAGAAAAACCCAAAACCTCATTCAATGAGTGGTCATCTCCAGAATAGGATATATTAAAACTAGTACATTTAGAGGAGAAAACTGCCAATTTTCATCTCTCTTACCTTAACCCATATCTAACACATATCTCCCTTTCTTTAGGGCTGTTACCTAACCATTTCCTTGAATTTCTTTAAAATCCTACTCTCACATAAGAGTTAAAAAGTAGTTCTGGATAAGCTATACATTCAGATTCCTTTCAGAGGGCAATGGACAGTATCTGATCATCTCATGAATGGAGGTTAATGCATGTCCTGCTCAGGAGAAAAGTACCCCAGCACTGGACCAGTATATCATGGTGTAGTAAGAAGAGTATAATGCATGGCTTTTAGATGCATTTTCTGTTCTTACTGAAAGAAGTGAGACTAGAATCGGTGCTATGGAAGGGCACGAAGGGCTATGGTAGTTCTCTCTGGGCCTTGCCTGGACTAGCAGAAAGAGGTCTAGAGTACATGGAAGCCAAGGTGTTGGGAAAGCAGCTCATTAATGATGTGCTGCCTAGAGAGATGGAAGGACATGGCGGCTTCAGAGCAGTGAAGCTGCAAGTCCAGACTTAGAGGAATTCACATACCTGAAGTCTGGAACAGTCAAACCAGCTTGAGGCCATCTATCACCATAGCAGTTAGTGGCCGCAGAGGCTGTTTGAACCCTAGATTTCCTGGAGAGAGTACAAGACGAGAGTGACTATATCACAGAGCTTCTGACCCTGAGATCCAATAAGTAGATGTTCATAAAGCAAGGATCAAGAGGTTTGGTTCTCCCTGGGCATTTGGCTCTGAGGGTGAACAGGCATTCATTAGAGAGATAAGGCTCAAGTTTGAGAGATAAGTCTTAAGTATTAGCAAGAGCCTCTCTGAGGTCTCCTAACGCAAAAACAGCAGGCCACCCACCACAGTGGAGAGGGCTCAGAGAAGGCACAGCTGCGGCCGTCTTAGAAGGCTGGGACCAAGGAAGAGTATTATTGTCAACGTTATTGATTCCAAGAAAAAATATATACTAGGTGAGATAATGTTAAACACTCATTCTCCCTATTCCTAAATAGATGATTTGCTTGTTTTGATGGATTTGAGCAATATTTCATTTCTAGTGTCTCTAAAGAATTAGTATGCAAATTTTAAAGTTTATATTTTGAAAAACTTGAGAGCTGGAAAGGATTGTAGAGATAATTTATTCTGTTACATACCCACAAAAACCATTTCCAAATGAGAAATGTGACACTCTGGGAGATTTTCTAACTTGCCTACAGTCATGAGTGGTAATGAAAGAATTAATACTCACATTGCTGATTCCTAGCACAAGCTTAGTTTCATTATTATGCAATATAGAATACTTCTGCTAATAAGGAGTTAATTTGCTATATAAAATTTCAAGTTTATTTCTGTTTTTTAAAACCTTAACAACTAATGGTTTGCTAATTTAACCTGGCAAGAGCATACATTCTTTAAAGAAAAAAAGAAAAAGCTGCTTATGGATATAGATCATCAATACTGACAGCTTCTATGTGATTATATAAAATATATATAATGCCACTATATTGCATTGCATATTTAAGGATCTGTCTATGTCTATCTAGATAGATAAATAGAGAGAAAGATGTACAGATACAGATGGATATATGTAGCTTTATATGTAAGCAAATGTGTGTAGGGAATATATGCATACATACATATAAATATACATATGGAGTTAGTATAGAGCTCTTCTTGAACATATAATTTGTGATTATATAATAAGCCTGATTTCTTTGGAGCTGCTCAGCTATAGCTACCTTTACCTACTGGCTAAGCAGTTCCAAACCCATACAGAAAGATAGTGCTTCCAAACCCATACAGAAAGATCATATTACAAGGGGGAACACCTGGGTGGCTCAGTGGGTTAAGCCTATGCCTTCTGCTCAGGTCATGATCTCAGGATCCTGGAATCAAGCCCTGCATTGGGCTCTCTGCTCAGCGGGGAGCCTACTTGCCCCTGCCTCTCTGCCTACTTGTGATCTCTGTCTGTCAAATAAATAAATAAAATATTTTAAAAAAATCAAATTATACTGGAAGTGACATCAAACACTGCTCTATGTAAATCTTTCAAATCTGAAAGTCTCAGGGTATCTTTCTTGTCTACAATGAAAATCTTGTTTCTTACCTGCTTATGGGTGAATCTATTAAATCAACTTTTTAAAGAAATATATGTGTAGACAGGGATAGAAAAGATAGAAAAATCCTTTTCTAGGAACATAAGAAAAGGAATGTCATTTGATTTTGTTTTTAACTCAAAGTTTTTTTGTTTGTTTTTTAAGATTTTATTTATTTATTTGCTACAGAGTGGGAGAGACCATAAGAGAAAGCACAAGCAGGGGGAGCAGTAGAGGGAGAAGAAGTAGGATCCCTGCTGAGCAGGGTGCTTGATGTTGGTCTTGATCCCAGGACCCCAGGATCATGACCTGAGCTGAAGGCAGATGCTTAACCAACTTAGCCACCCAGGGGCCCTCCATTTGATTCTTGATAGGAGGTGAGAATTCTCACACGGGGCAGAGAATTTGCAATTTCTACAGCTGTCAAAGATATAATATGGGATTATATACCATATCCCCCTACTCAGCATGATGGTTGAGAAAATGTCAGTTTTACTGTTCACACTGCTTTTATGACAAAGAATATTTTATTATAATAAAAACAACTTGGAAAATATAAGACTGGTAATTTGTTTCCTTATACATGTTACTAAGGAGTTGAGCAATTGGAATGCTTGCCTCAATTACTTAGCAACCTACTTTTCCTATTAAGCATTTTAAAAAATTTTATTTTATTTTCAGAACACTTAACATGAGATCTTAGCATAGTTTTTTGCTTGTTTGTAAGAGAGAGAGAAAGAGAGAGAGAGAGGGGGGCGGGGAGGAAAGGGCAGAGGGAAAAGGAGAGACTTCTTTTTCCACACCCAGCATGGAGCCTGAGGTAGGGTTCAGTCTCTAACTCTGAGATAATGACTTGAGCCAAAATCAAGAGTTGGACACTTAACTGAGTCACCCAGGCATCCCAGCATAATGTTCCTTTGATGTATTAATTCATTTATTTTTATATTTTAATTTTTTTATTTAATTCTCTATCTTCTTGGGCTTTGGAACAATACAGTGGTTGGTGTGTAATGTATAAAGTAAAACTGAATATGTGTTGAGTAAAAATATATAATTACTAAAGTACATTACTTAATGAATATGAAATTAACCAAGAAATTGAGGCAAGAAACAAGGAATAGAAAACAAGGCAACAATAGAAACAAGGCAACTTTTAAACTTATTTTCTTTTTAGAAATCACTTTTTTCTAGGCCTTGTTTATGGTCAGAAATCTGAGGTTAGATCACAATAAAACTGCTTTCTGTGGTTCTTAATCCTACAACTTCACCAAATGTCCTAATGGAAAAATATAATAATAATATAACCAAAGAATATCTTAAAATAATAATTTTAAGAGACCTCCAGTTTGGGCTGAAATAAAATAGCCTCTCCTCTAGTCTTCCTCCTCATTACTTAAAAACTTGAACATAATACAACGAGTCAGCATAGGAAGACTGAGATATATAAAGAAAGAGATGGACTAAGGACCATGGAATTGAAGAATGAAAATATAACAAATTCCCTTGGTTTCTTTTTGTTCGTTTGTTTTGCCTTGCTATATGGCCAGTATGAAGAACCAGGACTTGCAAACTGGAACCACCAAAAGATGCAGACAAAGAATATCTAAGAAAAGTCTGCTCCATCTAGCCAAAGGAGAAGAAAATGGGTAGCCAGGTAGATTAGTAAACAATATCTGCTTTGTTCCATTTAAATAACAATGGAAAAACTCTTCCCACTGCCTCCTGGTATCAGGAGGATTAAACACAGAGCCAAAGTTCCACCCCACCCCTTGGCAGCAACAGATACTGCTCTGATTACCCTACCAGATTGTTCTTATTTGAACCAGGCAAAGAGCTGAACTTTCATCAACAAGGCAGCAAGAAGATAGTATAAGGCAGGGCAAGTTGATGCCAATCAGTATCCTGCTTCTTCATTTTTTCGTGTCAGTGAGGCCCAGGGAGGCATGGACCTCCATCCCCACTGCCCTCTCCACCATGTCAGTGATGAGACAACATGAGGTGGTATGAGGTAGTGCTAGTGGGCACTCTGCTTCCCTTAGTGGGGATCACAAGGGAGCTGAGTTTCTATACCCATTCAGCAGCAAGAAGGTAGTGCAATGTCATGCTCTATTTTTTCAGGAATAGGGTCAATGGGACCCAGTAAGAAGATGAACATCCATATATGGTTTCATTACTCCTGGACCTTTGTGGTACAGCTAAAAACAGGCTGACAGTTGGCTGAAAAAGAAGGTTAAATAGGCCCAGGATCTTACAACATATCCTATATACCTAGAACAGAATCAAAAATCAAAAATCATCCCGTGAACCAAAACAATTTCAGCTTGAATGAGAAAAGACAATCAGTAGATGCCAGTACTGATAATCCAACTCAGATACTGGAGTTATTTGGCAAAGTTTTGAAAGTAGCAATCATAAATTTGCTTCAGGGAGCAATGATGAACTCTTGTATAATGAATGAAAAAAATAGAAAAATCTCAGCAAAAAATGGAATGTATTAAAAAAAAAGTGAAACTATGGAACTTGTAGAAAGGTAATTATTATTATTATTATTTTTGTAAACATGAAATAAAATATACTGGACCAGATTGGAGATGACAGAGGAAAGAATCATGAACTTAATGATAGGACAATAGAAATTGCCTAAACTGGGTGTCTGAGTCAGTTGAGCATCTGCCTCTTGATTTCAAGTAAGGTTGTGATCTCAGAGTCCTGGTATTGAGCCCTCCATCAGTCTCCATGATCACAGGGAATCTGCTTGAGGATTCTCTCTCTCCCTCTGCGCCTCCCCCACTCACACATACACACTTGCTCTCTCTCCCAAATAAATAAATAGACTTTAAAAAAAAATAAAGAAAAGAAATTACTTAGTCTGAACAGTAAACATGCAAAGAGCTTTGGTGACCAATAGACCAATATCAAAAGATCTAGCATCCATGTTGCCAGAATTCCAGAGGAGAGGGAAAAAAGAGCATGAAGCTGAAAAATTACTCAAAGAACCAATGGCTGAAATTTTTCAAAATTTGGTTAAGTGCCTAAATGATTTAGATTCAAGATGTTGAGTAAAATCCAAACAGAATGAACCCAAAGGAATCCATAGTAAGTAAGTAAACTTCTGGAAACCAAAAGCAAAGAAAAATAATGAATGCAGTTAGAAAGAAATGGCATATCCTAGATATCTAGAGGAATCTAGGATTGCCCAGAGGAAAACAAAGGTTTGAGTAACAACAGATTTCTGATCTGGAACTCTGGAGTCAGATGGAAGTACGCATCATTTTTCAAGTGCTCAAAGAAAAGAACTATCAGTTCTGAAGTCTATATTCAGCAAAAATATCTTCAGTAATGAATTCACTCTCAGATGCAGAAAAACTATAAGAATTTGTCCCCAGGCTACCTACCCTTAAAGAATGGTTAAAGAAATTCTCCAGAAAGAAAAGAAAATAGTAATTTTCACTTTTTACCTGTATGTCATCGCTGAATCACTTACAGATTTATCAGTCTAACACGGTCCTAATGTTCATTCATGGGAGTTCATTATGCATTTATTCAGTCATTCACTTATCTACCATATATCAGGCACAGGTTTATAAGACCTTGCCAGACACTAAGGTAAGTACATGGAACACATTGCTGAATATGATAAAGTGCCCACACACAATTTGGTGAGAAAAGTTCACATTAGACAAGTAAGGAGACAAATGTATGTGTATTTACAATTATTTTAAATCCTGAAATTTATATGGATCCTGAAATGTGAAAATGTATAGGACTCATGAGGATATATGTCAAAGGAGCCTTCCCTCTTCTAGTGGATCAGGTGCAGAGGGCTTTTTGAGAACACGTGATATCGAAGATGATATTGAGAAAGAAAGGACATAACGGGATCAGAGGTGGGGGGAGCAAGGAAGGGTGGAGGAAGAGCTTTCAAGGTCAAGGGACAGCATGCACCTGACCCTGGCAAGGGAAGGAAGGAATTTAGGGCTTTCTAAGAACTGAACAAAAACTAGCAAAACTGGAATTCAGTGTGTAATAGGGAAAAGTGAAACTTTGGGGACTGGCAGAGCCTGAAAGCCATGTGGCCCATTTTAAGTACTGAACTTTATGTATGAACAGCATGCAGCTTTGAGTGTTTTAAATGGGAGGGTATTATTATCAAACTGCTGGCTCTTCTTAATGCTTCCTACAGCCACTTCTTTGTCTCAGTAAACACAGTTGGGTAACATGGTGATTCTTGTTCATAGGGATTCCCAGTGAAAGCAGTTACCACAAGTTTCTTCTTTTGGCAACTGCTGGCACCAAATGTTTCTAGTGACTTTTTAGTGACTTACACCTTTGTCATCAACTTTCTGACCATTTTCTGGAGAATAATTCAATTGCTCATTGCTTTCTCAGCACCTTATGAATAGAACTTCTTCTAGGATTCTAACTTTTTTTTTAAGTTAAATGAAATTAATGGAATTACATTTAGAATAGCACCTGTTACAGAAATGCAGAACAGGCATCAATTTAAGTTAGTATTTACAGCTTACAC
Organism: Neogale vison; assembly: GCF_020171115.1. Classification (NCBI taxonomy): domain Eukaryota; kingdom Metazoa; phylum Chordata; class Mammalia; order Carnivora; family Mustelidae; genus Neogale; species Neogale vison. The sequence continues at coordinate 56,711,065 of NC_058094.1, read as the reverse complement.
AAAATGTCTCCCAAACCTACTGAAACTGTCCCATGGAAGCAAGACTGAGTAACACCACTTATGGGTTAGATTTCAGTGTTTCCACCAGCCGTATGCCCATAGATACATCTGTCCTGAGAGAAAGAGCAGGAATCTGTATATTTTCCCAGCTCAAGCTGATTGTTGTATGCTAGCCTTCTTAAGGGCTTTTCATGAAAATTCTTCTAGTAGTTTGTGGATTTATTTAATATGTCCAAACTTAATTTCTATGTACACCGTCTGGCCCCATTCTTCCTCTGTCATCTGTAGAAGGCTCATGGACACATACGTAAACTGATCCCTATGGAGAGCTCTGAGTATATCATGTAGTTCCTTATGCCAGAGGGGCCAACTCCACCCTACAGAAACCAACAGAAGCCAAATGAATCAACCTGTACAACAACAAAATGTCTATTTTGTTTATTTATTGATAGTGTGTTCTCAGAACCTCTCATAGGGAAAGTAGGTCAGGCAGATCACTCAAGTGTAACTTACTAGCCGCGATCAAGAAGGAGCCGCTAGAGATGCCTGGGTGGCTCCGTTGGTCCTTCGGAGCAGGTCATGAGCCCAGGGTCCCGGAATCAAGCTCCACATAGAGCTCACTGCTCAATAGGGAGCCTACTTCTCCCTCTCCCTCAGCCTGCTGCTTCCCCTGCTTATGCTTTCTCTGTCAAACAAATAAATAAAATCTTTAAAAAAAAAATCAGCTAGGTATTGACACCTTTGTGTGTGTGTGTTGTGTATGTGTGGATATTCTGCCCTTTTCCTATCTTAACCTCGTTCTTATTGACCTACGTTCTTTTCTTCGCAGGACTCCATCACAACTGTACTCACATACTTACATAGAATCAATTGCTGTCTCTCTCCCTTCTAAATACTGTACTAATACTATACTGTCCTCTATGTTACTACATCTGGCTTGAGAAACAAGTTCTGACCTGATAGTTTTATTGGCCTTTATCTATCCCTTAACATCTCACTGCTAGATTAAATCAGTGTGGTGTTAACATCTACTTACCAGTGTTAAACCTCCAAGTAACCAGAGAGTAAGTTCTAGAACTTTCCATTTGAAAATAAGTACAAAATAATCACGGCACTTCTACTCTATCAAAAGTAATTTTTTATTAAATTATGATTATTTCTTGGTAATCTGACAAGTTTTTTTTTTTTTAAAGATTTTATTTATTTATTTGACAGCGAGAGATCACAAGTAGGCAGAGGCAGGCAGAGTGAGAGGAAGGGAAGCAGGCTCCCCGCTGAGCAGAGAGCCCGATGCGGGACTCGATCCCAGGACCCTGAGATCATGACCTGTGCTGAAGGCAGCGGCTTAACCCACTGAGCCACCCAGGCACCCTGACAAGTTTTTTTTTTAATGTATTTATTCGACAGTCAGAGATCACAAGTAGGCAGAGAGGCAAGCAGAGAGAGTGGGGGAGACAGGCTCCCCGCTGAGCAGTTAGCCCGATGTGGGACTCGATCCCAGGACCCTAAGATCATGACCTGAGCTGAAGGCAGAGGCTTAACCCACTGAGCCACCCAGGTGCTCCCTGACAAGTTTGTTTCTTTAAAAAAGTCTATAGACCTCCCTTAATGGACTTGTTGTTTCATAGTAAGGAAACATTTAAACACATGATTCAGGAAAATAATGAGATTTTAATATACAGTAATGTTTATACGTGGTGGCTCTATAATAATTTTACTAATTCCTTAAATTGAAATATACTTTTAAGGTAAAAAAATAATGACTCAGTATAAAATAATAATTGTTCTTTCCTTAAGTTTCTACTGTGTCAGAAATATACCAAATATATTATTTCTTTTCATCTTAACAGCATCTCTGGGAGAGAGATGTTGCATGCTCATTTTAAAGTGAGCAAACTGAGACTCAGAGAGGTTTAGTAGTTTAAGTTTATGTACTTAATAAGTGGTGCAGCTTTGATGGAAACCTAAGCTGTCTTGGAAACCCTGTTCTGAGTTCTTGTTCAATATGCTGAGATGTTGGTTTTTGGCATATATAACACTTTGACTATTTTATATTGCAATTAAGAAAAAAACCACTAACACAGAAATTCCATTGAGTATTAGCACTGTTTAAGAGTCTCATGCTCTACCGACTGAGCTAGCCGGGCAGCTATTAGCACTGTTTAAGATTATAGTCACACAACCTGAATTTTATTTGAAAACATACAAAGAATAACACATTTTAAACTTCTAAACATACCTGGATATGAATTTTTCCATTTTGCTTTTAAAAGGCTTATATGTTCTTTGGCATAGATATGATCAATCATCATGTTTGCTCCTCAGAATTAAGTAGTCATTTATTCCCATAATATTCATTATATGTTTAAGAAATAACATAGATTATAGCTGTAACTATCCTTTTTAACTTTCTCATTTTCTAGATTTTGGAAACTATGAGTAATTTATAATTTGATTTTTTACTATATGAATTCCAAATTAGTGAATCAAGTTTTGCAATACAGTCTCTTTATGGATATTGTTCTCCCAAAACAGGAATTTGGTGTGTATTTAATGTGTAATTATCCCTATTATTATAGCTGCTGAAGACATCAGTTCAATCCAACATGCAGTTTAAGCAACCCTTATATGCTAGAGCAGAGCAAGGACAACTGAATAAAAACAAATAATATAGTCCCTGGCCTCAATCAAGTAATGGCTTAATTCTGGCTACATTGTGTAGACTAACAACTACAGACGGGTTCTTTTGAATCTCAACAATCAATAATGATCAGCTAAGCTCCTGATGATAGGACTGGTTAAAATTCTCATTTTCTGATTTCATTACATACTAAGCAACAGCAGGTTTCAACTAGGACCCTTTGTGAAATGAGATTCAGAGGAAACCCTACTTTGTCAGTACTTAATGACACTTGGTACTCACGGCCTACCATCTAATATTTCTTGATTTTAACTTATATTTGTTGATGTTTTCTGCCTACAGTCTAACATCCCAAGATTCCATCCTATAATCTTTTTGCTAACTGCCTACAGTCAGTTTTCCTGAATTTGCTTTATGGCACACAGGACTGACGGCTTGCAGTGTAGGATTCCCAGTTCTTCGGATCCCCTTGAATTATTCTCTGCTATTATGCGTATTTTCATCTCTACCTAGGGACTGATCAACAACCTAGTCGCAATGTGGGCAAACTAAATATTAATGGTGAATAATGTTGCCAAGTTTCAATCATGACTGCATTTGTGGTTCTGAGAAAATCCCCCACAGATTTGCAACTTAACTGTTTTGAAGCAGGTTTTGAAGATGGAAGACCAGGCACTTAACTAAGCTCACTAAAAAAAAAAAAAATATATATATATATATATATATATTTGCTTGTTAGAGAGAAAGAACAAGCAGGGTGAGGGGCAGAAGGAAAGGGAGAATGAGAAGCAGACTCCCTTTTGAGCAGAGAGCCTGATGTAGGGCTCAATCTCCAGACCCTGAGATCATGACCTGAGTTGAAGGTAAACACTTAACTGACTGAGCCACCCAGGCAGCCCACACAATTTTTTATTTAAAACCCTTATTAACAGGGTGCCTGGGTGACTCAGTTCATTAAGGGTGACTCTTGATTTCAGCTCAGGTCATGATGTCACAGTCATGGCATCCCACTGTGTTGGACTTCATGCTCATCAGGGAATCTGCTTGAGATTATCTCCCTCTGCCCCTCTCCCCCACTTGTCCCTGTGTCTCTCTCTCTAAAATAAATAAATAAATCTTTTTAAAAAAGTCAGTTTATTAACTCATTGTGTATCATAAAGCTCAAATTTCTCAAAAATAATAGCATGGTATAGTAGAAAGAGCAAAGAATGCAAAGAATTTGGAAATGCTTTACATTTGTAATAAGGATGGAAATGAGAACATTTATATTAAATTTTTTTGGAAAATGCAATAAAAATTTTAAAGTAATTAAGTACCTGGTAATTAATTATAAAAATAAATCAAATTGACTAAGCATATCGGAATAAATCTTAGGAGAAATACTGTGATTACATAAAACAGGCATGTAGAAGTCCTGCTTTTAGACTTGTTACAAAAATATTATAGCTTCTTGATTCCTTAAGATGTCTCAACAGTATTTGTGAAACTACCCCGGGGCTGAGATAATTGGCTCCACTTTGCTATTCCTCAGTTTCTCCATTTACATTAACTGTACTACCAGAGTGACATGCTTGTTTATTTTTTTTCTAAGTAGGTCTATAATAATATTTAGAGAATATAATGGACAGAATATATCTGGTACCATGAACATTAATTTCTCATTTTAACTATGATCTTAATATAATGCAAACATTGATGGAAGTTTAAGAATATGTGTGGATCACAGAGGAACAAAAAGCAGCAATAAGTAATATATTTGACTGATACGTAGGGGAGAAAGCTGTTCTTGCAATTGAAATTCTAGAAAAGAGCTTGAAGTCATTGCATTTGGATGTAATAGCTACCCGACAGAAACACAAAGTGGAACTTGCTCAGCTAGAACAGCAGATAACACAGCTTGAAAGCGACTTTGCAGCCGCCAGGAAACTTTGTATTTAGAAGATCAGCTACACCCTTGAGATTGTGAGAACAGGGAAATAGATATCTGTTCAGCAATCACATTGCTATTGATAAAGAGAGAGAACTGGAAACATACTGCTTTGTACATTTTTTTTCTGAATTATTGAGAAATATCTATTTTAAAATAACTTTTTACCTTGAGTTTTGTGAATCCATATTTTTTTCATTGTTTGTCTCTAAGTCCAATGCACACCTTAAGTGTTGGTGACAGAAATGCCAGCAAGTTTTATTTAGATAGAAATTAAAACTAAATAAGACTGGTATTTACTAACTTAGGCCTGTAGATGGCCGGAAGATAAAGCTGCCAAAATTGTAAATGTAAATCCTTCCATATTCACTTTGTGTTTCAGAGGAAATGCAAAGGACACATTTTTCCCAGTGAGAAAAATGACACGTGTTTGACAGGTGAAATTAACACCATCTATCCAATTCAATTCAATAGGTGCTTATTATAGCAAATGGCATATAAGACTGTGTTAAATGCTGGCAACATGTAGATGGATAAGTATCTACATGGAGCTCATATCCTGGTGGGAGTTCACAGAGTGGACCACTGTGATTCACAGGTTTCTACTATGTGGTTCACTGGAAAGTATAGTCCTTTTACAAAACATATAATTTGTAGCATTCATTAAGTTTTCATTTTTAAAATATTCAGATGAAAGTCAACTACTTGAAATCGAATCAAGAAGTATGTATTCTCTATGTCCCAGAATTTTCCATCTCCTAATTGTTTCAACATATATTTCTAAAACATGAGCAGTGGATTCTTTTTTTTTTTTTTTAAGTTAAAAATGCTTCCTTTATTACATAAAGCCAATGCTGCTACTTCTAAGTTCCACTGTGTGCATCTCCATATTTTTCAAAATGTTATGCCTGTGATGTTAAAGACAATCACTTCCAAGCATCGTGAGGTGGTGGCTTCCCATGGGTGTCACCCATTATCCCTGCTCCCCATTCCACATACAATCAACAAACTGCTCTAGGAAATTAGGAAATTCTCCCAGGCCCCAGCGTACATGAACACTTAGTGTTCTTCCACACCTTACTTTACCAGAAGCAACAAAATTCTGAAGGAGACACAGTTAAAGATGTGACAGGTGTCCCATCTTGTCAATAACTTTTTAAACTCATATTATTTTATAAAATAGAGCTTTCTTTTTGAATCCAGATATTTGTAGAACCTGCTCAGAATGGAGGAATGAAAGAATTAGCCACTGAGAGTTCGAGGACCTTTAAGTTTTCCATAGGAAAACCAACAAACAAAACAATGTAAGTTTTAGGTTTGTAAGAACTTTTGACGTACTTCATTATCTAGAATTATTTAAAGACATCAACAATAATAATACTGAGTCCTTTTTTTCCGCCTTTTTTTTTTTCCTTTTTGAGTCCAGTTTAATAATTCACTGGGGAAAAGCCATTTAAAATTGAGTGGGCCTAAATCCATACCTTCTATTAATAATGACAGAAGTGATAGAATGTTGAATTATATATCTATAAGAAGATATCACATGCCCATTTGCTAAGTTTTGGACACCTGAGAAAATATGTTAATATAAATAATTGTTGTGTTCAAATTATATCCAAACATATCTGCAGGTTTTAAGCTGTCTAAAGTAATTCTACATTCTCAATGAAGAATGTTTAACATTTGAACCAAAAACAGTTCGGCACGAATAATTAAAGGCTTAAGTTAAATACATAGACAGTCATTTAAATTTAGATCTGCAATAACATTTACTATTATTCTCTAAGGCTTTGACTGCTTGACAGAAACAAAGTACTCTGGGATTAATTTCAAGAAATGGTGCCAACTGTGCCGCAATTTGCCGTAATTAAGACATGAAAGAACACTAAATATTCAGATTAAAAGAAGCATGATGGAGCATGATAGAGAGTCAAGGTGTGGCAGGAAGCCAATAAAAAAATGCAGCTAGGAATACCATATTGATGGATACAAAATCAGCACCAGTAAAGTTTAGTGCATTTTGCTTTAAAGAAGCACATTTGTTTATCATTTTGTTCTTTGATTATATTTAAAGTCTTTTCCTGCTCAGATTTAAAGCTGAGACGTGGTGTGTTAAAAAGATAATAGAATTGAAAAAGAAAGTGACAAACATTGTGTTCTTATAAAGCTAATTAGTTTAAGTGGTGTGGAGAAGTCATTAGGAAGCTATCATAATTATCTTTATAGTGAAGGGATTTCCCTGTGTCACATTAGTTTGCTTTAGAGCTAAATGAAAGAGCTACATAGGTGTTAACTCAAAGAGATCAAATACACTTTTTGTATTCATTAAATTTTTCTTCATATTTTAAAGAGAAAGAATTCATTTTGATCCAACTAGTCTCCTTTTTAATTCCCTAAGAATTATGGGAAATATTTTCTTCAGCTTTTGAACCTTTACGTATTGATTAACACTGCGTTTAAGCTAATGGTGACTCTTCCTTCCAACTGACTTTTTTTTTTTTTAAAGAGAGTCCCTTTAAGGTTTTGATCCTAAAAGAGATGTGGATACTTGACCCAGTTGCTAATGAGGGGCTGTATAATCTCCAGTATCCTATAGCTCAAAATAGCAGGATGCAATATAAAAAGTACATCATAAGAGGCACTATTGGAATGCTTTTTGTCTTCACAGGCAATACGCAAAAGATAGGACTTTCTAAGAAAGTCAGAAGCTGGTCTCCTGCAGGCACAGGAAGCCATCAAAGTCAAAGTGGGTAAGGTGATGAGCCTCGACAGTGTGGTCAGGAGACTGAAAGCAAGCATCCAGGATATACCGGGAGGAAAGCATCGAAAAGAGCAATCTCTGTCATTAGATCAGGTCTGCGACAGCCAGATGGGGACCTGCAGAATCTGCATAGAGCAGGGCTTTGTGAGAGAGTTCAGTGTCCCCCAAATTGTGAGCTTCACCAGAATGTAATCTGTTCTAGCCTGATCAAAGAGAATTTCACATCACAGGTATGTGATTAGAAGCTCCAAATAGGAAATGTGGATCATTTTGGGCTTTGAGGTCGATGCTGCAAAGAGTCAGCATCTTCAAGAGAACCATAAAAACAAAACTGAGTTGTTTCTACACACAGAGATCTTTGCAGAAAATGTGTAATGTCTTTTGGATACAGAGTGTATACCTTAGCTCTTTTCCTGATGTTGCAAATCTTCATTTGGGGGAGAAAATGGCTTGGTATAAAGGGCTTAATATACAGTGCTCATGAACAATTCAAGTTGATCCTTGGTCTACAATTTACCATTCTAGTAAAAAGAGGAAAAAAAAAAGTAGTTGCAGAGACATCAAAGTATTTTACATCCATTGGTATTTATATAACTTAGATAAGATATAAATACAAGAATTTATTTCATAGCATAAATAATCAATATTGCTTATAATCTGTGATATATAATATTCGTACAACATTGAATCTCTCTGAAGTCCACATGTTCGTTAAGGTTTTTTTTGTTGTTCCATATAAACAAATAGTATGAAGCTGTGAGCATTATCATTATTACTTTTGAGCTTGTTTCTCTAAAGTTTGTAGTGTAATACTTTTATGGATAGAATATTAATGAATTTACTGGGTACATAATAGACAGCGTTTGTCAACCCCTTAATTTTTCCTTCCACTATTCACAACATTGCCAGATACGTGTTTCTGGATAAAACCCCCTAGAGGTCTCCTGCAAATTCTTTTTCAATACAACCAGATCATTGCAGATAATTGTATTACACAGTGTATCGATCCAAAATCGTTGTGCACCGGAAACATCTGAAAAAACATGATTATAGCTTTCTGTTTATTGTTCGTACATCATATAAGCAGGCTTTTGTGTGAATCACCTGTAAAAAAGGCAAGGTGGAAACATCAGAGAAATTACCTCTTTACAAGAATCTATTGATCACTTTAAATCAAAGAAGTATGTTTGACATAAGATTACCTGCCAGTTTGAACATTAGGTACACTATGTTATAGCCTGGGGCAGCTGTAAGTCTGACAAAGGGATTGTAAATAAAGCATGCCGCTGCGAGCGCCTCTGGCTTGGGATCAACTCGGGCTCCAGTCCAAGGCATAGGTAAACTTAAAATAATTTACCCCCTTTAACCAGCACGTAATGAATTAGAGTAGACTCTTAGGAGAACTGTGAGGCATAAATCTCTTAGTCATTTCAAAATCGGCAAACTTCATAGAAAATTCACATCATGCATAGTTGACAAAAGGTCTTTTTTGTGTATGTGCCACAAGGTGACTCAAGTGGTCTTGAAGTCAATCTATTGGTACAAGTAGATTCTTCAAAAAAGAAACTTCCTCAAGTGTTCTTATATCTACAGCCATTTGTATGTGGCCTGATCACTCGAAGTCCTTTTAACTTCAAGACCATTAACCTCTCAATTTCAATGTCTGAAAATTCTCCTCAAAACTCATCTAAAAGTTTTGGTATGGTTTCCTTTTTTCATAAGAAATGCATATTTTAAAGCTGAAAAAGCAGAGAAAAGGAAATACTTCACTCAAATTAGTTTTGCAACTGTATCAACAATGCTAAAAACATATCACTACAAAAATATCAATTGTTTTTATTTGAGTACATTTTTTATTGGTTAAGAACAGGGAAAGCTTGAATGCCCTTACATATTTTTTAAGCTTGATGGATTTTTTTTTTTAATTTTGAAAGCAAACTCATTGTAAGTCCTTTATTGGATTCCCCCCCCACTTAACATGTGTTGAAATTATTAAACATTTAACTCATTTGTTCAGAGAGATTTCGATGTTATTTGGAATTTAATAAAGATGAGCTCTGGGTGATGCATTCTTCCTTGTTAAATATTTAGCTGTTTGCGTTAGCTCTGTGGTTTCCTGAGGCACAAATTTAAACTGTTAATATATAGCAGGTTTAAGCTATAAAAATAGTAGATGCTGTAATTTCTTCTGGGGCAAAACTGGTCATTTTGAACACTTGCAAGAAGACGAAGTGAACATGCATGCACATATTTATTAAAATATAAACAGTTGCTCAAAATCTATAAAGAGAAACTGAGAAGCAGATATTCTTAGATCTAATTTATAAGGGAGACATCATTCAACTTCAAAGATGAATGATAAATACAGAATATTTATATAGAGTCTCTTCTTTATGAGGTTGCCTGTAAAAGATACCTCTGATGTAAGACTGTAATACCTTGGTTTCTAACTTTATTGAAGCTTAGTATAAACACCATTTTTTGGACATAAAATGAGAATCACTAAAAGGGAAGATGCTCTTTTTTTTTTTTTTTATAAAAATATAGCCTTCTCCATTTCTGTTTATATTAATTTGGGGATCTTAAAAATATTTCTTTTTTTCTTCATTTTGGATTGCAAGATTGAAATGACTGATTTCTATAAAATATCACGATCTTTAGTACAATAGATTTTATATCCAGTGAGATTTAAAAAGATCCAAAACTGCCCTATATAACATAATGCATATGAATATATATCCAAACATGTTTAAAGAAATAAAATTTTTAAAGACCACATTTACATTTGATGGCATGTATTTGAGGCAAATAGGGAAAAAAAAAGATAAATACTTTTATAAAGGGGAAATATTTGAACACAATGTACAGATATATATCTCTAGGAATACGGTCAACAAAGAACAAAGGAAAATGTCTTTGTCTTAAATCACTTATTTTTTGAGAGCTTGAAGCGTACTGCCCAAGTCTGCTTTGGTCTAATGAAAGAGTGCCATCTATTGGATGACCTTGGAAAAGTGCTTAAATTTCATAAATACTATACATGAAAATAAATCAGTGAAGAGCCATCATTTTGGCATAATTCATAACATATCAGTCTTTGTCTACGTGAATAGTATAAATATACCTGAGGCCTATGTTAAAGAAAGAAAAAATACTTCGTATTAATGTTATTCTGTTATAGTACACTTACGTAGCAACAGAAATCTCACAATTAAAGGCAGCAAATTGTTGTCTGATTAAGGCACCTAATTTTTGAATTCAAACGTTTTATAAACTTGAGATGACAGCCATGTCATACATCTTATATTCCTTCATACATACCTTTGTTTACTCATGCTTTAAATAAAGGAATCTGAAAATTGAATGCACAAGCTTGTATTTTGACAAGGGGGATCTGTTTAAATCTTCCTCAAAGTTGCATTGCATAAAATTTAAACCAAAAACAAAAGAAAAAAAAACACACATTAGCTTGGTTTTTTAAAAGGCAATGTTCTTGTTTTATCTTTCAGCCCAAGAACTTGCCAGTCAAGATGAAAAACTTCTTCTAATGGAATCCAGCTTGAAAGCTACTCAAGAGCAGCTAACTGAGCAAATAGCAGAAACAGTTCGCCAAGAACAGAACAGTAGAAAACCCCAGGCAGAGCTGAAGACAGTGACAGAAGGGATTATTGCTTCTGAAGAAGAAAAAAATGATTACAAGTGAGTTGCTTTTTAGTATTTCAGAAAGTTTTACTTTACATACTAAAATCAAGTCAATCCTTTGACTTTCGTTGCTGAATATTTAACTCTCTCTGTCTTGCAAAAGGTTCTGTGTAAATTGCTAGCTTGTTCAATAAATTGTTGGTTCCAAAATATATAAACTTTAAATTTGCATCATTTCCTAACTGAAATGGCACATGCTGAACATTATAACTGTCCTATTGTGATTCTAAATAATGATGTGGCCATCAACTTTCTTGTTAACTATCAAGAAATGTTCAAGGTAAGAGGGAAGGAAGAAGGAAGGAAAAAGAATACACTGTATTTCTGTAGCACCTATCTGCCAATGGCATTCTCATCTTTCTCCTTTTGGAGTCCAAAGGTTACATATGGCTCTTGTTGCCTTTCTTTTTTGTTAAAGTAGCAGCTCTAAGCAAGACACTATTAAATTGAGAGACCTTTAGAGGAAAATTTTTTGGTCAGATCATTGAGGCATGTAATGAACTATGAAGAAAAGTAACAATGATCTCTGCTGTTTTTGAAACATTCATGAGAATTGTTTCAGTGAAACACCTTCCAGTTGTTAATTTCTGCTTTCATCATCTAAATCTTTATGTAATTATTATGCTTACTACTATGTTTTCAAATTTTATCATTTACTTTTCAAACAAATGTTAGTTCTTTTTTGAATGTTCTGATAATTAGGTCTTCTATCCTTTGTGCCTTTTGCTTGATTTTCTTAGTGTCTCCTTAAAAATAATTTTTTAAAAGTAGCATAGCCCAGATGAACGCCTCTCTCCCTCTCTTCCTCTCTCCCATCCCCCTTTCTCTCTTTCTCTCTGTTTGTCAAGAATTACACTTTACTCACTGAACACTGGTTAAATTGAGTAATCACAGTTAGATAAAGCACACATACCTAAACTTTTTTTTTTCTTCTCCTGTCACTCACACCTTTGAACGCAATCCTGAGGCCAGAACTAAAAAGGCATTTGATATTAATTCATCTTTGGAGGCCAGATTCTAAACTTTCATTACTTATTGCATATCTTGATACATCTATCAATAGGATTTGAAAATATTGCATATGACGAACACTGAAATTTTTTTGATTGATAGTTTATAAAGCTAACTAATAATGCTAAAATATAAAAGTAAAATTGTTGGAATTTATTCATGAGGAATTTATTTCTGTGTTTTAATCCTATGGTTTAATATCAGAAGGCACTAAAAATAATTTTACAATGTAGGATGACATTTTATAGGCTTCTAAATAAAACTAAACACTCAGATAAATCCTGTTTGCTGTTAATGTACCTTCAGTCAGCTGCCAGAACTCAGACAACAAAAAAGCCACATTTAACAAATATTGAAGGGTAGAAATTGGTACCAAGAATTAAAAGCATATTGGGCAAAGTTTCCTTGGGAATGGGTGCAGTAATGTACTATTGTTGTAAATATTACGGTCTTTTAAAAAGCTGAATTGTACTAAGGGAATATACTTAAGATATATTTAGATAACAAATATATAAAAATGTTTGTGAACACTAATATAAAGCTAATGATAGTGGTCCATGTGAACTTAATAATATTAAAATAATGCCAACATTTTTTTCTACAGTTAAATACCACATAAAGGCACATTGTTTAGTGCGCTTGCAAAAAATACCATTTTTGATCTGAAAATCGGCATGCAAAGATCTGCTTCCAATCTTTGATTTTTATAAGTAAATACACCAGACAGTGATTCGTTCAGTTAAATAACAATGAAAGGCTAAACTTAAGTTCTATATATTTGATCTATATTTATCTTATTTGACTATAAAGCTGGATCATAGAATAAAGTACAGTATTTTCTCCCAATGTGAAATTGCTGGTGGAGTGAAAAATATCATCTAAGAGAGTAGTTAAAATTTTAACTATTTTTTTTGCCTATCTGCAATATTTTTAATAATTAAATATCTTAGACATAAAAAAGCTATAAATATTATTATGACATGTTACAAGAATATGTTACTGAATTTAAAGAAACTGATACATGATCATAATCAAACCAATGATTGTTTCTTAAGAGAAGTAAGTTCCCCTTTAAAAAAATATATAGCCTCAATATACATTGTCACAGGGTATGCCTACATCTTAGATATGTGTCTAAACATGAAAAAAAGACTATTTAAATGTAAAATGAAATCAAAGCCTTTTTAGCGTAGTCAAAATAAAAAGTCCTAATTTCGTTTTTTTTTTTTTTTTATTGTTTTCTCCACTCAATCGACAGGTGGCACGAATTGGTCAGATTTACCAATTGATTTGGTATTGGGCAGTGTCAGGCAGCATGGGATTCACCAGTAAGAAGAAAGAAAACCACATCAGATATCATATGGCATGAGAACATTATAGTGAGTTCTCTTACCCAGTCATTCCTTTTTTTGGAAAAGTCTGGATTTTGACTGAATGATGCAGGGTGAAATGCATAGAAAGTTAAGGTCAATGGCTTGAGTAGTTTCTAGACTTTATAATTGTTGTTGAATTTTGCTATAGGGAGCAGAGGATCTCACTAGAGCAAAACATACTGGGAACTTTTTTTTTTCCTTCAAAAAGACAAACTTAATTCTGAAATCATGATTTTTGAATCTCATAAAAATAGAAAAAAATTAAAACCTGAAACAATTATTGAAATGTGCTGATATAAGTTATAAAAACAATAACTAGGATGTATATTTTAAGAGACCTGTTACAATTTGAAATGTATGTCAGGTTTCTACGTTCATCTTTCTAATAGCGATAATACATCCAAGTGACTTTCTGATAAGTAATTATCTCAAAATGATTTCCTCCATCCATTTACTTCGGAATAGTCATTCAGGACTCACCAGGTCCCAATACCACCAAGATCTATTACTAAGTTAAGTCATTTCTTAACTAAATGTGAAACAGTTAAAAAAGTAGTATAACATTTGGCAATCAAAGGGAAGAGTGTTTTTAACTTTAAAATATGCCTTGTAAGTTCTCAGTTTCATCGCTGGGTGTTTTATTTTAAAGAACGTATAGGATTTAGATTTTATTTTTCTCCTCTCTTTTTGAACCAAATGTGAAGAACACACACCATATACTCAGTATAAGCCTGTTACACTTGAAAGATTTGTTCTGAATGTCCAGTGGGAACCTGGAAATCGTAATAATTTGTAGTATCGATTGAGTGAAGCTATGCAGCTGAGGCCTCCGGTGAATAGACAGGAATAGACATTTTATTGATTAACTTTTACAGTCATATTTTCAAGACTCCGCTGCAACATAATTTTCACTTCCCAGCTTTGTGTTGCTGCATCATGAAACTTGGATTCTTCTCTCTTAACATTTACCCACTTGAGGAAAAAAGTATGGACATGTCTTGCCAGGGTTGTGATCTACAGAGATGCAAAAGTTTCCGGAAAATAATTTCTCTTAAGTGCTTTTCTGCTGCCAACAGTAGAAAGGAGCTAGTTGGTTATCAGAGTTTTGGGGAAAATCATTATAGCAACTATTGGGTAATTAACCTTCTTTCCTCATTCTTTTCATGTTTAGGCATCCTAATTTTCCTGCCCTAACTTCATGCATATAAGTATTAAAATGGATTATCTTGTGATGGCATTTTTATTTTATTATTATCACTTTCTATCTTTTTTAATGTGAGTAGCAGAAGAAAAATAATTTTACCAATAGTCTATAATTTAGTCTGAAATGAAAATTATTAAATACTAAATCATTTTGGCCAGCAATTTCAAAGTATCAAAATGTGGACATATACCTATTGGACATATGTGATATTCCCTAGCTCTGTGAGAGTTTTTAAAAATCATTTAAGTAAAGAAATGTATTTGCACAGGTGAACATGGGGCAGATATTCTGTATATCATCATATGTTTATTTACTTCAGGTTCTTCACTGCTTGAATTTTTGGTCATTGGAGCAAACTGCAGCTTTTATACTTTACATAGGTGAAAAAATATTTCAGTGTAATTTTATGTAAGAGATGGTGACAGAGATATTTAGATATTAGATTGGATTTGGAAAAAGGCATTCTTGAAAAGAAGTTTGCATCAATTCCTTTTTTAGCTCACACCTGCGTTTCTTTTATTTATGATGTTGAAAAATCATGTTAGAATAAGTTGATCCAAAGATAAAATTCAAGAGGTTCATATGACTACCTCAGCCCAGAAGATACAAAATGTTACTAAATTAGACCCAAAATTTAGCAAGTTCTAATAGTTGTGTGTGGTGCTCGCTTCGGCAGCACATATACTAATAGTTGTGTGTGATAATTCATATTCTGTGACACTAATGCCTTATATAGTTAATTTTAAGAGTTTATTTTTATTTAATATTATTAATAATTACTATGGAATTGTGGTTCTAAACTTCGTAGATTTGATTTTAAAAAGTATGCAAAGCACATTAAGCTTCCAATTAATGCACTTTTAGTCCAAAATTAAAAGTTGTGTAACCAGTAGTGAGAGATGAAACTGATGCTTTTCTTATTACACTGAATATTAAATATTTAAATGATATTCAACAAGTTTATAGGGTTTTTTTTTTCCTATTGATTTCAAAGATTATTGAGAATTAGCTTTGGTATTTCTTCTATGATGCTTTAATATCTTCTGTAGCAAGTTTTATAAATATGTTTATGTGCAATATATATGTAAAATCAGTGCTTCTTGAAGTTCCATGGTTACACAATTATTATAGCACATTAACATGTTTTAAGATTTTTAAATTACTTGCATGTAAATAACTATGTTTTTCTTCTAATGGAGTAGGTCTTTATTTATAATGAAAAGGTGTTTGAATAAAATAGCTAGGGATTAATTCTTTCCTTCTTCACACTAAAAGAATGAATAAAATAATATATAAAGAATACACATTATTTTTATAACACACGTGACTCTTAGAAGACTCTTACCTGCGTAATCAAGCATGTGTTTTAAACTTCTTTACCAAAATAAGGAATGCAATTAAGACAGATCAAGTAATAAACATAAAATACAAAAAAGTCTGAATTGAGATTGATTTCAACATAATCCTGTAGAGGAATCCCCACTTATTGATCATTTTAAAGCCCATGCATAGCACTTAGAAAGATAAAGTAAGCAAGGTCAGATAATCAAAGCATTTAAATAGTAAAAACAGCAACTGCCACTGTAGACTGCTAAAATAAATCCATAATACAAATTGCTTTAGCAAAAAGTGGATGAGCAGCTGATCTTCCTATTGAACTCTGATGCCGTTCAGTGACCACACTGGGAAAAGGATTGGGAGAAATGCCTTAAAGATCAATATTGAGTGAGATGTAGCAGGGATTCATTTTGAACATGAAAGCATTACAGGTGTGAGAGTATAGACATCTTTAGGACATGTCATCAAGTGGAGATTGTTTAATACAGTTAAAAAATGCCATCTATGTCTGATAGTGCCAAACAACGGTCATAGAAATGCTTTCTTAGCTGTTTCAAGAAATTGTTTGAATGGAGTTTAAAACCGTTTCTCGGGTTTGAAAGTATAGAAAGCTGACTCTATGCTAAAATAGCAAGGCAACTACTCACCAAAGTAAGTTGCTGTCTCTCTGTAAATATATTCTATGTATGTCACTAATCCGTATTTGGAATATCAAATAATTATGGGATTGTAGTCTGCGTCCTGTGTGGAGGTATGGGAAAATTAATTATAGAAAGGGTGCAGAAGAGACATTTTTGGAGTTGTAGAGGAGTGGAGTATTCTTGTTGTGAGTCCGTTTTTGGAACTTGTTGCAATTTGAGGAGTCCTCTTTTTAATGAGTGTTTGAGCTCCACTGGCTAATTATCTTCTTGGCTCTAGTGAACTCCAATAGGAGTTTTCAGTGTAAGATGCATGGCCAACAGAATTAGGTTTAACATGTTTAATTACTTTTCCTGTAAAATTTGAGTTTAACTTCTACTTAGTGAGACATCTTCATGGCTATAATGAATTTTTGTGGCAACCTGAATATGATTTAGCATAAGTACATGCAGTTTTACTGTATTTTGGAATAAAGTGGTTCTTCATTCAAAATGGACAATAATGTGATTTATTTACTCACACCTTTTCTCAGGTTCCCATAGGTGTCATCTTGATGTCTTTATGTTTTCATAGCTTCTAAACCCATCTGCATCTTTGGTGCATGAATAGTGTTGTCTTGATAAGTAACACCAGTGGAGTTTTCTGCTCATATTTTTTTACCAGGTATTTTTTAAACTCCCTTATTTATCTATTTAATTTTAAAAAGATTTATTTGTTTCTCTGAGAGCACACATGAGAGAGAGAGAGAGCGCACACACCACACACACACACACACACACACACACACACAGGGGGAGGAAGAAGGAGAAGCAGACTCCCCACTGAGTAGGGAGACTGATGTAAGGCTCCGTTCCAGGATCCTGGGATGACCTGAGCCAAAGGCAGTTGCTTAATTGACTGAGCCACCCAGGTGCCCCTCCGCCAGGTATTTCTGAGGGAAGACAACCATAGCCTCCTAATACTTTGACAGTAGTATTTACAACTTTGCAATATTACTGGTTGATTTTACTTTGTTTACAAAAACATTTCAATATTGAACTTCTCCATTAAACGGCATAAAACATTGACTCATTTAAATCTTGTTTTTTTTCCTAACACAGAAAAGAAAGAACCCAAATGAAGATTGGTTACATTTAAGACAGTTTTCCATATCAAAATGAAACATAAAATGAAGCTCGAGGCTTAAAAGTTGCATAACTCAAGCTCAGTTTTTTCCACTCCCTTCTTTCCATAATGAATAGTTATTTACAACTATTGTAGTCTCCATGTTTGCTGCATGAATTGCTGATGGCAGCGATTTCAATGGTGAAATTGTGAAATAATATTCATAGTTGTCAGAAAAAGGTCATTCTATTTGCATTCATTAGGAACCTGGAGGACCGTGCAGTGTGTGTTTCCTTTGGGATGTTGCAGCTATTGATTTATACACAGCTGTAGGAAAAATTAATTAGGATTATATTTCACTTATTACTGCGGGCTGTGTAATAAGAAAGAAAAACATTTTTTGTTAGAAAGTTGAACAGAAAAACCTAAATGGAATCATTGTTTCTTAAATCACAACTACTTTATCATATAATTTTTCCTCTATAATCTAGTTAAAGGCTTAGTGCATTTATGGAAATTGAATTAGCACTTTGAAAAATGAGTGTTTTAGTACATATCCTATATTAATAATGATAATCTAAATTAAGCAAAAAAGACATTTTTCCCTTGTTAATTGAAACTTTCTTTTCTCTAAGCTAAGGCAATGTGTATTTGTCCACTGTGGTTTGCAGGTATTGGGAAGCTTTTCCAAAAGTTCAATTAAACACCAAACAGGGACCAAAATCAGGTAGATTGTCAAGGTGAAGGAATAGATTCCAGAAATGAAAGTTTTAGTAGTAAAACAAGAGAGAAAAAAGTTCACTTAATTTTTATATTTTCAGCCTAAGAAAGTATGGGTTCTTCTGTAATTAGGTTCTTTTGTAAATTAAATACTTCAAATAAACTAAAATGTGACATTGACAATATTCTCCCTTTGTGTGATAATACTGGATTTCAAATTGTTTTAAAATATATATATTTGTGTTTTTTTTCTATGAACACCATGCATACTCTAAGTGAAAAAATATTGAATTCACTTCTCCACGTTGTTTATATGTGACACATGTTTGAGATTAATCAAATTGTAGTCACTTCTAATTAATAGCAGAAAATAATTTCGAAATGAGGTAGAAACAGATGACAAAGGATAGTTTGTGTGTGTTCAAGACATACTTTATGAATGGAAACACATGCCTATTGTGACATTCCCAACTTGAAAATTTTATTAACTCCCCTATTGTCTTTCCAATATGTAGCATTTTAAGAAACCCACTGCCTGGCATGTGGTGGATGTATAGAATAAGTATTTAGAGAAAAACAAAATCATAGAAGGCTCTTTTGATGCCCCTATAAAATCTGAAACTAAAGTGTTAAAATCCATTTGTAGTATTGGAAATTTTTAGGCTTTATGAAAGGAGTTTATGGAAAGGTCAACAGTGAAACTAAGCATAAATATAGGCTGCTTCTGTACATTTTATAAAAAATATTATCTAAAAAATAATGACTAGGATTAAAATTACATTACTTCCGTCTCCAAACCTTTCAACTATGTTACCTATGACAATAAGAATCTATTCTTTAATGTATAGAGTAGAATATAATTTGGGTAAACATTTTGTCCTCTGCTTTTCTGCTTTGAATACTTGAGGGATCCTTTAAGAGAAAGAAGTTTTATCTTGAGTAATATGGAATTTTGCCTTTTCAGAGTGATAAGCAATATTTTCCATCTTGGCACATTCTGTATTCTGTTGTAAAAATTATATGAGGTAATTATAGTGAGATTTATTGCAAGCCCTTGGCTTTTGTGGTGCATCTAGCTTGTCCAGTTTTTTTTAGAATAATGCTGTGTGATGTTAACAATGAAGCAACTAACTAAGAATTTTATTAAAAGTCATGGAGGTCTAGTCTAAATTTTTGAATGACTTTCTTAAGTAAAACAAAATATAGAACTGTATTGCTTAAGAAAACTTACTGATCGAGCTATATACTGGTCCACATTGTATTGAAAAGCTAATGTTTTAAAGGCACTGTTTCTTTAGATGGTGGGGGACACAAGAAATAGCTAAGATGTGGTTCTTTACTCTGAAGCACTCATCAGCTAGCTAGCAGGGGAAAAGTTCCTGGAAAGAGATGTTGACAAAACTAGGTTATATGTGATGTGTCCATTAAATGTAATGGAAAATTAGCATACTATAGAAACAATTACCCCTTAAGGGATAATTAAAGGGACACTAATGGGTAATTGTATTTTCAAAATGTGTAAATATTTGAGAAGGTATTTTATGGGCAAAAAGACTAAGAAGAGAGAATAATGAAAAAGTATATTTTTCGTCTAGAAAAGGGTGTCTTTTATGTTGTGGAGAATATTCAGGTGTATAGAAAAGCAGGGTGGGGGTCTTGATGCCTAGTTTTGGGAATTTATAATTTGTTTAGAAATAAATGGGGAGATTATGAGAAGCCGAGAGAAGCAATACCCAAATCTCTCACTCTTTTCTCTTAACAATTCACGTGACTATTCCTAATCATTCTCAAATATTGATGTCTTAGCCTCCCTGTGGCTGCCTCCCCACTCAATTCAGACTCAATTATGTTATATATTCTGTGTCCACACGGGTAATATTTACTCAGAGTAATACTTACTCTGTTATGGTGTGTTTTTCTTATTTTGCTATATGAATTCTTATATTGCTATATGAATAAAGGCCCATTTCCCCCACTGGGTGGCTTTGTGTTCAATAGCCTTCCTGGATCACTGTAGGCACTACCATATTTTAACTAATTTTGATTAAATTAGGAATAGATAAAGAGAATGAATTTAGCTCTGTGTCTGGTCCAATATATTATCCATCACCTTGCGAAACATGGTCAGTTGCTGGGCCGACCCCTACCATCAGATGAGAATATCAAAGTGGACCTTTATCCAAATGTAGCACCAAACTTTAACCCTTAGCTTGTGTATTGTTTCAGACAACCCATCCAAGACTGAGGGGAAAAAAAGGATAAAATGGAAGTTTTCTTGAAATAGATGAAATGGGGTTGCTACATAATAAAAAAACAAGAAATAATATGTAAGTAGTAAGGAAAGGATACTCAGTTTTAGTTTCAATGTATGGTGGTGTGGCCTGGATATTTATGTCCCCCTTAAATTCATATGTTGAAATATTAACCCCCAAAGTGATGATATTAATATGTGGGGTCTTTGGGAGATGATTAGGTCACAAAAGGTGGAACTTTCATGAATGGGATTAGCGCCTTTGTACAAGGAGCTGAGAAAGCTTCCTTGTCTCTTCAACTATGTGAGGACATAGCTAAACACTGTGTATACTCCAGGAAGTGAGTCTTTCACCAGACACACAATCTGTTCCTTGATCTTTGATTTCTCAGCCTATAGAACGGTGAGAAATAAATTGTTGTCATTTATAAACCTCCCAGTTTATGGTATTTTGTTATAGCAGGCCAAATGGACTAAGACGTGGGAAAGCAGAAGGAAAAAACAATAGTAAATTAAAAGAAGTGAGGAAGGACTAGGTCCATCTGCCATATAGACATGAATTGATGGTGGACAGAAGATGAAGAGCTAGTAGACATGGAAGATACAAGAGAAAAAGTAGATAATTGATAGGGCAAAAAAATCAGATGATATACAGATGCTTATGATGTGCAAATATGACCACTATAGAATGTGGGTGAGTGATAGATAAAGATGTAGAGAAAATGTGAGGGCATGTTTAGAAAATGAGAACAGTTTTTGAAACGCAGTCATTCCATCAAAATAAGTATGATGGAGGTTTAGAGAACAATGAGCAGGACTGTCAAAAAAAGGTTGAAACCATTGAGCACTGAGTAGAATTTAAGGGAGTATGTATTAATGTTTACTTAAGGAAATTTAGACACACAAGATACAAAGATTTTATGGGGTAAGGATTACTGGGTTTAAGTGAATCCTGAAATGCCAATTCATTCATTTAATGAGTGATTATTTAATAGCCATTTAATGAATGGCTATTTCCTTAGGTCCTATGACATGCCTAACACTAATCAACACTTTAGGTATAAACAGTGAATAAGATAAGTCCCTGTGCTCAAGGAGGTTAAATTCTAGTGGGAAGTTAGATACCAGAAAGGCTGATATATATATATATATATATATATATATATATATATATATATATATCAGCCTTTTTATTTAGAAAATTTAAAAATCCATGAAGTATACAAACTACACTGTATAATCTTGCGATATATATCTCATTAAATTAAATTACAGTAAAGGAGATCACATTAAAGGAGACTTGAATATTAGGGATGTGGAAATACTTGAATGGCCCAGCTTCCCCCAGTTCTTGAAATATCCTCTGCCCAGGCATCTATCCCTTTGGGTTTTTTTATTTACCTGCTTTCTGAAGACTGGAAAAGGTGATATTTAAAGGCTTGCTTGTACTAAAAGCCTTGAAAACTTTATAGCAATGACTGAAAAGTTATTAAATACATGCCCAAATCACATTTTCACTTGCAGACATCTTTAGTTTTTCTCTTCTTTTAAGTTAGGCACAACTTTAAAATCAGGTCCAGATCTTTCTTCTTTTCATTTTTCTCTTTATCTTTGTACTTATGGCTTCACTTACAGAGACAGATCCAAAGTTTTAGACTTTGGGGGCTATCTTACATACATGTCAAGTATCCCCTTTTCCTCATACTTCTTTTGTTCCTGGTAAAGTTAACCTAATTTTTCCATTAAGATTATTCTAACTTTTGTCATTATTGCCACTGACTCTCTCTATTTTCCTGAAGTCCTGAACCACCTCCTTATACTTCGTTTATATAACACTCAACCAAGGGTAGAATCAAACCATCAGTGACTGCCCTGTTTCTGGATTTTCTTGATTTGAATTAAGGCAACAGATAAGCCAAGGTCAGTCTACCACCATTAATTAGACATCTCAAAGGAGCTCAGAAGAATCCATTCAGAAACCACTTAACTTAAGATTTCAAATAATTACTTTCAAAGAATAAAATGGGAAATACAAATTTTAGAAAAATCTTTGGACTTACTTATTAACAGTAAATGTTTCTACAGCATGGTGCCTAGCCAACATATCTAATTAGTTGCTAGTATACCTATTGCCGATGGGGAATAATTTGGTTTTGTGTTTGCTTTATTCCCTTCACACTAAAACCTGATATATATATATATATATATATATATATATATATATATATATATCAGGTTTATATATATATATATTTTTTTTTAATGGTCTCAGAGACTTTCCCATTTTGTCCAGTAAGTCTCTGTAACCATTCAAATCCTTCAAATGGAAGTGAAAGTCAAACTCATACATAACTGAATACCTTCATAAAGTGCATCCAAAAGGTCTTGCTTCTTTAAAATAGAGGCTGGAACCCTCAAGAATGAGCGAGGAAAATGTGTACCATGTAAAGCTGAAAATGTGAACTTTAATTAGGAGAAAATTTTGGGGTGCCCTATAGTGGATCCAAATATGGAAATAAGAAATATAATGAAAACTCTTGGATAACCCCCCCTTTTTTTTTGGCTGCAATTGTATCTAATTTAAGCTTGAATGAAGGTAAAATTATTCAAAATTACTTAATGGGAATTCAAAATGTATTATAGTTAATGAAAATACTTGCCATTTTTTTGAGCACTGAGTATATACTAAAGTCTATATTTATTGTCTTATATCCATTATTTTATTTGGTCTTCATCTCAGTTGATTAAAATTAATATTATTACTATTAATTTCAGGTAAGGAAACCCAAGGCTAATAGAGATTAAAGAATTTGTTGGTATATCCATACCTGAGACCTCCTATGTAATTATACCTTGAAATTTATATTTTCAACCATTAAATAAACTATATTAATTTGAAACTACAAATATGCAGTTTAGTTGCAACTTAGTTGGTAGGTGGAGAAGATGTAGAATATTTATTTAAATAGGAGCTTCCAGAGTCAAAGACTTCATTTCAGCAACTGTGGGCTATACCAATAAGCACATGATATGCTGCAATTATACTTTATAAATGTAAAGAAAAACAAACAATGAAATACTATAAAAGTAAGCTTTAAACACAAATAGAAATTATAGCATGTCTACTATAAGTTACTGTAGGAAAAAAAAAAAAAGCCTTAACAACAGATTAACCAATTCTTTCCTGGACCAGAATATGATTCAGTTTAAAATGTTTTAAACCATAATGCTGGAGTAGTCCCACTTGCTCAGGATATTTTCAAACAATAACTATTATTACATGCATCCATATATACTATGTATAACACAAAGTAATTTTAATCATGAAAGTAATGCAATTATAGAACCCAAGAAATATGAATTTTACCTTGACACTGGAAATGGTTCTATTATGTATTTACTTGGTGTTTAACAGAACTAAGACTCTATGATACTTTGAGAAAAATTCTGAAGATTTACTCTCTCAAGGTTTATCTGACTTTCTTAAGGCACTCACAAATATATTTTCAAAATATACAATTAATGCATTATACATTATATAATTATACAATTATTGTATACAATTATACAATTATACATTATACAATATACATTAATGCATTGGTGTCCTAAATCCAAAAAGGGTTTGGGAAGACTTAAAATTACAACACTCTTCTTTTCAATAGAAATAAATGACAAAAAACCCAACCAAACAAAAATAAGGCAAAAGTGGGAAGAAGCACAGTGGTTGCAGGAGTGAGTCCAGCTGTGGAAATCATTGTAATTGTGCACCTAACATCAGCAAATTAGCACTGAGGCCAAAATGCAGTGTGCCTGATGATTGCATTAAGGATGCTAGAATTTCGCTTGTGAGAAGGGACCCAAGATAAAGCTGGAATATCCAGATGACAAAGACAGAAAGAAGAGAAATTCATGCCATTCCACTATGCTGGCAAAAAGTGTCCTGGGGGACACACCCTGTTTGGGGAAAGGAACATACTACCACTGACCAAAGGGAACAGAAACAGGATTTGAACATTGGGAATAATTGTGCCAGATGATCAACCTTTATTATTTTGGAGACAACAAGTATGCAGGGGTTTATTTTCATGATGCTTGTCAGAGAACCATGCTACCTTTGTGCCTTTACAAGGTTGGGTTAATTTGCTTGTCTAAAAGAATCTTCAGGAAAACTAGCTTTTACTCCCAGGCTATGCACTTGAATAAACATACATTGCTTTGCCCAGATATATTTTCCTCCTAACAAATTATCCAGGATTTCTGGTCTGATGTCTTACTGTGAATAGCATTTTATTGAGAAACAAAAAGAAATTTGTGAAATCCCTCTGAAGGAATGAATGGATTAGTTGTTATTCATGATACCTCCACTGCTCCGACCTTCAGGATGCTTTATGCTGAGAAAGACAAGCATGTTAGCCTGCTGTGGTAGAGACAAGACATTTTTGGGAGAACAGTACTTTCTCTGGGACTGCTTTTATTTTTCTTTTTCCCCTGATGGATCTGAAATTTTAACTCCACTGTTAAATTCAACTATCTACATGTAGACAAGGAAAAAGGAACAACAGTGCAATGCCCAGAGTTAAAGGGAACATAAATTAACATTTAAGAAATAAATAGGTACAAAAAGAATAAAAGGAGGGAATAAGGCTAAAAAAATGAAATGAAGATGTCAACTTACATTTTTTTTTGCATTTTAACTTCACATATACACTTTTAGTTTATGGTATTTGTAGTGTTTTTGTAAAAATTTTAATCTCTAGTATTCTTATAGAAATTTTAATTTGTAATATTCTTACAGAAAATTATTATGTATCAATGATTTAGACTTGCAGGAGCTTCCATCCATTTCTTTAAAATTATGAAGTAATCAAAATAGAGAAATTCTGTGAACTACCTCACGTCTGGTGGTGGGTCTGAAACTGGAAACTGATGATCTGATGAATCTCAATGATTTTAAAATGAAGTCCAAATTTTACAAAACTGCCTTTACCAAAGGATTTTGTATTTCCACTGCACTTGGCTTAGTATGAATCTGAGGGTTGAGGTTCAGTAGATAAGCAGCAAGAATGTAAAGTGCAAAACAATTCCTACCCTTAGGTGAACATTTCAAATGTGTTATTCTATGCTTGAGGTTAAACGAAATTTTTGCTCATGCAAGAAATAAATTCTGCTTAGGTAAAACGTAGCATGTTATTTTCCTTCTTATAATTAATAAGTGGCCTTGAGGAATCAAAATCGCTGAATGGTATGATAAAGCACTTGCTAATGGAGATACATTTATCCAAAGAAATATTTGTTTTTTCCGGAAATGAAAATCTCTTCAGCTAGATTGTATCATGTACTCAGTTCCACAGTAATACTCAGGGCTGAGCTTGACTGGGCTCAGGAGAAATGTTGGCTTTGCACAAGAGAAGGTTTTAGATGTCTAAGCTCAAATGTTTAGTTGGCTTTCACAGCAGCAGATAAAGGAACACTCAACTGCTCCTACAGGAATAGACAAAAGATGAACAAATGTGTTGTTGCTTCCCCCCCCCCCACCAATAGTAATATAGGAACTGTTCTTAAAGGATTTTTACTGGATATAATTATAAACAATATGTATGGTTAACTCCACATAAAGTTGTTTGGCTTATAAGAATGATTTAAAGTTAACATGTTGGATGAATTACTTGTTTTTCTTTAAAAACAGTGGAAAGCTCAAATAATAGAGCATCTCATAATGGATGAGAGAGTCAGATACACTTGAGTTGGAATCCTTATAAGCTATTACCACTTTGAACAAATTACTTTACTTCTAAGACTCAGTATTTTCATCTCTAATTTGTAGATAATAATATCTTTCTCATAGGGATGTTATGAGAAGGCAGACCATTTTGTAGAGGTCATGCACTGGCCTGACACAGTCACGGTTCTCAATAATTGGTAGACATTGTCAAATTAGAAATGAAGGTT
This sequence comes from Neogale vison, assembly GCF_020171115.1. Classification (NCBI taxonomy): domain Eukaryota; kingdom Metazoa; phylum Chordata; class Mammalia; order Carnivora; family Mustelidae; genus Neogale; species Neogale vison. The sequence continues at coordinate 56,684,442 of NC_058094.1, read as the reverse complement.
TGTTTCATCAGATAAAAGATGCTACAATTTTTCTAATAACAAAAATTCCACCATTGGGACATAATGGATACAAGATTAAGCAGATTAATGTAGTTAGAGGATATTGCCCTTATTTATATACTGATAAATGGATATAAATTAGTTCCTGGAAACCCCCCAGTGAAGATCTTTTTGGTGAGTTTCAGCTGCACGTGTGTTATTGCCTGGCATGAGACTCAAGAAAACAAAGGATTTTCCTCCAAAGCCCAGCAGCTTCATATATGAAATATTATTAATCTCTTTAGAGAAAAAGAAAAACCTGGTTCTCTTAGGATTGTCTAGAAGCATTCCCTTTAAACCTTCAGTCTCTTCAAATTCAGTATTTTGCAAACTATGTTAGATATAGTTTTAACATAACCTTTGTAAGAAGAAGGAGATTGATTAATTTGCTGCTGACAAGAGTTCACATTCTTTTTGTTTTTCTCAGAGGATGCATCTGCTTCCTATTCTGAACATGGTTCTACTTACAATCTAATTGCGCTACCCTACACTGCCCTATTATTTTCTGAGTCTGAGCCTACATTTTAGGCCAATCATCGAAGAGTACAGGAAGAGAAGACTTGGAAATTGAAGGCTACACATATACATACTAGTCCCGTTACATGTATCAGTATAGCTGCTTCAGATTGTAGAAGCATGCAGTTCTACGCTTTAGGCTTGTCCTCACAATTTCCTGAGATAGGTCAAAATTATTGTCTCCATATGAGGTGTGATATTTGTCATCTAATGATAAATGGTTGAATGATTTAAGCACTTACTTGAGCTTCATACTTTCTTTGCTCTTCTCACTGGGTCTTAGGCTCTAGAGTTAGAATATTTTGTCCAGATGTATAAATGGAAACTTTGAAGAAAAAAATCATTCAGGTTTTATTAAGCTTAACTCCTAAAATATCACTGTGAGTAGTAATTAAATTAGTATCCATGAAGCACTATAATAAATGATATAATTTAAAGATCGCATATGTAAAAGCTTAATTCAAATTAAGATCTCCTTCTTTCCATATTAACTAGGTGGATTTAAGTTTTGTTGCTGTCCCATTCCCTAGAAAATTATTGTGGTGGTATTCACCCCGAATTTAACAGTAATATATTCCATCATAAACTGGAGTTCGAAGGTTTGAGGAGATTGAACTCTTGGAAACAGGTTTATGTTTGAGCTTGGTACATGTGGCTGAAGTCTTGAGTTTCTGGGTTTTAGTTGTTGTTGTTGTTGTTGTTTTTTCTCTCCACACATCAAATCTTTAATTAGAAAGTAACCCAACCATTTCTTCTTAGCATGAGAAAACCATACTGCAAATGTTAGTACAAGAGATGAATCCTACCTCACAACAGAATGATTAACCTAAGGATTACAGAGGGTGAAATCATTCAGGAACTTCCTTGTTAAAAGGTTAAAACTTCTGAATAACTTCCTTGTTAAAACTTCTGAATACTGATTCAATCTGTTATATTTCTAGTAAGCATGCAGCACTAAATATACTGAATATATTATAAACTAATATATACTAATTATATTACATATTACAATATGTATACAATTATATACTAATATATACTAATATGCTGACTATACTAAACATTGGAGATATATATATACATATATATATACACATATGTATGTGTGTATGTTCAGTGTTCAGTGTTAATACACTAAAGAAGATATTAAAATATATATATACATATATATTTGTGTGTGTATATATATATATTTAATATCTTCTTTAGTGTATTAACACTGAACTTATCGTTCCTAACATCCCCTGGAAGGATGCTACTGGAAACTTTTATACATCATATATGCATAGCCATCATTTTACAATGGAACAAAAAGGTTCAGAGAGGTGATGTCACATGGCTGGTCAGCGTCAGGGTTGAGTGTTCAATCCAGGATTTCATACTTCAAGGCCAGCATTTATTCAACTATGTTCTACTCAATTCTTATAACACTATTGGGCTTAATATAATTTGAATAAAATGTGTTTCCTCATTAGTCTTGGTTTTCCTCCACCAGTAGTTACAACCAATGATCCACTTATTTAATAAGACTTTCATGAGCAGGGGCCATGCCTTTTCCTCTTTGTATTTTCTCAGGATCTAGAACAGTGTTCTGCACAAGCGGCTGTCCAGTCACTGTTGACTCAGATGGGCAGAATTCGTTCTTTAAACCAAATATATGCCAAACCTCAGATGCCTGTCCCTATCTGACACGTCTAATTTTCCCAGAAGTAGAAATGTTCATTCATTCTACCGCAAGGTTTTCTGTTTCTGTTTCATTTTAATGTATCAGGTTCTTTTTTCTTTGTAATTATCACACAAGGAAATTCTTTGGCAAAATACATTGCCCTACACTCCCTCTAGCCATGGAGTTTTGTCTGTGAGTTACAATTTCATATGTTTCCCTTTACATTTGGGGATTGAATTAAGAAAATATTAATAAAGCTACAGTAAGACTTGTAGCTGTATGAAAATAATAGTGTTTATTACGTGCACTATATTCTATATAGCATAGTATTCTATGCACTGGAGTCAACAAAATGGAAAACTAGAAAAATAAAACTCACAGTAACTTTTATAGAGAAAAATCTAAGGGAAACAACTGCAAGGTAGTCTTTATTTTTACAGAAAATATTCATACAAGTCTTCTGTAATATTATTTTGGCTTAATACTAATAAGTCACTAAGAAGTTTTTAACACAGGACACTCTAAAGTTTACCTGAAGATATAGTCCCTGATAATTATAAAAACAAACAAACCAGGGGCACCTGGGTGGCTCAGTCAGTTAAGCGGCTGCCTTTGGCTCAAGTCATGATCCCAGGGTCCTAGGGCTCCCTGCTTGGCGTGAAGCCTGCTTCTCCCCCCTGCTTGTGCTCTCTCTCTCTCACTCTATGTCTCAAATAAATAAATAAAATCTTAAAAAAAAAAAAAAAAGAACCCAGTTCATGTATGAACCACTAAGCAGCAGTGCATCCCACTTTGTTTGAACGTGTGGAGATTGAATTTTTTCTATAAATCCAGATGAACTAGGTAGATTCTTAAAAGTAGTTCATTCACAATACTTTCTTCTCATTGATGATATCTATAGAAATACAGTTGTACCTGTTTATCTGTACACACACACACATATGAGCCTATGCTAAGTTGATGAAATCATCAAAGAAACAGTAACACCGATTCAAATAAAGGAAAAAAATACATATATTGACCATAGTTAGGCTCCCTCGATAATACCTTCATGGTCCTGTCGTGGTCTTTTATTCATCCTCTGTTTCTATGGACTTTGTATTCTATTTCTAAGAAACTAGGTGGAGTACTTAACATTCCTTTAGAACCTCCAATATGTCTGAATCTGTTACTTTCCTCATGTGTTTCTCTTCATTTTTAGTATGACATTGTCCCATAACTTTCATAAATAAATATTCATATTTATATATATATATATATCCAAAGAAAAATTTTGTATAAAAAGTATTCATTTATTCATTCATTTACTCATCTTATTTGACCAACAAATATTTATTGTCATTTGCTGTGTGCTAGGTACCTTTTAATACCATAGAAGGATATAACAGAAAACAGACAAAAAATCTTTTTCCTAATGGATCTTACATCAAACTGAAGAGACACACATAAAATAAAATTATATATTTCCACTTGTGATGAGTTTTGCAAGGGAAAAGCACATTGTGCAATAAGAGTGTATGTAAAAATAACTTAAACCCCAACCAAAGTGTCTCCTTTAATTACAAAAAAAAAATTTCAGTAATGGTTTGGTTTGCAAGCCAAGAAGTGTCATGCTTCAGGTGGTTATTTTGTACACTGCTGTGACACACATTTTCTTTTTATGCTCGGCTTTTTTTGGGACTATTGTCTCACATCTCTGAGAAAGTTTTGGATTTTTTTTTTGGACGTTCATTTTAAAAAAATAAAGCCCATACTATCACAGCTTAGAAATTATAAAAAATGATTTTCCAATCCCTCCCTTTTAATAGAAAATAGAGCCTCAATAAGTTGATTGTGCACAGATTTGCAAGTGTAAACCAGAGGGTATTTCTAAATGTGAAATATCAAGAAAAGCTTATGAATGTTTATCTAGAATCTTGGTAAGATGGGTCTCCTCATGTTTTGAACAAATGGAGCACATGGAAATCTAAACCAATATATTAGCAACACAAGTCAACAATACTCTGTATAGAAAAACAGGAAAGACTATATATATAGCCTAACACATAATCAATACACAAAAGAGACACTATCAAAATTTGCATGTGATAAATATGTAGGAAAACATTTTATTCATTTTTCTTTTTTAAATCACACAAGTATAATGTGTTTTTTACTAATTTAAGTCAAATTACTCTTAATGATATCTTTACAAAAATAGCTGTCTTAAATTGGATTCCCTGGAAACAAATTCTGAGGTGGAGAGTTCTGGGTAGGAGGTCTACAGGGGATCCTCTTGAAAGACATAGGATGGCAGGATAGGGAAAGGATGGGTTTGATGTTCTTTGTGTTTATTTTGCTGATTTGGAGGATACAATCTTGTACCAATTTTGGAAAATCTTTGGTAAACTTTTCAAATATTGATTCTGACTCATTCTCTCTCTCTTCTCTCTTTTTTCTAGACATCATCTGCATGTATGTTAGACTAATCGACTGAGTCATTTACAGGTCTTATCCTCTCTACTATACTTTCATTTTTTTCTGTCTGTTTTTAATTTACATTTTTTTGTTGACTCATCTTCAAACCTAAAAACCCTATCTTCTATTTTCTCTTAATTTCTGTTAAACATGTATGTTGAGGTCTCAATTTCATTTAATTTTTAGCCTAGAATTCCTTTTGGTTACTTTTATAGATTACAGTTATTTGGTGAAATTCTTCATCTTTTAATTTTTTTCTGTCTATACTATTTTGCAAATAAATGAATTGGTATTTTAAAATTCTTTTCAATAATCCCAATATCTCAATCTCTTATTATTTCTTTTGGTCTTGGGTTATTTGATGTCATTTCTTATCATTTCTATTGAATGATTAGACTGGTAAATGACTTGTAATGACATCATATAACACATATTTTGTTTAAAAAGTGTATAGGCTCCAAATAGTGTTAACTTGCTCCAGAGAAGGGCCATTCTTTTCTCTACCTAACGATCGTTGTGGTAGCTTTCAGCTTGATCAAATCAGGGATTATACTGATTCAAATCCAGAGCACAGTATTGGTGTGGCTCTGTCTACTTTAGATTTGACCCATTCTTCAGGCATAGCTCTCCAGAGCTCAGATGAGACCTGATCGTTTTCACTACAGCCCTTCTGATAGCATGACTTGAACTTAATGCTTATTTCTTTCTTTCTTTTTTTTTTTATATGTATTTTTTTTCCAATTTATTTATTTTCAGAAAAACAGTATTCATTATTTTTTCACCACACCCAGTGCTCCATGCAAGCTGTGCCCTCTATAATACCCACCACCTGGTACCCCAACCTCCCACCCCCCTGCCACTTCAAACCCCTCAGATTGTTTTTCAGAGTCCATAGTCTCTCATGGTTCACCTCCCCTTCCAATTTACCCAAAAGCACATACCCTCCCCAATGTCCATAACCCTACCTCCCTTCTCCCAACCCCCCTCCCCCCAGCAACCCACAGTTTGTTTCGTGAGATTAAGAGTCACTTATGGTTTGTCTCCCTCCCTATCCCATCTTGTTTCATGGATTCTTCTCCTACCCACTTAAGCCCCCATGTTGCATCACCACTTCCTCATATCAGGGAGATCATATGATAGTTGTCTTTCTCCGCTTGACTTATTTCGCTAAGCATGATACGCTCTAGTTCCATCCATGTTGTCGCAAATGGCAAGATTTCGTTTCTTTTGATGGCTGCATAGTATTCCATTGTGTATATATACCACATCTTCTTGATCCATTCATCTGTTGATGGACATCTAGGTTCTTTCCATAGTTTGGCTATTGTGGACATTGCTGCTATAAACATTCGGGTGCACGTGCCCCTTTGGATCACTACATTTGTATCTTTAGGGTAAATACCCAGTAGTGCAATTGCTGGGTCATAGGGCAGTTCTATTTTCAACATTTTGAGGAACCTCCATGCTGTTTTCCAGAGTGGTTGCACCAGCTTGCATTCCCACCAACAGTGTAGGAGGGTTCCCCTTTCTCCGCATCCTCGCCAGCATCTGTCATTTCCTGACTTGTTGATTTTAGCCATTCTGACTGGTGTGAGGTGATATCTCATTGTGGTTTTGATTTGTATTTCCCTGATGCCGAGTGATACGGCCATACCACCCTGAACGCGCCAGATCTCGTCTGATCTCGGAAGCTAAGCAGGGTCGGGCCTGGTTAGTACTTGGATGGGAGAACTTAATGCTTATTTCTTAACACTGAGGATGTCAGGTTTTGGCTCAAATTTTTAACTTTCCACCCCATGCACCTTCAGAATTTGGACAACTGTTTGATAGGGAATCAAGCTATAAACTTAAACCCCTCAAGACTTGAAGTTTGTTTGTTTGTTTTCTTTTTCCATTGTGAAACTGCCAAAAATGTTACTATTTTCTCTGTCCCCCCCAGCAGAAGCCCTCAACTTGGATTCCTATTTTCTTGCTTATAGGGGAAACTCTTGTAGTTTCAACCTTTAGGCAGCTAACTTTTCCACATTTCAGTCCAAAAAGGAAGGATAAAAATGATCTCATTTTGGAAGTTTATGGGTTGATTACCATGACTTTGCAATTTCAAAATGTAGAATTGAAATTTTTTTCAGCATATTAAATAAATGAGGTGAGGGTCTCCTCCAAACATTCATTAATAAAAGATTAAATATTGATGGAAAATATATAGCTGTGTAAATATCAATCTATTGATTAAAGGTATTTCTTGGGCTTTATTATCATTGAAAAGATGAGAGGGTGGTGACAAACTTTCCAACATTCATGAAGTACAAAGAATTGCGATTGTTTTGAATAAGGCATATCATCAGGCTTGCAATGGCATGTCTTATAGAATTTGCAACAATATTGGTTTATCAATATTTAAGAAAGAGGTAAAAGCTTTATGCAGTAATGATGAATTATACAAATTTATTTTTAATTGGGAACAACCTTAATGTAGAAGTAAAAAAAAATTCTAAATTGCTATCAACAGAACAATTTTTTGATTTCTTTTTTTTTTTTTTACATCTTTGAAATTACTGGAAATCCCCTAGAATATTTCTGAGTCAGATATAGACATAACTTAGGAAACCATACATTATTTATTATTTACCATGATTAAAGAGTATCTGGGTTCCCTGGGTCTTCAGTCAGTTAAACATCTGCCTTCAGCTCACATCATGATCCAGGATCTTGGGATCAAGTCCTGCATTGGGCGCTTTGCTTGGTGGAGAGGCTGCTTCTCCCTTGCCCTCTGATTGCTATGCCACCTGCTTCTGTGCCAAACAAATAAACTCTTAAAATTAAAAAAAAAGAGTATCTGAAGATTATGCAAACCAAAAAGTTATGCCAATATCTTCTTCTAACACAGGTATCTAATGAAGTGAAGAATTATTTTACTTTGGTTTTTATTTTTCTTTTGTTGGTAATTCCTACATAAGTATAAGTATATCAGAAGTATATTTAAAGTATTGCTATGTAAAAGTAGTGACTTTTTCTTACCTTAAAAATATAGGAAAAGTGATCAGTATATCAAGACCGTTTTGGAAAGATCTGGGGAATTACACTAAAAATGTCATATTTCTAAAGTTAAAAATGATTTCAATTAAACTAAGAAATATTTAGGGAAAAAATCATGGCACCATTGTTAGTGCATCATTTTCACTGTGGAAGAATAAAAAAATTATTACCAAAAACCACATACTAAATAGTTCAGCAAATTCCTTTTCTAGAACTAAACTATCATCAGTATTTTTGGGTTTTTAGTATTGACATGGAGATCCACTTAAATGTATCACACAGTGATGGAGGCTTAAAGAACAACTACTATCCATATTATTTTTTAACAGGTTACATACTTCTCTAAATCTTATGCCTCACATGTGGAATAAAAGGGTGCAAGTAGGTAATTTCTAAACATTTTATCCCTGATACATTATTTGGCTCTTTGCCCATTTGGGAAATGTTTTTCCTGTGTTAACTGCATATGTTCACACTGTCTTGCTATTATTTATCCACAAGATAATCTGATTCAATGTCATTCAGTCCAAACCCAAACTTTCATTTGGAAATGATAACATATGTGTCTGTGTGTGTGTGTGTGTGTGCGCACGCGCCCTAGTATGTGCATAAGCCAAAACAAAAAACAATGTAAATGTCCATCCTGAAAGATTAAGTGAGATAGAGATGGATTGCATCTATTGCAAACTTCCCTCACTCATCTACTTTTGCTTTGAATAGCAATATCTGACTGCAGTTATTTATTAATTATTTTAATTTATTGTTAATTTATTATTATTTAGTGATCTCTAATTCACACCATGAACTTTATCCACATACCTTTTATATTTCTCATAAGGCTTCCTAAAAACTACTATTAGTCTTTGACAATATCTCTTAAAGGACCAACAGTTTCTAGAGTGATTTTTAACTTGACTCTCCATATGGTGTGCCCTGGCAATATAATTGAGCAACTGTTTAGCCCTCATTCATTTTATATTCCCTATACCAATAATATACACACACACATTCAATTCCTATTTGGAGCTTTCCTTTAAAAAGCAATACATTCCAATGTGTTATGAAATGGTTTTAGTCAAGAACATCCTGTCCATCTTTGGTGAATATGATATGAATTTTTGCATAACTGAATATGGTGTGATTCCTAGTTTGAACACTCATACAATGACGGAGTTATTTTAAAGAATAATATATGAGTTTATCTTTACCAAAGTACCCCAGAATACCTAATGCAATTGTTGGTCTCTTTACTCTTCCCTTCACGTATATACAAAAGAAGTAAACTAAGCCTTTACAATTGTCTAGAAGATTGACTTTCGACCTTATACTTCAGTAGAACTTGGGTCAGGAGAACACACTTTTTCAAGGCCAGAAGACTAATCCTTCTCTTAAACCAAACCTGAATCCGGAATTGGCCACTCCAATGAGAAAACAAACAAATGACCAAACTGCCAGCATCACAGAAAATGGAAGAAAAAGAGACCAAAAATAGATTTGCACTTAGGCCTTGTGCTGAACAGATCTCAGCAGCCTGCTACAAGAATTTGCAGGCTAGGACTGCTGCTTTGCATCCACTGTTGTGTTGAAGGAGGAAGTTCCAAGAAGACACAGTTTTTTGCACTTGGCAAATGAAAACAGGGTCTTCTCACCATTCTGACTGGACAGGTGGAAAAGATGGCTCATGCTTCCTTGCACTGACTTTTCACTTACTCATCTCCTACAAAATATGATCAGCTTCCTTCAACTTCAGTAATGTCTTTTATCCTGGGAAGGTGATATTTGTTCCACCTGATTCTGATCAATGCCTGGAAACTGGTGTGGGGAGTTTGTGGCAATCAAGAAGAAAAGAGGGGAAGATGATAAATATTACATGTACCCTGGTGGTGAAGAACGTTGATTTATAACTTTAAAGTTAAAATGTCCAGTAATTTTTTATTTGCTTTGTAAAAGGCAGGTGATGAATGTATGTAATATTGTATTAACTTACTTAAAAGACTGAGGTGCTGAATGGGATTTGCCTCAGCTACTTTTAAATAACAGTTTTCCTAGTACATTAGAAATATAACTCCATTCATAAATATAATAGAAAATCATGAATAGATTTATTAGCAAATTAAGACAGACTTGAGCATTTGGAGAGGTTTATATTACTTGGATATGAAAATGGTAAAGGGCATGTAATTAACTTTGAAACTTGTTTCTAAAATGTTAAGAATAATTTAGGATCCCATTGAAAAGCTTGGCTATTTTTGTCCTGGCAAAAATGAATGAATATTGATTTGTTTTAGAAATAAGTAAAGGGGGATTTATCTTTGAGATGAAAAAGATGGATTTTTTAAAATTGTGGTAAAATTCACATAGCATGGACCCTAGCCTCTTAGAACTCTTCATCTTGCATTTTAGTGAAACTTTATACTGAAGCTCTATATTCATTGAACAGCAACTCCCCATTTTCCTTTTCCTCCATCTTCTGACAACCACCATCTTACTTTCTGTTTCTATGAGTTTGAGTACTTCAGCTATCTCATATACATGAAATCATGGGACTGGCTTATTTCATTTAGCATAATGTCATCAAGTTTCATCCATGTAGTAGCTTATGGCAAGATTTCCCCCTTTTTTAAACCTGAATAATATTCCATTGTATATATGTTACATTTTCTTTACTTATGCAGCCATCAATCAACATTTAGAGTTTTTACATCTCTTAGCTATTATGAATAATGCTGCAATGAAAACAGGAGTACAAAGATATGCTGAACATCATTAATCTTCAGGAAAACGCAAACCAAAGTCACAGAGAGATGGTTGGGATGACCATTAACAACAACAACAACAATAAAAACCCAGAAAATAACAGTTCGCAGAGATATGGAAAAATTGGAAACCTTGTTCATTGCTAATGGACAATGGAAAATTATGAGGGTTCCTTGAAAAAAAAAAGAAAGAAAGAAACTGCCACATGATCCAGCAATCCTATATCTGGGTATTTATCCAAAAGATTTGAGAAACAGATCTTGAAGAGATATTTGCATTCTCTTGTTCATTGCAGTGAATTCACCTTTATATTCAAAAATATTAAATAATTTCAAAAAGCAGACATCATGCTTCCTAATATTGATAGCAGTGGATATTAAGGACAATGATGAATGAGTGGGTAGGCTAGGTGGTATTATTTTATTTCATATCATACCAATATATCAGTGCTAATATTTTTTAGAGTGGAACAAAAAATGATAAAGTAAATATATATTTATTTTTTATTATCATATGATGTATTTTTGACCCAGGGATACAGGTCTGTGAATCGTCAGGCTTACACACTTCACAGCACTCACCATAGCACATACCCTCCCCAATGTCCGTAACCCAACCACCCTCTCTCTATCCCCTCCCCCCAGCAAACCTCAGTTTGTTTTGTGAGATTAAGAGTCTCTTATGGTTGGTCTCCCTCCTGATCCCATCTTGTTTCATTTTTTCCTTCCTCATCCCCAAGTCCCCCACTTTGCCTCTCAAATTCCTAATATCAGGGAGATCATATGATAATTGTCTTTCTCTTATTGACTTATTTCACTCGGCATAATACCCTCTAGTTCCGTCCACGTTGTTGCAAATGGCAAGAGTTCATTTCTTTTGATGGCTGCATAGTATTCCATCGTCTATATATACCCCACATCTTCTTTATCCATTCATCTGTTGATGGACATCTAGGTTATTTTCATAGTTTGGCTGTTGTGGACATTGTTGCTGTAAACATTCAGGTGCACTTGCCCCTTCAGATCACTATATTTGTATCTTTAGGGTAAATACCCAGTAGTGTGATTGCTGGGTCATAGGATAGCTCTATTTTCAACTTTTTGAGGAACCTCCATGCTGTTTTCCAGAGTGACTGTACCAAAAGTAAATACATATTTATTGAAATAAAATGGTTCAGTATACAGTTGGATAGAGATACGATGATGAAAACATGAATTTCAACCAAAGTTCTAATTTAAGAACTAAATATATGTGAAATAACATAATAACATTAAACAAAAGGGATTATTTTGAGTGAGCCATTTCATACAGTGGGGGGCAATGTAATAAAAAGCCATGTCTCACTTTATCTTAGATATAATACATGGCTTTTTGAACATGAAATGTATAGAACGATAAAGACATAATTATTTGGTTTTTTAGAAAGCAAGTACATTTATTTTTAAAACACTGGTGTGTTAGTGAAGTGGGGCTTTAAAATGTGAAAAAGAAAGATTTTAGACATTCAGATCCTGTTTTATTTGGAGTCTATAGAGAAAGAATTATGTTTTATTGCTTTTCATGCTTCTTTGCAACGGAGAGAAGAGGGCAAGAAATGAAAAAATACATTTACAGGGGAAAAAAGGTTGAAGTCAGTATAATAAAAAAAAAAAAGCCACCCAAATATTAGGCATCTCTCATTTTTTTTCCTATTTTTTAAAAAAATATTATTTGGTTTGAATCTGGGTGATGTTAACACAGCCTAAGATAAAAACTTGGGAGAATTTTTCTTTGGCCAAATGAATAGTATTCCACTCAAACCATACCCTTTCTCATTCCATTTTACTTCTTGGGATGTTTGGGAGATGATGGATTTCATTATCTGCTGTACCTCATGACAGTGACAAGAATAATAAAATTCAGTTTATGCCCATGAGAACTCATTTATTCTTTCATTAAAATAACATTTAGTGCTGGGCACCATGAGAGTAATTGGGATCCTAATCACACTACTGGAGGAACTGAGTGCCATAGAAGCAACTAGGAAGGGTGTGAATGTAACTTTGGGAGACAGTAGGGAAGATTTCTTAACGAAGATCATATAATCGATAGACAGTTGGTAAACTTCCAATGAAGAGACTTGTGAAAATAACATTTTTAGAAAGCAAAACCTTCTTGTCCTCCAAGTATTCATATTTTCACCTATCATTTTCCTCCTTTCACACAGGGAAATAGGTGTTCTCTTACAGCTTTTACTCCTCCAAAACCTGTACCATTAGTTACCACTTCTTGAGTAATTTTCTCATTTTCACTAACTTTTTATCCTCTCATTATAACATTTTCAGTTATTTCCATGCATTTTAAAAAAAAAAAGCCTGTCTTCTAACCTCTTATTTACTTTAGGTACAACTTCTTTCTCGTTCATGGGCAAACTTGTTAAAGATGTAACCTCTTCCCATTGGCTTTGGCAGGTCTCTACTGCAAGACCCTCTCAAAGGTGAGCAGAGATCTCCTCAATGCTAAATTTAACAGCTCTTTCTCTATTCAGAACCTAATACTTAATATCTGTACAACATTTGACTCTGAGGACTACCCCTCGTTTTCCTTTAGCTTCATCTGTAATATTGTCTTTTGGCGATTTGTTTAAATTCATCATATAGTCTCTTCTTCTTATATTCATTTCTGAAAATTTGTGTGACCTTATGTTTCTTTCATATTCTTCACATTTCTTTGTTGTACTCACCGTCTTAAAGTGGTTAAATATTCGTACCAGACACTTTGTGCTTAGATTCTGGGGCTGTCATTTACTGCTGTGTAACTCAAAACAAATTATTTTCTGACCCTGTGAGACTCAAATGTAATATATAATAAATATAATAATTTTCTTGGCTTGATAGTGTTTATTGAGGGTCAAATAAGATCATATCTATAAATTTATTGACATAGTACTAGGAACTTTAATTAATAAATGGGAGATATTATTATAATTACTTTAGTTCATAATGGTATATACTAGCTTAACATCCTGGTGACTTTTGAATCCAGGCTCTAGACCAGCATTATCCAGTATACTTTTCCAATATGGCAGCCATTATCCACGTGAGACTTTTGAAGTATTTGACATGTGGCTACTCTGAAGGGGGAACTGAGTTTTAAATGTCACTTAATAGTGACTAATATAAATTTAAATATGCATAACCAGAGCCTACTATATTGGACAGCATCACTCTAGACATTATTTTTAACTTCTTTCAAGACATTAAGTTTGCAAAGTTAAAAGATGTCAAACCATCCACTTCCTCTTCTATATATTTTGGAACATGCTACTTTTTTGAATTTCCTATTTCAGCTCATGGCATCACCATTCACCAAAACAACAATGTTCAAATGCTATGTGATGTATTAGGATTCATTCCAAAATGAAAAGAGCATGACCTTTGAATCAAACACACCTGACTTTGTATAGGGCACCTCCATTTCCTTGCCATTTGACCTTGGGCAAATTAAATAACCTGCAAGAGTCTCATTTTTTTTTCATTTGTACAATAGAAATAAATATGTGTATCACACAAGGCTATTATCAGGATTAAATAGCATAGCATATGTAAAACACCTGGTATAGTGTCTGAGCATATAAAGCACTTATATTTCATAAATATACATTACCTCTTTTCTTGCCTCCCATTTCAAATGGATTAACAGATCCTATTGATCTCCTGCTGAAATATTTTATGAGGCTTTTCTCTTTTTCCATTCCCATTGAATATGTTCTTATTAATCTCCTTCTCATCAAATTTTTCTAGTAAAATAGCCTCTTAATCAATACCTCTTCTCAGTTCTCTTTTACTAATGTTTCTTATCCAATCCATCCTCTGAATTTCTACAAAATAGTTTTCTAAAACATAAGTCTGATCCTGTCACTATTTATTGCTTTATAATTTTATTAAACAAGTACGTAATTCAATATTGGTTGTAACCTTTATAAAGTAAGTGATATCACAAGTGTGTGATAGACATATTCTGCCACTTTCAAACTTTCATTTTGGGGGTTCACAATGTATGTTTCTAATGACACATAATTCTCATTTATGTACTTTTGTATTCATAGCCCATTAAAAAATAAGCAACAATTCATTTTTTCTATTGATAAACATTTAAGGTTGCTTTGAATGTCTAGTATATATATTTTTTCTTATAAATGCATGCAAAAATGTTTCTAGGATATATATATATATATATATATATATATATATTACATGAAATAAGGTGAATGAATACAAAGACTGAAGCCCACTGAATTTTACATATGTATACACTTTTGTAGCCACCACCTAAATCAAGGAATGGAATAATTTCAACATCCCAGAAGCCCACTATTACCTCCCATCCTCCAGGAACACAATTCTGAGTTCTAGTACTCTGTCTTCGTGTCCTGGAACTTCATACATATCAATGCACTCTTTCATGTCTCACCTCTTCTCCTAACCATTATGTCTGTAAGATTCATTGATTTTTTTGTATGTAGCTATAGTTACCATCCCCCTGCTGCCATTGTTCTTGAGTATCCATTATTATATTATTCATTATCCATCATTATTATATCCACAATTTATTTAGTCATTGTACACCTGATGTGCATTTGAATTATTTCCAGTTTCTTGACATTAAAACTTCTATGGAATATACAAATGCACCCATTTCTGTTCTGGTTATTCCGAAGAATGAAATAACTAGGTCATGGGGTAAATACGTTTTTAGCTATAGTAGGTACTCTCCATATGATTTTTCAAAGTGGACTATCAACATATACTCTTTATCAAAAATTTCTGAGAGTTTCAGTTGCTCCATATCCTCAGTAGTTTCAAGTTTGGTTGCCATTATCTCAGGGTTGCCATAATATCACCTTATGGCTGTGCTTCTATTTCACTGATAGTGTTTTAAAGAGTCTTCTCATGTGATTATCAGAATTTGGATATGTTCTTTAGAAAGTGATTTTTCAAGGCTTTTACCCATCATTTTATTATTTTTTTTGCCTTTTTATTTTTGATTTGTAAGACATTTTTGCATAGTCTGGAATGGATCCTTTGTTGAATATATGTATTTTAAATATCTTTACTGACTCTGTGGTTCAATGTTTCCCTTTTAATGTATATTTAACAAAAACACAATCTACATTTTCATGAAGTATATTTTAATCAATATTTATTTCAATGTTAGTGCTATGATAATATACTGTTTAATACTAATTCTAAGCTCATTATAACATTCTATGTTTTCTTCTTTAAGTTTCATTGATTTAGATGTTGTATTTATGTCTGTGATCCATCTGGAATTAATTTTTTTGGTATGGTTTGTGTAAGGTCAGAGTCTATTTTTTCCATATGGATATTCAATTGACCCATCAACATTTATTGAAAAGACAACCAATTTCCCTGCTCAATTGTGAAGGTGGCTTTCTCATAAGTCAGATTTCTACATATGTGTGTATATGTATCCTTTTCATATTATATATTTATATATTCTATATTTTTATGACATATATACACATTACATATATACACCTCCCTAAAATGTGTGTGTATACACATATGTGTGTTTGTGTGTGTGCATATGTATGTGTTCCATCCACTAAAAAGAAGTAGAGACCATAGGCAGTTGAGTAGCAATGACCATGCTCACAATACCTTGAATATTCTCTTAAAATATCATTGTTAATACATAAAAAAACAGAGGGATTTTCCCTTGGAGAAATGGCTAAGTCTAGGTTCAGCCAGAACATGTCGAAATGGGAATATAATATCTTTTTATACCAAAGAACAAGGAAGAAATTACTACCAGAATCATATATATTCTTATATAAAATTATATTTAAATGTGTGTGTGAGTATGTATATGTGTGAGTGTGTGTGTGTGTGTGTGTGTGTGTGTGTGTATGAGAGAGAGAGAAAGAGAAGAAGAGGGAGGGAGATAAAGAGAGATCATTAATTCATAGAGATATTCTAATTCAAGATTAAAAACTGTACATAACATCTATATTTTATCAGTATTTCTATCCTTTCACACTGTGGATCTTGGTTCTTACAGGCAAAGAGAATAGAATTAGGATATCCTGTTATTAATTACTTATTTTCCACAGCAACGGTCTAAGACCAATAATATTATGCTAACACAAATAAGGTTACTGAATATATATTATTTTCACATGCTCTCCAATTTTTCTCCTACTTTTTATTGGTGTACTTTATCTATGTTGTCAGAGAACATAGCTATTATATACAATAATTTCCTCTTTAGTCCTCATTCTTTTTTAATTATCCAAGTGATTATATATTTGCTCTTCACAATTAGTGTTTCAGTTTAGTAATTTTGAATGTCTGACATTTACTCTCTAGTAGGTGAATCATCAGGAAAAGCATACAGTGATACAGTCAAATATCCCTTACATTTGTTTTTGTTGATAAGGTTATTTTATTCATATTTGAGTCTGTTTAACTAGAAATAAAATCGTTAGTTCACATTTTAATTCTTCATATATCTTAAATGTTATTCCATTTTCTTCTGACAAAAGATGTTGACAAATGACTGATGTTAATCTATTTTTTGCTTATAAAATATTTGATTTTTTAAATTAATTCAAAAATATATTTTGTTTTACTCTAAAGTGTAGCAATTTTACAAGATTTTGGTATTGGTCTTTCTGTAACATTTTTTCTTACTTATAAGTTATTTCAGTATGTGTTCATGTTTTTATTTTAGAAAAATTTTAATAAAATATAATTGTATTATTCTGTTCTCTTGCTTTGATTTCTGGTTTAGGTAATTTTGTTATCTGTAATTTTATCTTCTTTATCCATAATCCATATTTGCTAATTTTCCTCAAATAGTTCATGTTTTTCTTCATTTCTTATAATTTTTTTCTATGTATAGACAGAGTTAGTGTGAGCAGGGTGGGAGAGACAGAGAGAATCCTAAGTGGACTGCATGGCCAGTGCAGAGTCTGATGCAGGGCTTGATTTCATGACCCTGAGAACAGAAACCGAATTAAGACTCAGATTTATAGATTCATATTATTATTTCATTCATTCTTCTTCTTCTTCTTTCTCTTCTTCTTCTTCATCTTCTCCTTCTTCTTCTTCTTCTTCTTCTTCTTCTTCTTCTTCTTCTTCTTCTCCTCCTTCTTCTTCTTTTTGTATTGTTTTGTTTTTGTTTTTCAGAGAGGGAGAGGGTGGATAGGGAGAGAGAGGGAGAATCTCAAGCAGGCTCCACACCCAGCATGTCTCAATGGAGGGCTGGGCTTGATCTCACAATTCTGATATCAAGACCTGCGCCAGAATCAGGAGTCGGACACTTAATAGACTAAACCATCCAGGCGACTCTGTTATTATTTCATTCCTATAACACTCCCTTATGCAGTTAGCTTTTCCGGGGGAAAAAATTTCATAGTTTTTAAGTCTGTTTTTAAGGAATCGTCTCCTGGTGTGCTTTTGTTATCTATAGATGTCATTTTAGTTCTTATTCTCTTTTATCTTATAATGACTTGACTATCTTATTATAACTTGTATAGGATTTGAACTTGATGGATTTATTTAGTTTTCTTAACTTTTAAAAATTGACAGCATCCACTATAGTGTTACAAGTTTTACAGATTCCTCTAGCTTTGTTTTTTGTGTAGTGCTCAAAAATTAAAAACTTCATCTTCAAAATCTTTGCTTTCTGAACTCATACTCAGTTTTTTCTCTCTCATTTTTCTCTATTGGCTTAGCTTCCTCAAATATCTCTCTTTCTTTAAGAAACAGTTTTATTAAAGTATAAGTTACATAGAATGAAGAACATATGTTTTAATTGTTCAATTTGGGAAGTTGTAACCTATGTATACTCTTGTGAAACTATCATGTCCTCCAAGACTTCCCTTGTAATTCCTACGTGCTGATCTTTCCCATGCCTTTCCCTGTGCTCAGACAACCACTGATCTGCTTTGTGTTACTATAGATTAATGTGAATTCCCTGGAAATTTATACAAATAAAATCATATAGTATATACTTTTTCAAATGGCTTCTTTTATTTACTATAATTTGGGGCTATTATAAATAAAGGTACTCTGAACATTTGTACACAAGTCCTTGTGTGGATGATACTTTCATTTATCTCAGGCAAATACTTAGTCACAAAAAAGCTGGGTCATATGACAGATGTATGTTTAACTTAAAAATAAAACCTGCTGGTTGGGAGAAGGGGGGTAGGGTTATGGACATTGGGGAGGGTATGTGCTTTTGGGTAAATTGGAAGGGGAGATGAACCATGAGAGACTATGGACTCTGAAAAACAATCTGAGGGGTTTGAAGTGGCGGGGGGGTGGGAGGTTGGGGTACCAGGTGGTGGGTATTATAGAGGGCACAGCTTGCATGGAGCACTGGGTGAGGTGAAAAAATAATGAATACTGTTTTTCTGAAAATAAATAAATTGGAAAAAAAATAAATAAAACCTGCTGAAGTCTTTCACAGAGTGGTTGCACTATTTTTACATTCACATCATCAGTGTGTGAGCGTTCCCTTTTTTTCATATCTGTATAAAACTGGCATGGGCTGTCTTCTCAATTTCACAGGTGTCGGGATATATAATTGTGGTTTTCATTTGCAATTCCCTATTACTGATGATGTTGATAATTTTTGTATATCTTTGCTAATCATCTGTATCTTTTCTATGGCTAAGGGTCTATTGAAATATGATACCTAGTTTTTATTGGGTTTGTTTATTTATTACTAAGTATTAAGAGTGTATACGCTCTAGATATAAGTCCTTTATATGATAAATAATATACAAATATTTCCTCCTTGTCTGTGTTTAATCTTTTCATTCTCATAATGGAGTCTTTTGAAGGGCAGAAATCCATAATTTTGATGAAGTCCAGTGTATTTTTAAACAATTTTATGCATTATGCTCTTGGTATTTTATCTAAGAAATCTTTGCCAAAACCAAGATCATAGAAATATTGAGCCTATGTGTTCATCTAGAAGTCTTACAATTTTAGGCTTTACTTCTATATCTATTGATACGTTAGTCAATTCTTAATGTGGAAGTTTTTTCTGCTATTGTTTTCTAATTGACAACCATGTGTTCTAGCACCATGTTATAGAAAAGATCCTTCCTTCACTGAATTGGCTTTGCAATCCTGTCAGAAAATCAGTTAATTGTGTGTGTGTGTGTGTGTGTGTGCATGCATGTCTGTGTGTGTGCTTCCATTGGTCTATTGGTTTGTCTTTATTGTCCTTTATTGTATTCTGAAGTTCTGACATCAGATGTAACTAGGATTGTAACTTCATTCACCTTTCAAAAAGTTTGTTTTACCTATCTTACTTCTTTTCAATCCTCTATGAATTTTAGAAATAACTTGTCATTATCAACGAAAGAAGTTTTCAGTAATTTTCATTACATTGTGCTAAATCTTTTTCAGATTTATCTCTAAGTCTAAGTATTTAATATTTTGTGGTATTGTAAATAATATTTAAAAGCATTTTGGATTGTTACTAATATATAAAAGTATGCATATATATTCTAGAAGACTTTTTTGTAGATTCCTTATTATGCTCTACACAGATGATCATGTTTCTTTGAATTAAGACAATTTTTCTTCTTCCTTTTGAAATGTGAATACATTTTTTTCTCTGCTTACTGTACTCTCAAGGATTCTAGTACAATGTTCAATGGAAATGGTGATAGACAATTCACTCATATGTTGACCATAAAGAATAGTGCAGAGGACAAGAGAGGAAGGGAAGGAAAATTGAAGGGGATGAAATCGGAGAGGGAAACAAACCATGATGCGCTTGACTCTGGGGAAACAAACTGAGGGTGTTGAAAGGGGAGGTGGGTGGGGGATGGGATAACTGGGTGGTGGGCATTAAGGAAGGCAGGTGATGTGATGAGCAAGTGTTATATGCAACTAATGAGTCATTGAACATTGTATCAAAAACTAGTGTCCTACTATACATTGACTAATTGAATTTAAATTTAAAAGAAAAAAGAAATGGTGATAATGAAATCCTTGCTTAGTTCTTGATCTTACGGGGAAAACATTCAGTCTTTTACAATTAAATATGAAGTCAGTTGTACAGTTTTTAGATAACCTTACTCAGTTTGAGGCTGTTTATTTCTATTCCTAATTTGTGACATTTCTAAAGGAATAGATGTTAGCTTAGTCAAATCGCTTTCCTGCACCTATTGTGTTTTTTGTAGAAGTAGTGTTATTTCATCCTTGATTTTTAAGTATGTTTCATTAGGGAATTCACCTGAATCTACAGTTGTTTTTGTTGGTTTGTTTGACAAAGCTGTTAAGATTTAATTTAATTTAATAGATAAAAGGCTATACTGGTTATCTATTTCTTCTTTTTTTTTCATTTTATTTTATTTTATTTTATTTCTTTTCAGTGTTCCAAAATTCATTGTTTATGCACCACACTCAGTGCTCCATGCAATATATGCCCTCCATAATACTCACCACCAGGCTCACCCAACCCCCTACCCGCCTCCTCTCCAAAACCCTCAGCTAGTTTCTCAGACTCCACAGTCTCTCAGGGTTTGTCTCCCCCTCCAATTTCCCCCAACTCACTTCTCCTCTCCATCTCCCAGTGTCCTCATGTTATTCCTTATGCTTCAGAAGTAAGTATCTATTTCTTCTTAAATGAACTTTGAGAGTTTATGCCTTTCAATGAATTTTCAATGAATTTTCCCTTTTGTTTAAGTTTTTAAATTTATCAACATAATTTTTTTATATTTCTTTATTTTCCTTTTATTATCTGAAGAATCTATAAATGTCACTTTGCCATTTATAATATCAGTAATTTCTGTCTCCTCTCTTTTTGTTCTTATTGGTCTAGCTATGGAACTATCAATTTCATTGATCACAAAGAACTATATTTTGGTTTTACTGATTTTTTTTGCTTAATATTTCACTGATATCTTTTCTGATTTTATTATTGCCTCACTTCTGATTAATTATAGTTACAATTGCTCCTCTTTTTCTAATCCCTTAAGATAGAAGCTGAGGTAAATTATTTAAAACAGGTATTTAATGCATTTATCTAGAATAGTGATTTAGTATAGGAATTTATTGTATTTTTAATCTCAGACACTCCAGTTATCATTTCTGGGGACTTGATTTAATTTTTTAAAACTTTTTAATTCTGTACTTATCTCTATTTAAATTTTAACTATATGGGATATAATAATTACTTTTACTGTTCTTGTTTGCAAAAGCTAGTATGTGTCAGTTCCCATCCCTCATGGTGCCTGAATGCTTGCTTGGTGTAGAGCATACACCTCCATCCCTTTTACTCTCTTCTGTGCTGTGTTCCTTCTCTATACTCTGACAGCCACAGCCACAGATGAGATAAACTTTCATCTGCCACTGCTTACCTTGACCATAAGTTCCTTTATTGCCCAATGTATTGCTTTGCCTGCCATGACTCCCTCAAAAAAATTACATTTAGTCCTTCCCCAGAGGAGCAAATCTAGTCCTAAATTCTGTTGCCTCTGCTCTTTCTCTGATTTGAAGATAAGGCTGGAATTTTACAGCTCATTCAGTGCAGACTGGAGACTGCAACTCAGTAGAGGAAAATGACATACCATGTAAGGTCACTCAGACAGTGGCAGCCCAGAATCAGAGCCTGTATCTCTTGGTTCAACTTGAATAGAATAATAATAAATCATGAAATATACTGTACACACCAGAAAAGAACGTTGTTTTATTTATGGATAAGGATAGTCTTATTTATGCAAATCACCAGCATATATATATATATATATATATATATATATATATATATGAGCAGAGACCCAAGTAAACATATAAAGATGTACCATATTTCCACTATTCAAAGATGACCCTTTTTTTTTAGATTTTAACATTTTTGAAGCTTACTATTGTAAACATATGTACAATTATAGCACATTTTTGTTTATTTGTTTTTCCTGGAAAAAAGTTTTATTAACAGTGTGTCTTAGAAACCTGGAAATTTATGCTTATTGATTTGTTTCTGGATATTTCTCTCAGTGTAGACAGAGATTTCAGATTCAGTATCCTCATTATGCTTTTAGTATATAATTAAACTATTTCATAATGATAGGCTTTGGTGTTGAAAAACACAAATAAATTGTGGAAAATAATCGCTCTTTTTTTTTCTTTCAGACTAAATATCTTTGGTTTTGAGATGACTTATTTACAGTAGCACCACATAATGTTAATTGTTTAATAGTTTTTCTACTGTAACTAATTATAATTGAATTTTGAGAAAAAATTGTATATTTCATTGCTATCATTCAAACAATTTTGTATGTACTTTTATTTTGAGGGACAAAGTACTGATGATCTTTTTATCTCTTTAGACCATTGCAAAAAAGGTAAAACAGGTTTAAAATGGTATAAATTATTCTTAATACTTTTATTCAATTTTCCATTAAAGAAAATAATCGAAGATATTTTTCTTCAGCCTTTTCTTTTTAAGATTTTCCTTATTTGAGAGAGAGAGCGCATGAGCAGGGGAAGGGACAGAGGGAGAGGAAGAAGCAAATTCCTCACTGAGCAGGGAACCCAACTCTGGGCTGGAGCCCAGTACCCTGAGATTATGACCTGAGTTGAAGGCAGATGCTTAACTACCTGAGCCACCTAGGTGCCCCCTTTTTTAGCCTTTAAAACAGAGACTTGAGCTCCTATGATCAGTGAGTCCGAAACATATGTCAGGGAATTTAACTTATTTTCCCCAGTCTCCATACAGAAGTCCTTATCTCAGAGTTTTGCCACTCTTACAGAAAGAATTCTTACACAGACTATGAAAATTATACTTGGGCTTAATTTTGAAACTATATGACCCCATCCTGTGGTGGTAGACACTAAATTATGTGTTCTTAACTTTGGTTTCATGTGATTTTGTTTGCTTTGTTTTTAGTATTTGGTATGAAGTTGGCAATAGAGAATGAGTTATTATGCACTTATGGTTTCCTTTCTATGGGTGAGTTTTCTGCTGATGTTAAAAGAAATTTAGTCTGATAAATTGGCAGTGAAAATCATGTTTGTAGCTAAAGTGTTGATATTATAATTTATATTTCTTTATAAGTAAAAATAGAAAGTATACATGCTGAAAAGCTGTCATACATCAAAGATAGCAAATTTGTAGTTTCTCCGTGAAGAGTGCCAGAAATTCAACATACATGAACACTGTAGTCTCAACATCTATTTCAAAGATTGAAGAACAATTATCCTGAAAGATATGTTAGTAAATGCACCATATGTCTTATATAAGGTGATTTTAAATTCAAGATGGTCAGGAATCTGGGATGTTTTAATATTAAAGATGTAATGCTTTCCATATCATGAATTTAAAAAAAAATCCAGTGTGCTAAAGCCTTAACACAGAACACATAAACAGCATTGTTGCATGTGCTGATACAATGTTACATATTAATGATCTTTTGCACAAATTTAGTTATTCTCCTAATGACTTTGTAAGCACTTAATTTAATATTTAAACAATGATTACTCTTTTAAATGTTCCCATTTTAACCTTTTGCTAGATCATGGGAACAAAGATTGACTTTTGTTGCATAGGAAATCTCACTTAGGTGACTTCTTAACTTAGAACATTAGGTGTAATACCAAACACAATGAAAAAAAAACACTATGTTTGTCACTATTCTCATTTTTACATAATGCTAGTAATGATAAAAAGCATAGTCAAAATGTTCAGGGCTCCTTAAATTGTGAACAGTCGGGAGATAATGCTGTCTTAGTGCTCATAATATATCCAGTGCCTAAAAAAGTTCAGCATATTTTAGATGAGCGTTGTCAAAACCAATTTGTTTGGTTTTATGTATATGGTTTTAGTATAGATTTTATGATCATACCTCAAATATGTTTAGTTGTTTGTTTTAAACTTACTGAATACGATTGAACTCTTGTATAGACTGTGAAACACATACAAAAAGAGGAATGGAAAAAGTGAGATAAAATTGAACATTCATAGAGCTAGATTTCTCTTCCTTTGCTTTGTAGACCAATATACGAGATTACCAAAGCCTGCTGGTTTTATCCAACAGTGTTACCAAACCGACACTTAGCCCATGAAAGACTTTTTTAAAAAACTGTAAATAAGTGCAATTTCCTTTGCTCTCCAAGAGATATTTATTCTAGCCTCGTCAAGTCTACCCTAGCCTATTCTTATTTTATTTCTATATTTCTGGACATCTTCTGACTGCTCCAATTTTCTTCAAACTCACAATATATGACTTTCATGCAACTTAACAGACTTCTCTAAATATTGGTACCTTTATCACATGAAAGGAATCTAATACTTAAGTAATTATATAATTTATATCCAAACTAAGGCACTGGTAATAATTATCGAGTTCACCAGGATAACACACATAATGTTTCCAGGAAAATAGCGCCCTTTTTTCCCCAACCAGTAGTGATTATTATGAGGTATATGTAAAGTAACCATTCTCTCATTAAAGCTCACCTGAAGCCATTGGTTTATGTGAAAGTTACCTGTATATAATTGTTTAAAGTTGTTACAAATTAGGCTAGCATTGCCTTTTAGCTCTCTCTAAATTTCTCATTAAAAAAAAATTTGACTTTGGAGGGTAACTGGGTGGCTCAGTAAGTTAAGTTTCTGACTGTTTTGACTCAGGTCATGATCTCAGGGCCATGAGATCGAGCCCTTGGTTGGGCCCCATGCTTAGCCAGTCTGCTTGAGATTCTCTCTCTCCGTCTTCATCTGCCCCTCCCCCTACTTGCACACATACACACACTCTTTCTCGAATAAATAAATAAAATCTTTAAAAAAATATTTTGCTTTTGGGGCACCTGGGTGGTACAGCTAATTAAGCCTTTGATTTTTGGTTTCAGCTCAGGTTGTGATCTCAGGGTCATGAGATTGAGACCCACGTTAGTCTTAGTGCTGAGCATGGAGTCTGCTTGAGTTTTTCTCTCCCTCTCCCTCTGCTCCTCCCCACTGTGATCTCTCTGTCTCTAAAATAGATGAATAAATCTAAATAATATATGCATTTTGACTTCTGCATTCATAAATATTTTCTTCCTTTTGAACTTTTAAAATCTTTTATTTAATGAAGATTTTTGGGAAAAAAAAGGAATAAAATAGGTTGTTTTTTTTGTTTTGTTTTGTTTTTGTTTTTTTGTTTTGTTCCGTTTTTGTTTTTGTTTTTTCCTCTTTTGATGGTGGCAAGACTAAAGTGTATCTGGGAAGGAAAGTGCCAGACAAAAAAGTGTGTGTGTGCAGAGAGGAAGTATGTAACATAAACAAACAAACAAAAAAAACCATAGTCCCGATATGTCCTTTGTTGTATACACTGCAATAAAATTGCTAGAAACCAGTTTAGTGAAAACTTGTATGGGAAACAATTGTCATTTTGGAAAGTAAAGCATTTTTCCTTATGTCAGTTTAATGCCACTGCTTTAGTAAGAAAAGAACTGCTTTGTTTTTTCACTTTTATTTATGTTTGAGTTATAACAGCACTACATATAATTTCATTAGGCCAAGTTAATGGTATCTGACACTTTTTAGAGCATAATCCTCATAGTCTGGAATGTTAACTGCTTAACTGCTTGGAGTGAGAGGTGCATCAGCTCGGAACACAAGGGTTGGCTGGATTGAACTGGCTACACTGAAATTAATGGGTTTTCTTCTATCTGATTTTCAAATATATTTTAATTTAATTAATTTTAGTTTAAATTGAGTTCATTTCTCGGAAAAAATTTTTAAGAGCACAGTTAATTAGCAAAGATCCAAATTTGCCCTCTGATTCTAATTTGATAAGGGATTTCTTCTGGGCTCTTAATTGCCATATTTGCCTTTTTTAAAATTACAAATTCCAAGTCCAGGAAAAAGTTGCTAGCCAATTGCACTAAAGCATTACAAAGAAAACATGTATTAAAACAGAAACATTATTAGAACTGTATTTGTTATTTTGAAATAATGAAAATTAATCTCTGATCGCAGAATTGGAATTATATTTTTTAGGTATTCCTGGAAGTTCATTAGGAAAAAAACATTTGCTTATTGGGGAAAAGTAAAAAAGAATGCATTCTACTGAATAAAATTGTTACAAACAGTGAGCATAGTACTGTCTGAGAATGGTAAACTTAAAGAATATATTTTTATTTCAATACTTTTTAAAAAAAATATTTTATTTATTTATTTGACAGACAGAGATCAGAAGTAGGCAGAGAGGCAGGCAGAGAGAGAGGAGGAAGCAGGCTCCCTGCTGAGCAGAGTCCGATGCGGGGCTCAATCCCAGGACCCTGGGATCATGACCTGAGCCGAAGGCAGAGGCTTTAACCCACTGAGCCACCCAGGTGCCCCTATTTCAATACTTTTTAAATTAAAAAAAAATGCAACTACTATCAGAAATATTTGCCTATGTAAATTCCTTTTTTAAAAAAATTATTTATTTATTTGAGAGAGAGAGTGTGTGTGTATGCAAAGCCAAGAAAGAGGCAGAGAGAGGGAGAAGCAGACTCCCCACTGAGCAGGAAGCCTGATGCAGGGCTCCATCTGAGGACCATGGGATCAAGACCTGAACCAAAGGCAGCCGCTTAACCAACAGAACCACACAGGCACCCCTATGTAAATGTCCTTTTTGACAGAGAAGTGGCAAAAAGTCATTTTGAGCAGTCTATTTTTACCCATAGGGATGATGGTATTTTACAAACAGAGCAGTTCATCAGCTGTTCCAATGTATTGTCTTAATTATCATTTTAAGACTAAAAAACTTCTGTAATTCTTTCCATTGAAAGCAATATGTGCCTTTACATTTACATTGAGTCAAAATTGCTGTTCATATTTCTATGGGAAAATTGTGGAAGAAGGAAAATGTCTTTGTTTGGATTAGATAAGTTTGTGATGAACTATGATAAGGTTATTTATTAGAAGCAGTATCTCAAAAAATCCTAAAATTAGGTATTGACTAGTTATAGTTTCATAACAATGCCATAGTAATGGAAACTGATGCCTAAGGCATGAAGTTATTAACAACTTGAAAATTTGAAATTGTGGTTCAAATGCATTGAGATTTTGTGAGTTTTTAAGATCAGAGTTAAGTGGTTTTCTATATAAATAGTTTTATTTTATTTGTAGATATTTTCAAAACCCTTAAAATAAATATAGTGGCTACTCTACTTAGCAGTGTTCTGAATGTTTAGTGAATTTTTCACTGATATGTAATTTGTAGTAATGATTAAATGGTTAATCAAATAGTCCTTTACTCAGATTATGATATGAATGGTTATATATAATAATAAATAAGTCTTAAATTTTGTTCAGACTATTAATTAGTATCTCTGTGAACTAACATGTGTTCTTTAAACTCTCTGAATTTCACTTCTTCTTCTTCTTTTTTTTTTTTTGAGATCTATTTATTTATTTTAGAAAGCAAGAGTGGGGGAGCAGGGGCAGAGGGAGAGGGAAAGAGAGAATCCTAAAGCGGACTCCCCGCTGAGCAGAGAGCCCAGGCAGAGCTTGATCTCACAACCTGGAGATCATGACCTGAGCCAAAAATCAAGCCAGGCACTTAACAAACTGAGCCACCCAGGTGCCCCTGAACTTTGTTTCTTTATCAGTAAAATGGAGGTAATGATAATACCCAACTCACATGGTTGCTGTGAGAACTTATAGAGCAAAAAAAGTGCAGCTCTTAACCTAGTGTCTAATATGAACATTTATCATCATTATTAAGATTCTGAATTCCTAGTACTGAATATGGTGCTCTAAATTATTTCCTTGCTTATTTCTTTCCTTTCTCCTTTCTTCCCTCCCCCCTTTTTTCCTTCCTTCCTTCCTTCCTTCTCCCATTCCTTCCTTCCTCCATTCATATATTTCTGACAAGATTTCACATTTGCTGTAATGCAGCAACTCCATATGCCTGTCTCTAAGCTGGCAGCTATTTTGTGCCTATTTAAAGTTCCTTTGAGGGACTGGGTGGCTCAGTGGGTTAAGCCTCTGCCGTTGGCTCAGGTCATGATCTCAGGGTCCTGGGATCGAGTCCCACATTGGGGCTCAGCAGGGAGCCTGCTTCCCCCTTTGTCTCTCTGCCTGCCTCTCTGCCTACTTGTGAACTCTGTCAAATAAATAAATAAAATCTTGAAAAAAAAAAAAGTTCCTTTGAAAACAACTACACTTTTAAGTCCATGTTTTGAGAGACCATGCAGGGCAGCATTTAAACTTGGTGCTGTCTCTCTCAGAGATCCAAGATTTCAATCTGGACAGAATGACTGGATAGAAATTGAGGCTGCCTCACTATTTTCTAGATGGGAAAAAGGTTGAAGTGGGTATTTATTTGGTGGTCGAAAGAAAGAAATGTGGCAGAGAGTAGCTGATTGTTCACTATATCCATTGTTTCTTCCCAGTAGACTCCTTTGTAGTTAGGAGTGGCCCTGGACAGAATTCTGGCCAATTGAATATGGGCTGAAATTATTCAAGTCACGTCCAAGTCTGACCCATAAAAACCTCCCCTGTGCTACTTTACTTTCTCTTTTCCCATACAGTGACTGAAAATAAATGATCCTAAATCCCCAGGGAGTGCTAGAGACACAATTTGGAGTGAGTCAGGTTCATGAGTCACCACTAAGAAGAAAGGCCTTCAAAAAACTGCCTATTTAGGGACATATGCATTGGACTTTTATAAGAGATAAATAGACTTTAACATGTTAAGCACTGAAATTTTGAAGTTGTTTGTTGTAGCAGTCAGTCTGTTGTGACTCATACACTTTCCAAATGAGGTAACATCTACTCAGTGTCCTAGAGAAGGAAGTTAATTATAGAAAAGTCATCAAATATGACTTTTATGGTAGCAGAAGATTTAATTTAAAATACAGGAAATAGTAAGTGCAAAGGGTAAGAGGAGAGACAGAGATGGTAAGAGAGAGGCAAATAGAGAATAGCCTGTTTCAGTAACTGCAAAGGGTAGTGACTGTATACCTCATGTTTATTCCCTGTTCTTTTTTTGTTTCCTGGACTCCAACCACATTAGCCTTATTTCTGTTTCCTAAAGACACCAATCTCTTTTCTGCTGCAAATGACCTTCACCAGTGCCATTTCTCCTGCTGGATGTGTCTTCTCTGGAATCTTTGCTTGGCTAACTCCTATTTATCCATGTATCTCAAATTAAATGTTTTTTTTTTTTTCAAGAAAAAGCACTTTCTGAAAATCTAGTTTAATTATTAAATTATTATTTTTAATCTCTTTCATAGCACCTTTTTAAATTTTCCTTTAAAACAGTTATCACAATATATAATCATGTAACAGTATACTAAATTTTCAGATACGTCTTCCTATATATTAAGTGAAACAAAAGTTATTTATCACAGAAAAGTACTTGGAACAAAATAAGTACACAATTATTAGCAAATTGAGAGTCTAATATGAGACAAAAATGAGAATTAAGGAAGAATCTTTGTAAGTTATGTGCTTGTACTTTATCTTGTTGACAGTTAAGAGCTGCTCAGGGAGTTAAGCTGTTGACTTATATAATCAGGTTTGCTTAGTTTGGAAAATGAATTGAGAACAAGATAGGGTGAGATGGTGTTAGGTAAGTCTAGAGGACGTTATTCTATAATCTATGAGACAGTTGAAGATAGTATTAATTAAAGAAGTATGAATGAGGATCCAAAAAAAGGCATAGAACTGAAAGATGCTTTGAACATAAACTGAATGGTGAAAACAGTGTAAGGAGACGGTATAATGAAAAACACCGTTTACTCTTGGCAACTTAGAAACTGTGACTTTGGTCAAATGGCTTAATTTTTCTTAAGCTTCAGTTTTCTCAGCCAAATACATACATGTTTCCTTTGGTGGTTTTCAAACTTGAACATTGGCAATAAATGAATACATAAATGAAATGATCTTCAATGTGGGAGCTTCTTTAATTGGATTAAAGTCCAAAGAACTTTGGTCTGAAACCCCAAAGACCCCAGACTCCAAAACCCGTCCATGTTGTCTTTCTGATGCTTCACATTGATCCCTGAGAAACTCTTTGAGATCTGAGGAGCCAACATAAAAACAACTGGTCTCCTGGAAGGTCTCATTTTGATATTATGGATATATACCAAATTGAACTCATGATCATATTTCAAATCTGCTTTTCCACATATTGCCTCTTCTTTCTTCAGACTGCCTACATGCTCCCTGAGTTATCCTTTTCATTCTTTATTATTTTTTTTTTTGAGAGCGAGAACATACATGTGAATGGGGTAGGGGAAGGGCAAAGAGAGAGGGAGAGAGAGAATCTTAAGCAGGCTCCACACTCAAAATGGAGTCCAACATGTGGCTCAGTCTCAGGACCCTGAGATCATGACCTGAGCCATAATCAAGAGTCAGACACTTAGCAGACTGAGCCACCCAGGCACTGCCTATCCTCTCCATTCTTCAGGTTTCTTTTTTTTTACCAACTGTTTACTAAACACTCTCAATCTGTGTGTCCCTCTTGTATATTCCCTATGAGGTCTGGTCATCAATATTAAGATGGCCTACTAGCCCATCACACTTAGTAAATTAAACTCATTATATAATCCCAATCTGCACACGTACTTCTCACTTTGAATTCTCTCATTAGAATAAATTCCATTAATTTT
The DNA here is from genome assembly GCF_020171115.1 of Neogale vison. Taxonomy (NCBI): domain Eukaryota; kingdom Metazoa; phylum Chordata; class Mammalia; order Carnivora; family Mustelidae; genus Neogale; species Neogale vison. The sequence continues at coordinate 56,653,353 of NC_058094.1, read as the reverse complement.
TTTATCCAGCCGCTCATGTGAAAACTCAGGGAAGTGCTAGAATCCTTTCTCTGTCTCTGTCTGTGTCTCTCTCTTATTTGTATGTGAGTGGTTAAGATCTCAACTTCAATCCCAGGAGAAACATCTAAATAGAAGGTATAGTTATTCAGCTCATCAATCAGATAACTATTGAAACCATGAGAAGTGAATAAATCAACCAAGCAATGGATATATGATAAGATATGGGCCAGGGACATATCTTGTAAAGTTCATTTTAAAGACTGAAAAAGAACAACAAGAAAAATAAATGAATTAAATATATACACATAGAATTAAATAAATATGGGAAAATAGGATCAGATGTGAGAGGAAACCCAAGAGAGTGTTAAACTATAAAGACCTGGAGAAGCGAAAGTAGTCAACACTGTGAAATACAGCAGACAATAAAACAGACAAGAACTGAAAGGTGAACATTGATTTAGTGAACAGGAAAGGGTGTGTGTTCTTAGTGAGAGAAGCTGGTGGCATTCTGGGTTCAACATTCATGTCTCATTGTGTTGAAAGGTGAGTAGAGAGTGAAACAGGATGGGTAGACACACCTCTCAGGAGTCGTGGTTCTTGAGGAAAGGATAGCAAGTTACAGCCTCTCTGACCTTCACTTTCCTCATCTGTTCAATTATCATGTGCTAAAAAATGACTACAGAAGACAATTATGTGACATAAAGAAACTTCACTTAACACTTTATGAAGCAGATAGTCTCCTTTCAAGGAAATGCAGAATGGGACAGACAGCAGGAAGATTTTATAGGATAAGTAATAAGAACAAGGAAAAGGAAAATAGAAAATATTTGATTGACTAGGACCACGTACTCAATCCTGTTTGGGATCAAGAGACTCAGAGTTGGCTTGGTGTTTGGGGACTGGTTGACTGGGTATACTATACTATAGTTGTATTAAGGTTTTCTGTTTTATCCTAAAAGTAACTGGAAGTTTTAGGAAGAAAAGAAACATGATATTTGCATTTCAAAAGATTGTTATGGATCCTTTAGCTTAATCTAGAGGAAAGCAAGAGCAGAAAATCTCTTTAGGAGGTCTTGGTACAGTCTAAGTGAGTAAGATGGTGGCTTTGGCTGATATATGGCAGAGGAAATGGAGCGAACTGAATGGTTGGATTCAAAAGACATTCAAAAAGTCATGTTGAGCGAAGACTTAGCTGGGGCAAGAGAAGGGAGTGGTGTCAAAGATCACAGTTCCATTTCTGTCATGAACACCCGGACATAAATTCATATTGTCAAAGAGATGTCGACCACAGGAAAGAAAACAGGTTTAAAGGTCCTAATAGACTTTCAGGGCATCAATGACATATTCCAATTATGTCCAGTATATAAAACAAATATAATTAGTGAGAAATGCCTTTCACCTATGTAGATACATGAAATATGAACACGCAAGTAGGTTTTTTTTTTTTTTTTGCTTTTGATAAAATGTTTAACTTAATTGTGACTTTCTTAAACCTGCAACCACTCAAAACATAGAGATATTGCATAGTTATTGTTAGTCACCCAGAAAAACATGCAAAGAAAATGTGCAAAGAAAAAAGGAGGGAAAGGAAGGGGGGAAGACATGCAAAGAGAAAGAAGGGGAAAAAGCCAGGCACCTGGGTGGCTCAGTTGGTTAAGTGTTTTCCACTTGGTCATGATGCCAGCTCCTCTGGGCTCTCTGCTCAGTGGGGAGTCTGCTTCTCCCTCTCACTCTGCCCCTATCCCCCAATCCCCCCACCTCTGGCTCCTGTGGTCTCTTTTTCTCTTTTCCTTAAGTAAATAAATAAAATCTTGAAAAAAAAAGAAAGAAAGGAAAAATCAAGTGAGAGCATTTAATGGAGAGAGGATGGAAAAGAAGGAAATAAGGAAACAGGGAGGGAGGGAGGGAGGAAGGAATGAAGGAGGGAAGGAGAAAGGAAGGAAGGGAGGGAAGGAAGGAAATGTGTTGTTATTTTTTTTTTCTCCATTTACTGTCATAGATTCAACCCCACACCAAGGTCATTCACCTTTTTTTAAATGAAGATGAATGTAATATACTGGGTACTGCATATATGATACAGAAAAGACAATTTTTCAATAGAGAATTCAGACTCTTAATTTGGTGTTTCATCTTTTTAAAAACATGGATTGAATTGGATTTAGCGTGCTTGTAAATCTGGATTAAGGGTAGTCTGATCTATTCTATAAGCAAAATACCCTATTACTCTCGAAAACCATAAGGTGAGATCAAAGCAATACATTTCCATTAACTAGACATTTTCCACTAAAGGTAAGTCATTTCTTCTTCCCAAGAGAAAGTCTAAGAATAATTTGGAAAGAAAATTCTCAGATGTTGCCCTGGATGACTAGAATAATCACACGCCTCCAGTAAATACAATAGGAAGTCTCCTCCACGTTGCCTAGCCCTGTGGTGTGGATTCTGTGGCACGACATGTAGAATTCTCGGCATGGCATTGTAATTGAAACATTGTTGTGTGTTACAAGATTCCGTTTTTTGATCTCCTTCCATAATAGTCATTCTTTAATCTTTTTTCCCTCTATTGCCTCATTTTGCCTTCTCCAAGTATTGTACAGCCTGAATACCATTATTACTTTTGGTTATTAACTAGGGATGGATTTGGAAAAAAAAGTAATTTTGTGCTGGCTTGATGTAGCAGAATAAGCTGTCAAACATCAGAGCAGGGGACAGTGTGCTGTCCTTCTGTAGAGCTAGAGCACAGTGTGTGTTATAGCTGGAAGGTTAGAGGTAATCAGAGAGGATTACCGACGGCAGCTTTATTAAATATCTGCGGAGGTCTACTGTGGCTGCAACCAGATAATATGAGCTTCCAATATGAAAACAGGAAATTATTAATAAACTGGATTGGCTGTTCTGAATGCCCTTGCAAAAGTTTATCTAATTTTATTTTCCAGGGAGATGAATGTCAAGTATTAGATTTATTATTACTTAAGGTGTAGGCCTTTTATTCTTTGAAGTGATTCTCTTTTAATTTGTTATATTTCCCTGGATGTTTGATGATATTAACATTGTTTAAACCAGAATGTTTCCATTCTCATTTTCTAGTAAGTAAATTTTGACAGTTCAGAGCACAGCAGGTTTTGTGTGTTCTTTCTGATCATTTATGATAAAATATGGTTTACCAGGAGACTTAGATCAATATGTAAGTTGGCCTGATGCTTTCCTACATTCGAATAAATCATTTTTATAAGCTTGCATCAGATACAGTTCTTTATACCTTCTTTGTGGGATTTCTAAAAGCAAGGAATTTAGTTTGCTCATCTGCTAGAAGAATTCTTGCACTTTCTGAAGAAGAAACTGTTGATTTATTTTTGTTTAATTGCAGCACAAAATAATAAGGTATAGCATTTTAAGAACTTCTACAACTGCTTTTGATGTACCTTTATCTATTCAGAGAGATGAGAAATGCAGAACCTTACGTTTAACACTGTGAAGTTTGACAAGCATTGAAACAAAAAGGGAAGTGTAAATTTTACTAATCAAAACATCTGTACCGTGCAGCCATTTACATTTTCCTATCAAGACATGAGAGAAATGTTAATTTTAGACGACTCTTTTTATGACCTATAATTACTGTCATTAAGAAAGCTCTGGAGACTTACAGAGAGCTTTGACTGAAATACAGTTTGACATGTTCTATAATTAATGCTGAATTAACGTGCTCCATGAAGTGCCTTAGAAAAAAAAAAAAGTGTTTCTTTTTCTCAAAGAGAAGGCAAAGAAATCGTATTATAAGAGTGCCCGCCAGCACAGCAGTATTTCAACTTATATTATTGAGCCCATGAAAAGCTGACTTCTCAAGTACTTTAAAATTGTTAAAACTTTCCTTAATTTCAGCTTGAGTAGGGTATGTATACATAGGCATAGATATTTGTTTCCAAGTTCTTTCACAGTCTTGATGAAAAGTTAATTAGTGTCTAAAAGTAGTTAGTTGCTTTTGACATTCTAAGAGCGTGCTGAGAATACTGAAAACACTGATAGAAAATTCAATCACAAAATGCACACAAAATGCACTACTCTAGTGTTGTCGTCCTAACATGGTCCTTTAAAGGACGTTACTGTGTTCCTTCACTGGAATGTAAGATCCATGAGGGCAGGTGATACTGTCTTTAAATTCTGTACTGTACTAAATCCCTTGCAACTAGAATTATTCATGATGCATACTGGCTGCTCAATGAATATTTGATGAATGAATGAAGAAATAAGTAACATATTAATGATATTTCAATATTTCCAGAGTGTCCTTTATATTACTATACTAGCTAATTTTTAAAAAAAAATCCCTGACAAGCAATACGATATCACATTTTTTAGCAATAGATTTCTAAGGAGCCTTATGTAGGATTTTGAGTGTGTATGAAGAGGGAAAAAAAAAGACCAACACCTTTTTTAGAATAATTTCATAAACAAAACTGCTCAAATGAATTAAAGAAGAAAATCTCTATTTTTGTGTCAGAGCACATTTTATATTAGTTCTAATAATTTTATATTAATCACATTCAAAAAGAGTGAAACTGTTAAAAAGTCTTTGAATATATTTCCAGAGTATCTTAAGTTTCAATTCCAACATTTGCAAATAAAAAATTTATGAAATTTTTTGCAATCAATGAAAATACTAAACGTTATTTTCCTTATAATTTTAATTATTCTGCTATTAAAAATTTTATTTGATGCTTATTATTAATTAGAAAAATGGATGTTTTGAGGAAGATTTAGAAACAATGTGTCCTTTACCATATTCCATCTCTAATTCTGAGACCCAGAAGCAGCCCCAAGAGGGAGTTAATAAACAAAAGACTAAACTGAGGTCAACTTCTTAATATTGAATTTACTATTTATGACTCAGAAATTTAGGCATCTCAGATTATTTTCTTGCTCGGAATGGACCAGAATATTGTGTCTCCTGAAATGTTTCTTCTTTGCAATCAGAGCAAGCCTGGGCATTACACTAATCTGTTTAAAACATTGTTGTGAATTAAACCAAAACAAAACAAAAACTGTAAAATACAGAAATATGTAATAGCCCCAGTAAGAGGAAAAGAGTCTGGCATATTTTAAGCTGAAAAACCCAAAATAAACTGACACAGGAATCTCTTTTTTAACTTCATGATATGCCTGTTACTGTTGGTGAACAAACAGATTTTTTATTTTACTAACATTGGTTTAGAAAAAAATTACCTAATAAATATATGTAATTATATTGGACAGATAGCTATCATTTTCAATCTGGAAAGCAGGCCTTCATATGAGTTTCTAAAATATTGAGATTAAAATTGGATAAATGTGTAAAAATCCAAAGAAAATCACAAGTATGGAAAATTTTAAAAAAGAACAGAGACTTATAAAGTATAGGCAGTCAAAATAAAGGATCATATTACAATGCTTTTAGATTTAAATTTTGCTTATCACTGCATACCAAAGTAATTTAATTCTTTGAAAAAAGGTTTTTATAAAATTTAAATTGTTACTATTGTTATTGTTATGATTGCTATTGTAATCATGCTCTATATTATTTAGAGCTAAGAATATCTGATTGCTTGTGAAGTAGAATATTAACAGGGGTTTATTAGCTATATTTGAAATACCTTAATTTTTTTTTTCTTCATCATCTTTTATGGGAAACTGAGCTCATAAATTTTACTGTTGACCCATCCAGGTGAGAAGGGAAGAATAAGTTTATTCTAATAAGAAAAACTTCAATGAACTGAAGTTAAATATGGTACACATTTTCTTATTATAGGCAGTTTTTGTTATTCACTTTTTGGGAAATAAGGAAATTAAAAAAAATTAAAATAGTGGATCTTTCCCTCTCCTGAACTTCTTTTTATTTCACAAATACATCCCATTTGATTATGAGCTTCTGGAGGATAGGAGACATACACTATCTTTTCAGAATTCTAACTGTAGTGATGGCTTTCATGAGACCTATCCCAAGTTTCACATGAAAGCCGATGACACAGAGACAACCTGTCTGGAAAGAAGGGGTCTTTAGTGTAGGAAATGAAGGTACAGCTGGATTTTGGGGCACACTGATGCCTTATTTGAAGTCAGCAAACAGTATGGAAAAAGGGCAGTTGTAGAAAGAAAACAGATGCATAATATATTCTCCAAAGGTAAATGATATATGAATGTGTTGCATGTGCTTATGTGTGTGCATGTGTGTGTGTGTGTGTGTGTGTGTGTGTGTGTGTGACTTAAACAAACCTTAGATAAATGCTGGGTTTTTAAATTTTTAAAAAAAATATTTTATTTATTTGTTTGACACACACGGAGAGAGAGCACAAGCACAGGGATCAGGAGAAGGAAATGCAGGCTCCCTGTCGAGCAGGGAGCCTGATGTGGGGCTCAGATCCTTAACTGAGCCGAAGGCAGACGCTTAACCAACTGAGCCCCCAGGTGCTCCAAGAGAAATACTGGTTGAATACACAGCTTATAGGCTGTGGTCAAATAAAAAGTTCCTCTGGAATTGCTGCTAACTCTTCAGTAAAAGTCCTAAAATGATTTTAAGTTTCAGATGAGAGCTTCAATTCAGTAATTAAAATGTATCTAGTCCACTTTAGTAAACAACATTTTATTCTTAATTGAACTTCGTGTTTATTCTCCTCTCCCACCATGATTAGGTCTATAATTGGTCTGGAAGGAGTGGGATATTCAGTGTCTACTCTCCCCAGTCACTTTCTCTGGTTCCCATTGTAGAGCTGAAGTGTGAGGAGGCAATCCCCTAAGCCGGGGATTGATTAGGGTGACCTTTCTCTTTATGAGGGATTCTGGAGAAATTCAGAGTTCGTCTCTAGGGAACATAACTCTGCAACACTCTTGCTTCTAACCAAGTCTTACTCCTGGCTTATTTTGCAGTCCTTTTGTGGACCACGCTTTCTTCCAAGGTAGGACATAAAGGTGGAGGCTAGACCTCTTAAGGCCACCACTTCTAACATGCTATTTTCCCAGGGTGGAGTTGGGCATCACTCCACTCTCCCTCATCTCACCTAGTTTTAGGGGCACATACATAACAGATGTTTTCCACAGGCTTGTGGTATCCCCTCATAAGGCATCAGGTAAGGTTGTAGTACCCCTCAGCCCTCTCCATTTGGAGAGGGAAATAGCAGTGTTGTTTATTTCACTTTAAAGATGTTATTTTTTCAATTCTCTCATAACCATGACCCTTCCTAGTTCCCTGCTCTGGTCAATGGTCTTGGAGGTGCAAAACTTCTAAGTGTCCCCACAGTAAATTTTGCATTTCAAATCTTTTGTGTATTTTTTTTCCTCCACAGAATCTTCTATTTTATCAACTGTTACAACTTCATTGCAAAAGGTGTGCAAAAGGAGGGAAATTAAGTTGGTAAATATTTTGAAGCCAGACAAATATTTGGCCAACTTTTTAAACAGTGGAACTACTTAATCAAAGAAAAATCTTACTTATAGGGCCAAAAAAAAAAAAAAAAAGAATTGTACTCATTGAAGTAGAGTTGGTAAGCTTGGAAGGTGGATTTCCCTCCCTCTCTCTATAAGTCCTCGCCCTTGACATCACTGCCCTCCACAGACACCACTGGAATTTGGAAAGTATTGGAAAACTCCCTCTTGAAGACCATCTAATGAACAATTAAAAGGTTTACACTAAAGAAGACTGAAAAATCAGATCTGTGCTGGGGAGATAATGAAGACTATGAAAACAATTAGGAAATAATAAAATGTTTGCAAAAAAGGTAGAAGGAAAGGAGGTGAGAAGGATTTGAAAGGACAGTATATAATTAGAGAGCAAAAAGACACAAATGACAGAGACTTCTTTCAACTTGATGGGCCAAATGGACATGCTTATGTCATTAACCAATACAATAAAAGGGAAAGAAACGTGATTTTTGCAGAAGAAGAAAAATCTTCTGTTGACATATTACTCTGGAAGAGCCTGCAAGATATCCCAGGCAAGGATGTGTCATTAGCATATGAAGTCATGAACTCTATGACTTGCTTACTGTAATGAAAAATTCCACATGCATAACTCTATACTTTTTGATTACTCTTCCAATAAAGAATTCTGTCTTTGGGGGCATCTAATCATCAAAGATTACCTCATTCACACAATAGAATAATCACTAGAAAACATAATAGCTAATTGGGACTCTTGAAATTAAATGTGGGGGTGGTTTTGCTTGTGGAAGGGTACTAAATGGCTCATGATTTTAATTTTAATTATAAAAAATGACTTTCTAATAGTTGTAACTGCCTTTATATCAAAGAGGTGATATATTTCTTGTTACTGGAAATGTTCAGTCTGAATAAAGAATGTCTGTTCGACAGGCAAATGTTTGTCAAAGCACTCAAGTAGCTGGTAAGTGGTTGACTCCTAATTTGTAAGTTGTTTTGCAGTTTTCAGTATCTGTGAGTCTATGACCCCTCTTGAGTTTTAAGCTAAAATGTCCACATATCAGAAAAACTGTTACTGTTCAATTGCTAAGTTTCCATGGTCTCAACTTGAACCTTTTCCCACTTTCTCAGCTTACCCATACACCACCCTCCATAAGACAAGTATGCAAGTAAATAGCCTACAAAGAAGATGTAATTTTCTACTGCTACATTTTATTGCTCTTGAGATGACATTATAGTTTACTGGATGACATAGGTAGAATCATGAGACTTATTTCTGACTACTATTTACCTCCCACGACCTAACCCTACCATATTTCCTGAAGATTTTACAGTGTCTAAGTGTCTACCCCTACTTAACACTGTCGGTGACTAAAATTTTCAGGTAAAATTTAGGATCTGGAAACAAAACCTTCATAATCTGATCTTGTGTAATTGGTAGAGCATCATCTTTTGATTTTACATTTTTCCCATTACATTTTATTTTCTAGCAAAAATGACTTTTCATTCCACAGACATACACTAATACCAAACATATCTGTGCCTTAAATGCCTTGGTTCCTTTTCTATACTGAAAATATTCTGCTTTCAAAACTTGATCAAGTTTTAAAAATTTTTCCCTCATGACATTTTTTATCCTACTTCAATATCTAATAAATAATTATATTGTTAAAATGAATAATTACATTGTTAGTAGGTATCTGTTGACCTCTAAGCCACCATTTTAGAAATATGTGATCTGCATGTACAATTTTAAATTTTCTAGGACTTATGTTAAAAAAGGGGGAAAAGGGGGAGGCCAGGTGACTCAGTTGGCTGGGCATCTAACCCTTGGTTTTGGCTCAGGTCATGATCTCAGGGTCCTGGGCTGTAGCCCTGCATCTGGCTCCATGATCACCAGGAAGCCTGCTAGGGATTTTCTCTCTCTCTGTGTCTCCTTGGCCCCTCCTTCAGCTCACTTTCTCTCTCTCTTTAAAATGAATTAATCAGGGGCACCTGGGTGTCTCAGTGGGTTAGGCCTCTGCCTTTGGCCCAGGTCGTGATCCCAGGGTCCTGGGATCGAGCCCCAGATCGGGCTCTCTGCTCAGCAGGGAGCTTGCTTCCCTTCCTTTCTCTCTGCCTGCCTCTCTGCCTACTTGTGATCTCTGTCAGATAGATAGATAAAATCTTTAAAAATAAATAAATAAATAAATAAATAAAATAAAATGAATTAATCAATCAATCAGTCTTTAAAAAAGGGGGGGGAACCAGGTGAACCTAATTTTATTCATATTTAACTCATATCAAATCTTATTATTTCAAAATATAATCAATATAAAATTATTAATGAGATATTTAAAATGCTTTATATTATCTTTAAAATCTAGTGTGTGTTTTACACCTAGAGCCCATCTCAATTTGGACAGGCTAAATTTAAGTACTCAATAGCACAAGTGGCTATTGTTGTTTATATCTACAAAACAGCAATAGGAGTTGGCCAACATTGGTTCATGGCCAAATCCAGCATGATACCTATTTTATTTTATTTTATTATTTTAATTTATTATTTTAAAACCTATTTTAGGTGGCTTGGGAGCAAAGGTAAATTCTCACATTCTTAAATTGTTGAAAAAGATGAGAAGAAGAATATTTATTGACACCTGAAAATGATATGAAATTCAAATTTCAGTGTCCTTAATAAAGATTTATTAGAACATAGCCATGGTTATTCACTTATAGATTTTCTGCAGCAAATTTCATGCTAAAAACAACAGAGCCAATTAATTTTGAATGGCTGTATAACCCCAAAAGCATAAAATATTTATCTTCTGGCCCTTTACAGAAAAAGTTTTCTAACCTCTTCTTTAGAGGGTTCCTTCTGCTAGGATCATGATCACATTTTAGTTACCTTTGTTTGCACTCAGCACATGACTGACCCACAAAAGAGACTTAAAAATTTCAGAATAAAATATATTTTATAAATTCAACGAAACAAGCATTTATTGAACAACTGCAATCCTAAAACATACTCTCTCTACCTAGAAATCATACGTTAGAATTTTTCCAGTTCAAAATACTGTACCACCAGGACAGAAAAGTGATAACACAGAATCAAAATCAGAATTCTCAATTCAGATAGATCTGGGTCCAAGTTCCAGTTTTGCTTTATCTGTAATGTTGAGTAATTTATGTACCTACCAATATTAAAGCAAAAATTTGCACATGTCCCTATGCGGTCAGTCCCCAAACATGCCTAGCCCAGGCAACAATGAATTTGCTTTCTGTCGCTATATATTTCTTTTGCCTTTTCTAATATTTTATATAAATATTTATAATGTAAAAAAAATTACTTCCTCTGTAATCCTTTGATTCACTACCCATAATAAGGCAAAATAATGCTTAACTCACAGGGTTGTTGCAACAATTAATTGAGATGGTGTGTATAATAATAGTATACTGACTGAACATGATAAGTTTTCAATAAATGTTATTTTTGTACATATATCTAAAGTTTCTTAATCTAATTTATTCTTTTCAATAGCTTTCAGTTACTGTTTTTGAAGGAAGTGATACTTTAATTAGTATCATTATTAAGACTATGAGTATTCACTTAGGAAAGTCTCAGCAAAACAATATAGGATAGTAAAAAATATTTTGGACAATAAAATACATTGTTAAGACTATTAGGATTGGATATGTCCTTTAAATGTATATAAATACATAGTCTACTTAAATGGAAATGAAGAATATCTTCAAAGGAAAATGGGGGATTTATGTACAAAGAACATGAAAGAAATATTACTCAGAAGCTTTAATAATTTTAGAATCAGAAACACACATGTTTTAGTAATATACTACATACCTTTACCCTAGACCCATAAAATATTTTTAAGATCACAATGTAAAAATTAGCAAGTGATGGTAAAATGTTACAAAATATTGTTCTATTTAATATTATAAAATTATTCAAATCACATAGTTCCATTTATTTCCCTTGTTGAAATGATAACATTGCTGAAAATAATTCTTTGGACGGTTATGTTTAATTTAGGTTTTATGAGTCCTTGGAGTGAAGAGAGGAAGAGAGTTGTAATTTTCTGGACGTAGAGAATCATTTGCGATGGTAAACTGGATAAATGCTTGTGCTGCCTCGCGGGAATAGCACAGAAAAGAGGAGCTGGTCCTATTCTGCTAGATGCCGCGGTCTCCATATTCTTTCAAAATCAGAGGCCTTAGAGGGATCATGAATGGCTGAGGTAGAACAATCCTTGCTCCTCTTTATCTCTCATCTACTGCCTTTGAAATCAACTGGAGCTGTATACTTGGACGCAGCACAAAGGGTGAGGCTGGAAATAAAAATATGGCCTAGGATTTGTGATGCTCAAGTGATTCAGATTCATTTCTCCAATAGCTGCAGTACTGAAATATGCTAGACTTATCACTGATACATGGCAGCTCAGAGCGTTCTAATTCATTTTACAGAAGTAATCCTATCCCAGCTCCACCATTACTCTTTTCAGTAGAACTTATGTTTGGTTCCATTTGAAATCATTCATCATTAAGTCCATAAGACCCTGATGTTATCAAATTATGCAGATACGGAAAGTGTCCATGCCTCCTTTGTGGGCAAAATTAAGTTTGTTAAAAATGTCTATGATATGCAATGCTCACATGTGATATAAAACACACTCTCGATATGCCAAACTCTTCTCTTCCTTCATTTGAGTAGTTTCTGGACTTCTACATCCTCTGTCCTAATTAAATATGGAGATAAACAAACCCCTTTGCTTCTTTATTCAGCATACAACAAAATAGGCTTTTTTTTTATGTGTAGGATTGATATTTTTAAAATAATGTTCTGCATAACACTTGTTCAATTTTATGGGTGCACTGCACATATATGATACTGTGTACCTTATAGAAAGCATGTTCTGTGTCTACAAAACAGGCTTATATATATTAATATATATTAATTTTATTTTGTATTGATAGTTCTTCATTATCAGTTAAGAGGATTCATTATCAGTTAAGAGGATTTTGATTTTACTACTTCATCAAAGATAAAAATAAAAAAGGAAAATAAAATGTGTTACATGCACAGGAAACATATGTAAGGAATCCAGAAGATAATTATCACTGTGTGATGTTTTACAATAGAATGTTGCAGATTATTACTGATTCATATCTTGATTTACTTTCTTCTCTTCATTTATAGCATTGTTTCCCACTCTGTTAGGCTTACTTTATGCATCAAAAATAGATCTAGTTTTTTGAAATATTTATTCTCATGAAATGGTCACTAACAACAATAATGACATAATTATATTGCCCTTAGCTTCGTTAGATTTAGTTATGTTTGTCTTACAAAAAAGGATTCACATCGATTTAATTGAGAGAAGCCAAACATTTAATGAGGAGAGAAAGAGGATAAAGGGTTCAAAATTTAACTTTATTTTACTGATAAATACCTAATGAGCGTTGCATTTTTGCAAATAATTTCAGGGTTTTTAAAAAATTACTCTAGTTTATTTTAAAACTATCAGCATGTAAATAATATTTTATTTTATATGAGTATAATTATTAACCTGTTTCAGTTCAAAATAACACAGTCTTTTGGATTCTTCAGACTCTCACTGAGTAGGCAGTCTCTTATTTTAAGTCAAACTTCTATCACTAATCATGGAGGAACAAAGATGTGTCCAAATTTTGAAGGAACATGGGTGTCCCAAAGCTCAGATAATGAATTTTAGCTCTCTCTGGAGAAAAGCCTTTCCTGTATGTAGCCTGGCAATATTCCAAGATTTCTTTTTAAAAGTAACTCCATATGTGTACTGAAAATAAGCTAGTGATGTTTTAAATCAACTGGAAAGAGAGGCTGTTCTTTTCAATATTTTTTTCCTAAGCATAACTTTGAAGTGCAGCATTTGGGGATTATGAAGGTTTGGGTTACCTGCTGAATGAAGGCATGGAAAATTATTTGAAAGTACCCTTTTTTTTTTTGAAACTCTACTTTAAACTTATGAAATATCACCTGTGGTTAAGCAAAGGTATGCAACTCAAAGCATTTTTTTTTACCTAAAGACAAAGAGTTAATTTTAAATTGTGATTATATTTTCCAAGTTTTCTATGGCTACAAGATCATAATCAAAAGTTTGTGGTTCACTTCTTTTTAAAGTCAGTGGATGATGGGGACAAGTAAATGCTATTAAATTGAAGAAAATCTGGGTAAACTTATAATGACTTAGGTACTGTGAGCAAAACTCAACCAAAGACCACAGCTTACTATGCTCTAATGATTGTCTCACAGCAGGTATTTTAAGCGATTTCATGTCCAAATAAATTCAACTTGCATCTATTTCTTGGTAATGTGTTCTGAATTTGCTTGATGCATTCAATATTACTTCAAAATATTCAAGTAATATTTTCAGCAAGAGGATAACTGCTGTTTGTCCAAATTTGCATCATGTAAATAAGAAGGAAAATGCATTTGAATATGCATTCTTTCACAGAAAACAAAGGAACTGTAATAATATGTCTTATTTGCATCATGAAAGATATCCTTTGCTAATATATCACGAAATGCTTGATACAGTTGGATACTAATAGCCTTGTGAAAGGATATGAATGGTTATGCATTTAAATATTTAGTTTAGTATGCAAAATATTTCACTATATCCAAACAGGAAGAAGGCTGCATTTTCTTTCAGAGGAAACATAAAATGATAGAAAAGTAACAAAACAGCTGATACTTATTAAAGTAAACGGCAATTGAGTTAGAAATCATGCTGCAGAGATACTGTAAAGAAGTCAATATAGAAACTCAGTGGCAGAGTAAGTCAACATTTACAAATAGGTAAATTATTTTTAATTTATATATTTTAAGTGTAATATAGTAAAGTTTTTAACTTATAAAAAAACAACTTATAGGGCGCCTGGGTGGCTCAGTGGGTTAAGCCGCTGCCTTCGGCTCAGGTCATGATCTCAGGGTCCTGGGATCGAGTCCCGCATCGGGCTCTCTGCTCAGCAGGGAGCCTGCTTCCTCCTCCTCTCTCTCTCTCTGCCTGCCTCTCTGCCTACTTGTGATCTTTCTCTGTCAAATAAATAAATAAAATCTTTAAAAAAAAAACTTATAATAAGAGAACATTCACTAAAATATGTGCTTCATGAAATTCAGGAATATTTATTGACGTTGTCTGTGGTGTGGCCAACACTGCACTAGGGGCTGAGAAGTCAGTAAGATGGGAGAGAAAAAGACAACATGGGTGTGTGGGAGGTTGTTGGCTTTTGAGTAAGGAGCTAAGTTGCACATGGGAGGAGACATTGTACGTATAAGGAGGAAAAGTGTTCAGCCTCAGGTGCACACATGGGAATATTCTTGTGGCTGTGGCTACATGAACAAAGGCAGGGGAAGTTGTCACAAGAGGTCTAAGAGGTCGTAGAGGCAAGATCACCTTGAACACCATGCAAAGACTGGATTTTAATTGGAGTGAATTAGAGGATTTTGAGCAGAGGTATGACAATATGTGAATTATGTTTTGGCTAAGCATTAGGATTTTGAGAACAGACAGTAAGTGGGCAAGAATGGAGGCAGCAAGACAATTTAGGTGCCCATTACAACAGTCAGGGAAGAGATGATAGTTTCTTCAACTGTGGATTAGAACAATGGTGATGGTGGATTTATTAAAAAGTGGCTGAATATTATATCTACAGTATTCTGAAAATAGAGTCAGCAAGGCTCAATGATTAATTTCCTGTGGAATATAAGAGTGAAAGAGTAAGGGATGGCAGGAGATGAAGTTAAAAGTTTGGAGTTTTCCCTGACTGTGCTGGAGAAGCTTGTTAAGGGAGTGGCTTTGGGGAAAAAATGTCTGAAACTGACATGGACAAGCTAAGTTTGGAATGGTTATTAGACATTCGAGCTGAGTGGTCTGATAGCAATTGTCTATACAGACATTGGAATTAATGTGGAAAGCTAGAGATGAGATACAAATTTGAGAGTCACGTAGTTATTGAGTGTATCAAAATGATTAGGGGAGTGGGAGGTTGGGGTACCAGGTGGTGGGTATTATAGAGGGCACAGCTTGCATGGAGCACTGGGTGTGGTGAAAAAATAATGAATACTGTTTTTCTGAAAATAAATAAATTGGAAAAAAAATGATTAGACTGGATGAGTAGATCCAGTGGGTGAGTGTAAACAGAGATGAATATCTAATGATTTATTACAAAATTAAATATAGTCTTAATTACTTCCTTTTTAAATATTTTCAGGTTCATATATATAAAGAAAGCTCAAGAGACAAAATTGGACACTGTAATATCAAGGAAAAAATAACAAAACATTGACAAATAAAGAAAAGGAAAACAGAATTGCCACAACTATTCTGGGGAACAATTTGCTGTTATGTATTATTTTTGAATATGTATATGCCTTATGACTTAAAATTTACACTTGTGGATATATAATAAGAACATGTTATTAATATTTATTGTATAGCTCCAAAAAGACATATGGAAGGGCTTTTATTGAACCATTGTAACTAGCATCTATCAGAAGAGAAAGGGAAGCATAGGTGTGAGATATTCAAACACTAGAATATTATTTAACTGTCTAATTGTATAAAGCAGAACTGTATGTATCAAATTTTGATTGGTTTCAGACATAGGTCAACAAAGCAAAATGTAGAGTATTTTGTATAATTTTGAAATCTTTTGTCTCAATGATAAATAAATATTATGCATATATGTAGAAATATATATTGTGATATTTATATGAAATGAAATATGAAGGCCTGATGGGCTTCAAACTTAATTATAATTATTGCTTCCTGGGCATAAGACTGGAGAGGAAACAAAGAGGATCACAATATTATTTATACGGATTTATTTATCAAAAATTATAAAATGATCCGATGTAACTACGTCAAAATATCTCCACTCCTTATCTGTGTGTATACTATGTTATGTTCTTTTTCTACACATTTTTACTTCTTTTTAAGGGAAAAAAAAATCCATCTGTGTGTGTGTGTGTGTGTGTGTATGTGTGTGAAAATTGAATTAGGAACATTTCCAGAAATTGAGTCACTATGCTATAGAGTTGGATTGCTCATAGAACTATTAAATCAATTGTAAGATACTTGGCTCTAAGTAAAGGGCTTTACTAAACTCTATTATTAATTTTTCCCAGTGAAGATGTTAGTGTTTTCCTTCCACTAGTTTCTCATCGTCAACTATAAATTCATAGCATCACCCACCCCAAAATGAAAAGGGAGGAAACAGACTACATCTTAAAAGGAAAATTTCAGCCCCCACACAACCTGGTTGAAACTGAAATAGACATCATGGGGAGAAAATTCACAAACAGCAGATGTTGTGGTTCACTTTTCAATTGTTGATATTAAACAAGAACACCTCTGAGATTCCACATCCTGTGTTTATGGATTGTAGTTAAAATGGTAAAACGGTATATTCTGGTACTTTTAAATATTTTATGATGCAAGGCATTTATGATGAAGAATCATTTTACTCACAAAATGTTAGATTTCTTCCTGTATTCTATTTATTTTAACATGAAAGAACACTACACCTTTAACCTGTACTGAATGAGATTGGAATCAAAGAATAATATTGTGGTACAAAGTGATTTTGTTCAAAGTAAATGATTTTATTTTCAGAGAGATAAATGTTCAACATAACATGTGGAATATTATTTTTAATTGTATTCAGTGGGATTTTGAAAACAATAAATTAATGGAATTGATAAAGATGCAGAATCCTCAAATTAAGTAATTAGAGTTAAATATTAGTAATGAGAAAATATCCTACACTACTAATATAGAATTGTGGTGTTTTTAAATAGATAAGGTAACAAAAGGTAAAACTTGCCAAATTACTAGTCAGCCTTCCACTAGGTTTACTTAGGTTTACATTCTAGATGTTTTACAGTCACATGAAGAAAAATTATGTTCTCTAAAGCTTCTATTTTTAATTCTTCATGTATCTTGCACATGTCTGCTATTGATTACAGAGTGTGAGAGAGTAAAGGTATTTTTACAATGAATTTCTTTTTACCTGAAACAAAACAGTGTGCTTGCTGAGTCTCTGATCTCTGGTTGCAGATTGCCTGGGTTGGAATTACATAAACTCTTTTTATTTTACTCGCCTTTAAGATGAGGCTCATTGTTTTGTGAAGATTCAATAGGAGAATATATAAAGGTACGTAACTACCTAAAGGTACACTAAAAATGCTTGGCAATGGATGCCTGGGTGGCTCAGTGGGTTAATCCTCTGCCTTCGGTTCAGGTCATGATCTCAGGGTCCTGGGATCGCCCAGCATTGAGGTTCTCTGTTCAGCAGGGTGCCTGCTTCCACCTCTCTCTCTGCCTGTCTCTGCCTGTTTGTGATCTCTCTCTCTCACTCTGTTAAATAAATAAATCAAATCTTTGAAAAAATGGCAGCTGGCAAATACTCATATCTTATCTTTCTACAGCGTACTTATTATTGTTGTTGCTGTTGGAAAGAAGTAGTTTTTATAAATGGTCTCTGGCTTCTCAGTATCTGCCTTGGACCCCCTTTAATTCATTCTCCTTTAAGGATTATTTGGAAAGTCACATCTGATTACTTCCTTCCTTAATTAAAACTATTAACACTTTTAAATTACCTTTAAGCCAAAGACCAAATATCCATAACTTCCCTTTAGTGTCCTGCATGATGTAGCCCTTACCTTCTTCAAACAATTTTCCCACTGCTTTTTCCCCTCCAGACATACTTTGCCTTCTCAAAATCATTGACCTCCTCCTGGCTTTAGAACGACCTCATATACATGTGATACTTCTACCAGTTAATTCCTATTTACCTTTTAGAGCTATGTTCTAAATTCAGTTTCTCTGAATCTTCCTGGAAACTCTCCGAAGCCTCTCATTCAGGTCAGTTTTGCTATACAACACACATTTCCTAAAGTTTCGTGGTCATTTTTATTATGGGATGATATTTTGACATATTAACAGAGAGTTTTCCACCTGGAAAGCATATAATGAGTTGGAGTAAGCATCACAACATCTCACTCAATTACCCATGACTATATAAAGTTCATTCAGACTACAGAAAGGAAGAGGAGGAATTAGAATAGTAACAAGAGAGCTCAGACCTTATTGAGTCCCAGAGTGAGGGTAGGTAGGCAGTTTGGGAAATTTAAGAGCTTTGGAAATGGAGGAGCTCAGGAAACTGGCTAGGTCTCTAGATAAAGGAAGGAAATTAACCAAATCCTAAAGTATCTCTCTGCACATCGCGATGTAGGAGCATGAAAACAGTCCTACCGATATTTCTAGGCATTCAACCCTGAAACAACTTCAGGTGTCCCCGTAGCCTTAGAATGCTGCAGACAGGTTTCCTATACTTCATAACAACATAGATGTTCCTTAGAGAACTGTTGTACCAAAACAGATCGGAATAGTATACAGCAGAAATACACAAAGAATGGAGATGGAAGGAAACCACTGAGGATGTCCCAAAATAAATGGCAGGCATGGATGTCTCGCCACCACCACATCAGGGATGTTGACCA
Source organism: Neogale vison (assembly GCF_020171115.1). NCBI lineage: Eukaryota > Metazoa > Chordata > Mammalia > Carnivora > Mustelidae > Neogale > Neogale vison. The sequence goes on along the minus strand of NC_058094.1, from coordinate 56,634,413 downwards.
CTAAGTCTGGACTGACCCATCAAGTGATCTCAAGAATTTAGATGAAGCCTCAGAGAAAATACATCCACTAATAAATTAGAGGCCAGAATATAATTTAAGTTCAATTATGAGAGGATAATGCAGTAATTTTGTTGCAATATTGTTTTATTGCATGTAGGTATTGGCTCTCGAAAAGTCTATAACTCCATGCTAGACTGCAAGCTACACAAAGACAAGAACCTTTTCTATCTCACTTTTCTATCTTCAATATACAGTACAGTCTCTGGCACAGGTTAAGTGAGTATATATTTTCTGCTTGAAAGAATAATGATGATGAACAAGATCAGATGTTCCAAGAACATTATGGAAATATGTGTATTTGAATTAAAACTCAGATATTATAAAAAAGATTCCTTGACTTAAGGCAAAGTTGTTGCCTTGGAACACTTGGCCAGTCTGGTCCCTAACTCTTACATCTGTAAAATAAACACATTAATACCTCTATCACTGAGTGTTGGAAGAGATAAGGTGAAATGATGTATATGTACCATATATAAGGTTCATTTATTTAAGATCTATATTAATTTATTTTTACTTTCTAACCTCATGTGAAAGCAGAAAACATCATTTTTCTTAACTCTATTTTGTAGGAAATAAAGCAATGCTCATACATTTATATAGCACGATATATAATCACATGACCTAAAGCAAACATTCTTTATAATTGGAAATAGTTCTTCCACACAAATGTAGCTATCTGAGGAAATTCTAATATTCCTCACTAGTAGATAAGGAGTTCAACATTTTATCAAATGTTGCCGTTAAGTTATTCTCTAAAAGTATTTAGGGAAGTATCACATCTATTTAGGTCTATGAATTAATATTCATTGGAATTATTCTTTTAGGAGTCATGAGTTTTTTTAGATATTAAATGTCTGAAGATCCACAAATCAGACTAAGCTATTACTATGGACCAAACTTCACTCCCTTCCCCCAAATTCATAGATTGTAACCTAACCCCCAAGAACCTCAGAATGTGACTGCATTTGTAAATAGAGCATTTAAAAAGGTAATTAAGTTAGAGTGAGGCCTTCAGGATGGGTCCTAATTCAACCTGACTGATGTCCTTATAATGAGAGTAGATTAGAACACACGGGAAGACACTGGGCATACCTGGACACAGTTCAAGGGCCATGTGAGGACACAGCAAACAGTCAGTCATCCATAAGCCACAGAGAGAGGTCTCAGAAAAAAAATGAAACCTGACAACACCTTGAGATCTTGGACTTCCAACCTCCAGAACAGTGAGAAAATAAATTTCTGTTGTTAAAGCCACCCCAGTCTGTGGTAATTTATTATGGCAGCCTTAGCAAACCAATAAGGCTACCATCAGTATTATTTGTTTTTCTGTAATATTCTACAGTGTCAAAATATAAAAGCAAATTTCAACTTCCAAGATAATGATATTTATTACTTTCTTTTTAAAAATTTTTTATTTTTTTAAATAAACATATAATGTATTATTAGCCCCAGGGGTACAGGTCTGTGAATCACCAGGTTTACATACTTCAGAGCACTCACCATATCACATACCCTCCCTAATGTTCATAACCCCACCACCCTCTCCCTCCCCCACCCCGCCACCCTCAGTTTGTTTTGTGACATCAAGAGTCTCTTATGGTTTGTCTTATTTAATACTTTCTTGAACTAAGCATGATCTAGGATTTCATTTGGGGGTATACACCCAATGGAAATGTCTGCTGACAACCATGATAAAGCTATTTACAGCAGCTTTATTCCTAACAACCCCAACCTGGAAACAACCTAAATGTGCATCAACATGAAAGAGGATAAATACATTGTGGTCTATTCACAAATGGAATATGACACAGATACATGCAACAAGCAGATGAATCTCAAAATATAATTTTGATTGAAAGAAGCCAGACACAACAGAATACCTGCTGTGTGATTTTATTTAAATGAACTTCATAAAGAGCCCAAACTAATTTATGATGATGACGATGATGATGGACGTCAGACTCATGACATCACTGGGTAGATAGGTAGTGAATGGGAAAGGGAGTTTGAGGACAGGTATGCTGAAAATTTTGTGTACATGATCTGATTGGCGGTTATGAGAGTGACTATATGAATTAAAAAAAAATCATGGAGCAGAATATTTAATATCAGCATGGTTTTTATAATTACACATCAATTACAAAATGAAAAATAATAATATCCATTTCATGTTACTTTTTAAGTATACATTTCATGATGAATAGGTCTCTGTGCTTCTATCAAATCTTTGATACATCTTCCTTAATTTTGAATTTATAAGTTGGGCAGGAACCAGGAAATTATAAATTTTGCTTAGGCGACTTTTCTTGGAAATAATGCCATTTTTTTTCAAAGTGTGATAAAACTTTCCTAAACACTTGATCTTTCACATCCTTTGTTTGCACATGTTGCTCCCTACCTGCCCAAGTCACTTTCTTTATCCTCTTCTTCAGACACTTTCTTCCAATATGGAACACTACCTGTTCTTCCAGAAACTGTTCCTATGTCACCTTTGGGTCCTCTTTGAAGCCTCTTTCTACTGTCCAAAGCAGACTTAATTAGTTGTCTATGTTCCTGAACTTATACTATATTGTAATATGTTTTTATATGTATGCCTCCTGCACTTAAAAGATGCCCAAATTGTTGAATGAACAAATTAATGGAATAAATTGTATGTAGACTTAACCATGGGGTAAGAGTGAAGTTGGTTCTTTGAATTATGTTAAAGGAATATTGTTTCTTTGATTAGAAGAGTTATCCTTCTTTATCGCTCATATGGTAATTTGTGCATTTCTTCTGATAGCTTGAATCAAAGTATAATTTATATGTCAATCTCCCCTACATGCTAGAAAATTTCAGAAGTACCAGCACTGTACTTTATTTATTCTTATTATCCCATTACTGCACTTATCAACATTATAGATAGTATTTGGCACTTAATAGATGTTTGTTATATGATTATGAATCAGTGAATTTAGAAGTAGTCATTTAAACAATGAATACAAAAAGTTGTCATCTATACCCATTCATGAGATTTGCCATACTACTAGTTACCATTTTTCTAAGATGAGTTGAATTTTTTTGAAGACCTCCTACTAACAGAGTACAATTTGCACCAGAAAATTTGAAAAGTCCTTCATGGGTAACACAGTTTCCTAATAAATAATGAAAAATAAATGTTTACTAGAAAGCTATCTTGAAAAACAAGAGGAAAATTATGAAAATAAGTTTACCTGACATTGCATTTAACTAAATTTAAGTTTTCGGTGCTCTTAGTATAAAGAATGAATAAAATATTGATTACAGGATATGCATATATGTATAGAATATATATATTCTAATTAATTATGTGGTAATTACGATATGAACTCTTCCATTTTGTCTTTGATTTGAGCATGACTTTGAATATACTTGTCAATAAAGTCATTAAAGAGCAGTGAAGTGTCTCATTTCATCAACTTTCTTGATCCTTTGATGGCCATCTATTGTCATCCCCTTTGTTCCAACATTCTTCTTTTATATTAACCAGTATAAATAAATAAGATTTTCATTTGTTAATAATTCAACTGTAATTTGAACATTTCTTACTATATCACTTTCAGTAAATGCAAGAAATCCTACAACCTTTTCAAGCTTCATAAATTATATTTATAAAAATCTGTAGTGTATTCTTAGTTTCTTGAGACACTGTCCATCAATTGCAGAGACTTAAATACAATTGATGGAGTAAATAATTTTAAACAGATAGCAAATTTTGAATGATCAGTCTTATAAGATTTACATCACTAAAAATGCTCCTATAATGACTAGATTTTTGCTTCCTTTCATAACCTCAGAACTCTGGATAGTAACTGTATAATAATACATACTCATATAGTAAATACTCATGATTAATCTATGGAATAAAATACATTGACTATAAGTGAGAATATATATATATAAAACATATATATTAGTAAATATATATTGTTTAAGTATATATTAAATTAAGTTGATATAACTATTCAATATATAAAAATTAAATATATATTATATACATGTATTATACATTAAATATAAATACATATGTATTTTTCCAAGCAGTTTTCTACATCATCTATATACATCATTATTCTTCAGAGCACTTATAGGACATATGCAATTTTTATCCTTATTATATAGATTAAGAACATCAACAACAACAACAACAATTTTGGTACATAAGATTAAGACTCTTACCCAAGAGGTAGAGGCAGGCTTCAAACCAGAAAATTCTGTATCGTCAGTTTCTCTACATAAAATGATATATAGACATCCTTTTACATTTTTATAACTCTAGGTAGCCCTTTCTCAGACCAATCTCAGTTAATGAGGTTTTAGGGAGTTGGGCTAAGTGATCTCTAGAAGCCTTCTATCTCTGTAACACATTAATATTGAACTATGTTCACTGGTACCATTAATTTTGATAATTATAGAATATTTCTGAAACTTTTATGTTCCTAATGCACATTACAAATTTCCATTTTAGTGTATGAACAATTCAGAAGCCTCTTTATTACAGAACACTAACACCTCATAAAATGCAGTTTGGAAAATGTTGGCTAAAAACAGGAACTTTTTCCCCTTTAAATTGTTTTACTCTTCATCTTTCATCAGACATTCACCATTTGGAATATGACTGTGTTCACAATGAACTTGATTGTTCAGCTCCTAACCATTTTACGTAAATAGATGTTTCTTTAGATAATGAATTGTTATTCAATATGATTTATCACTAAAAAGATTTTGAATGGCAATTTTTATGGAAATCAAGAAAAATTCAAATGATATCCAATAAACCCAATCTAATTGCAATGTCCCTCCTGAATATAAAAACTTGGGAACATTTTTTAGATGTTTGCTTTCCAATCAGGCAAAATGCAACAACAGCAAGAAGTTTTCTTCTTTCAGTGTAATAAAAGTAAATTTAAGAGTACCTCCCCAGAATGGTTGGACAACAACAAAAAATATTGTGATATCAATATCCACACTTTCTACAAGATCCTGTTTTTTACTGCCATTCCATGGCCTCTAGTGCCAAATATAATCCCAATATAGACTCTCTGCAATTTATGTACCATATATTAAAAACAAACCACATTTTACAATCTAAGAGGAAAGTAAATTTATTCACTATATTTTTTCTAAAATAGGAAGCTTATCCTGAAGGATAAGGATTTTTTTTTAAGTAACAATCTTCAAAATTAGGATGTGACAGATAGAAGCAGTTAAATATTTCATCAAGCTTTAGTATCTTCACAATTTCAGTCAACTTTGCTCTAACTTTATAGAAAGTGAAACAAGCCTACTATATATCTAATTTCCAGAGATCAGACAGAAATTTTGATAAAACAAAGTAATTCAATATTTGTAGGAAAGCACATTGGTAGAACCTACTCTGTTGTTCTGCCTCCTTTCTGTGGCACCAGGAAGTGGTTTAAAGCCCTATAAAAACACAGGATTGCTGGGGAAACTAATAGGTTGATGTAAGTGGAAATTCAATATAAGCAGGTTTGACAAATGTGGGGAAATTTAACATTGAGCCTCTGGGATTTTTGGCCAGACTTTTAAATTTGATTGATAGATTTAAGAATTTTATATATATGGATTCAATACAAGTGGGTATCATGGTATCAAAAAAGTAATATTATCAACTAAAGAAGTTGAAAAATTCTATCTCCCAGGTATTGAATGTGTAATTTCTTTCTTCACTTTTTCTTTCTTCTTTTTTTTTCTTTTTTAGCTACTAAAGTTAACTGTTGCTATCCATTTCTTTTTTACCTAGTCTTGATGTGGTTTTGCATTTGACCATGTTTCTATTTGAGTGTCTTCATTTTATCAAATCAGCATTTAGTGATGTACTCTCAGGACAATCTTTTCTATTACTTTTTGCTTGATTACAGTTTTGTTTTCTAATGTTATTTTAAAATTCAGTCAAATAAAATGTCTTCTAATTTTGTTTCTCAAAGAAACTTCCTTCATACATTGTATATATTCTTGTATATATCCTCTCTAATGGAAAGGAGAAAAATGCTGAACTATGTGAGTAAAAGTAATATTTTAAAAGATTAGTTTTCCTTTTTCTAGCCAGCTTGGGGAACCCTGAAATCTTAAAGTCAGAAATTAGAAAAACAAAGTTAGCAGTTATGAACGTGGCCTCACACTGCAATTTCAAAAATAAGTATTTATTTAAAACAAACATCTTAAATTTCACTCAAGCCTATATTAGTTTATTTGGAGGTTCCCTAAACATCATAATCATGCATATGTGAGAGATATTGTCACATTTGTGATATACTTCTTTATTATACCAGATTCTATCTATTTAACAAATAATATTTTCATAATAAGTGATATGAGTTAACAAATGATAGTCATGATCAAACATATTGGAATTGGTAGATTCTGGACAATTTTGCTCAATGAAACACACAAATCTAAAATTAAAATGAATCAGTCAATCCAGTTCATAGTATTACTTGCAAGATAGACTATAAGCATGAGCTAGCTTAGCTCTAGAGATATAGATTAAAAAATAATAAAGCTAGATAGTATGCCAATGAAAAGAGTATTTGGAAATAGACATATAAATAAATATATATAAATTATATAAATGTATATGAATATGAAGAAAGACATATATATGTGAGAATATATAAACTAGTAAATGAAAATTTATCTTTATATTTAAAATTTAAGTTTACTAAAATATTTAAATAGTAATTATGAAATTAATATGGAAGTAAATATTTTAAGTGTTGAAATCTATATCCAAATTTAAAAGAAGAATATTTTGCTCTACTAACAGGATTTTTGGTGTTGTTTATTCTCTACAGATCTAAAGGCAATTCACACAAGAATGAAATCTCTATATTATCTATTTCAGTAAGATACAGTCTATTATATAAGTTACTATAAAAAGTTGTTGGACCAGCATTCAATTTTTTAAAAATTTTAAATGGATTTTTAAAATATGTTTATTCATATTTCAAATGTAAGACACCTAAATTATTAGATTCCATGGGAATCTACTATAATAATATCACTTTTGCTAGCAATTCATATTGTAGCATTAGAGGATACATAAAGTTTAAACCATAAAAGTATTATCCCTTATTAATAAATGTGTTACCTGCTGTTTCACTTACCTGAGTGTATTAGAGTTCTCCAGAGAATAAGGACCAACAGGATGTTGGGAGGTGCCATGATCTGTCATCTTTAAGCCAGAGGCTAAAGAAAGCCAGTGTGTAGTTCCAATCCCTAACAGAAGGCCTGAGAATCAGGGGATCCCAAGGTGTGAGTCCTGGTCCAGGTCTTAAGGCCCAAGAACCAGGAGCACCAATGTGAAGATGAATGTCTCCATTTAAGAAAAGTGCAAATTCACCCTTGCTCAGAAATTTTGCTCTATTCAGGCCCTCCAAGGGTTAGATGATGCCCAACTATACTGATGAGGGAAGATCTTCTTTATTCAAACTACCAATTCAAATGCTAATCTCTTCCATAATCACCTTCTCAGACACATTAAGAATCTTTTTACCAACTGTCTGGGCACCCCTTAGTCCAGTCAAGTTGACACATATGATTAACTATCACAGTAATTGTCTTATGATCAGTTGGATAGTGATTTAAGTACAGAGTCTGGGCCACAATACAGCCTTATCTATTGCTTTTCCTGGCATACTATCAAAATAAATATAATCGTGCATTTCATATATATTCTCTAAGAAGAATTTTTTTTTTGCATTTGTGTAAAAAGAAGAAAAATGGCAAAAATTTTCAGCCTTAGAAAAGAAGAAAATTGTCATTTGCAACAACATGGATAAATCTGGAGGATATTATGCCAAGTAAAATGTTAGACAGAGGAATGCAAATACTACTTGAACTTACATATATGGGATCTAAAGAAGTGTATTGATAGAAGCAAGAGAGTGGAATGGTGTTTGCCAGGGGCTGGGTGGTGAGGGAAAAGGCAGATATTTGTCAAAGGACACAAAGTTTCAGATATGCAAGATGAATCAGTTACGAAGAGCTAACGTAGAGCAATGGGATAACGTTAATAATACCATATTATATACTTGAAATTTTCTGAGAGTGGATCTTTTTCTCCCCTTAAGTGTTATTTTTCCTTTACTTATTTGAGAGAGACAGTGAGTGTGCATATGCATGTATTCATGATCATATGTATGAGTGGAGGCAGAGTGCAGAGGGAGAGGATCCCAAGCAGACTCCTTGCTAAGTGCAGAGCCTGAGCTGAGACTTAAGGTGGGACTTGATCCCAGAACCCTGAAATCATGACCTGAGCCAAAACCAAGACACAGAGGCTTAACCAACTGGGTGACCCAGGCACCTCACTGAGAGTGGATCTTAATGTTCTTACCACATGTAAAAAATCATCACAATATCAAGGAAAGGACTTATTATGGTAATCATTTCACAATGTATCTGTATGTCAAATCATCATGTTGTATATCTTACATATACATAATTTGTCAATTATATCTCAATAAAGGTGAAAAATCTATATCGTCATATATGACAATAAGGAAAAATGTAGCAAGGACGCAATTTAATTATTCTTCAAATATATGAGGATCTACGAAGAAGAGAAGATACAAGAGAAGCTTGTTGGTGTTACAGCTTCAATACAAGTTTGGCCACGACAGCACTTTAAACCATGTTATATATCAAGACATCACACCAAACACTTCATTAACATTATAAATATTAATACAAACTGAAAAAAGAAAACATAAAAAGGATTACTTTTGTCATAAACTATCACACATTTACCAACACCTAAGTCCTCTTTTGATTTTGATAATTTCAAGCAGTTCTCATGAAATTGTAACTAAATTGAATGTGTCCATTGGTCTTTGTAATATAGTTTGATTTTATATAAGAATCATTAATTTATCTATTATTTTAAAAGCACAATTTTATTTCAATAATTTACTTGCTAATTTTCTAAGCTAAGAGCAGTAACACCTTTTTTTTCCTTTTTTTTAATCCTTTTTTTTTCAAGGTTTGATTATTTTTTTCCTTTGGAATTATTATTTTTAGATATTTAACCAAAGTGTTATTATTACATCAAAGTTTTTCCTGTCTTCTCTTACACATTACCTATTATTCTCCAGAAAGACTATACAGTTTTTATTTCTGTACCTAAAATCTGAAAGCCAAATATTGGTTCATTCTTTTCAAAACTTTAAAGAATAATATATTATAGCATTGGTATACTTGAATAATTTTCAAAGTTAAGGTTTTTTTCTATGTTCTTCATTGTACACTTAGCTATATATTTCACTTTATATTATTGAATGTATCAAGTTTCAGTGACATTTTTAAATGCACAGTTTTCTCCGAGGCACCATTTTTTCATTTATTCCACAGATATTTGCTGAGGTCTTACTTGGAGGACCTAACATACCCTGTAATAGGAAACCTTCCCCATACTCAGTCACGTTGAAGACTCAATACAGCATCAGCCAAGCTGTATGACAGTTTCCTACCCTGTGTGAGGCACCAGCTGATGTGGATACTTAATGGGTTTTGCCACCCAATCTTTACATACACTAGGATAACAAGGTTACAGTTTGGGCCTTGGTGACCCACCATTCTCTCCCTCTGCCCACCTGCATTAGGTAAGACTGATTCCTCACCACCCACTCCCCAGCAACACAAGCAGACTACGTCGGTCCAGGCCTGTCATTCAGGGCATTTCCTTCATAGACCTCCGTGACTGCTCAGAGAGGGACCCATCATCAGATGGAGCCCGTGACGTGACCAAGACTCCGCCTTCTTCCTACAACACCTGGAACACAAGTAGGGCTGCTGGAGCAGCCGGAGCTGTTGCTGCTGCCACAGAGATCTTGCTGGGACCCAACACTGCAGAAGCTGTTCTCTTCCAGAGACTAAGAAGGTTTCAGCTCAGCCATATGGCTGGAGAGTCCACTCACTCCTGCGGACGCTGGGATCGCGCCCGCTTGCACAACCACGCCATCGGCATGTTTAAGGCCTCAGTGAGTTAAGTTTGTACTCACTTCCAATCTAAACAATATCAATACACATTTTGGGTTCATAATAAACACAAGACGATAAAACGATCTCTGTTCTGTTGGACTTACAAGGCCAATAGACTAGTTAGACATATAGATTTTATCGCAGAATTATGAATATGGGGATTGAGTGTCTGTGGTATGGTTGTAGCTGTGATAAGTATGAGATATCTCTAACTTAGGTTTCCCCACATGAGGTAGACCTATGGGATCCAAGGCTTTATCTATCTGGAGAATGGATATATATATATATATATATATATATATATTGCACAGAGTTCTCTGCAATACTTGAGAAACAGCATTCCCAAGGACAGATAGGTAAGTAAATTGGAGTGGCATTTTAAACACACAGGAAATAGCACACAAAATCATGTGGTAGGAAAGAATGTGAGCAAAAATCTAGAGAGTCTGTGGGAAATTAGTGAGTGAAATTTGAGTGGGACGAGTCTGAATCTTCGAAAGCCAGGATCAGACTTTTGCTAATCATCTTGTGAGCAAACATTAAAGAATGAAAAGGGGCTCTGGAAAAGGGACACGTGGGATGAGATTTGCTCTTTAAGGACATAACTCCTATTGCAGCGTGGAGAGCGGAGCGGCCAAGAGAGGAGTGGAGGCGAGGCTTTGCTAGATGACGTGTGGTGGGGGAGGGCCCCGAGAAGAAACCTAGTACACAAAACACACTTACGCACATGCTCGGTGATCATGGTTTGTGGGGCCGCAGTAGAGGAAATGCTTATTTTGCCATTTTGTCTAAAACATGAATGGCTTGAAGCCATATTCAAACCTTGTTTTGATTTCACAAGTTTGGGTTTTTTGTCTCTCATACCGCAAATGGGAATGAATGAAAGCAACTCTAAAATTTGCTTAATCCAGATTTTTTTTAAAAATGTACAAATAGTTTCACAAGAATATTACTTCATTTATTTAACTATTTGCCCAACCCACTTTTAAGTATAAATACAACTTGAAAGTGTTCTCATAAGATTCACTTCATGAAAGAGTTTTTAAAACTCAAAGAAAAACCATCCATTTACTTACTTGATTTTTTTCCCTTTCTTTCCTTAATTTTCTCAAGTGATAATTTTAGGTAATATCACTGAATATTTACTAAAAATCTAAAAATCAGTAATTACAACTTAGTGATAATATGAAAAGCAAGTCTTCTCATTTTCAAACTGACACGGGCTGATTATTGGTTCAACCATTTCATGTCATACTTTATCACATGTAAAATTATAAAAAAGCACATTAAAATGGCATGAAAGATAATTTTTAAAAATAAAATTACCAACTCTGTTATTACAAATATTTTAAGTTTGTATATTTCCTTCAGATACATATGTATCTTTATTTCTGTGATTTTAATAAAAACAAACATGCATTAATCTCTACTTGATACAATCCATTTCCTTTTTTTTCTTTTTTTTAAGATTGTATTTATTTATTTGACAGACAGGATCACAAGTAGGCAGAGAGACAGACAGAGAGAGAGAGGGAAGCAGACACCCCGCCGAACAGAGAGCCTGATGTGGGACTCAATCCCAGAACCCTGAGATCATGACCTGAGCCTAAGGCAGCAGCTTAACCCACTGAGCCACCCAGGCGCCCTACAATCCATTTCTTAAGCATAGTCGTCATAAGGATGATTTCACGATTACATAACATCCTGTTGAATTGTCTGTAATCAAATATAAACTTATCCTCTCTTAGCTGACAATTTATTTCAAAATTTTTACTATTTTAGATAGTACTATAACAAATGATTTTATATTGCATATTTTTAACATATTGCCATTGTCTACTTCAGGAAATAGAGAAGCAAAATCAACCCTGGTTAAGAATCATGGCACTATATAAAAAACCCACTTGACTTCAAACTCTACCTAGTACCAGTTACTTGATTCAAATGAAAATGTCCATTTAAGTAGTTTGACTCTGCCTGCTTTCGTACACTCAATCAAATTCAATTGCTCATTATTATTTGTCTCATTATTGTTATTACTCTTAGTATTTGGGATCTCTCAGCAACAATGATTTGCATATGGTTTCCACCAAGTCAGGAACCGTTTGGGCATCCTCAAGGCATCCATTTTTTTTTCCCCCAAATACTATCTTGGAACTAGTAGTTTTGCTTCTTATGAATAATTTTTAAAGAAATTTTTCTTTTTGAGTTACAAGATTTTGTCTTATGCTTACAATTCTAAGGTGAAAGAAATGTAAGCAAAAGACCTTTTTTCCATATGCCTATGTAGCTGATCAGAAGGGGGAAATATATGTGTTTCTTTTCTAGACATCTACATATTAATTATTCATTCATTTACTCATCTATTCATCATTCATACATATTCTTATTGGTGATTGATATGCACATGGTCCCAGGTATACCTTGGAAAACAAAAGTTAGCTTTTTCCCTCAAGGACTTTATTAGATAAAGTTGACATTTGAGAGCAAATACCTAACAGGAGAAAATAATAATATAAGGTAAGTACTGTGTGCTAAGGGAATGGCACCCAATTTCTTTACAACCCAATAGGTAAGAGACTGGTTTAATTCTGGGGCCCATTGTTGGAAAACTTTATGTGAATTCCTGATTCAGAGTAGGAAGTCTGCAGATTTCTTCTTTCTATAAGAAAAGAAAGGTTTGTATTCTTTTAACATTCTTTATTCTAGGACAGTCCTTGAAAAATGCTATCATATATAAGTTCATAGTAATCAATTTGGTTTGATTTATGAGGAAACTTTCACCTTGTAAATTAAGCTTTTCTTCTTATCACTTTACATTATTTCTCTCAATAATGAGATAAAGCATAAAAATATAGATTTTGACAAATATTACCAAATTAAATTATAAAAAGGATTTCTTTTTTTCTCTAGTTGTATTGAGATGTAATTGACATAAACACTATAAACTTCAAGTGTACAGTTGATTTTATTTTCTAATATATTATTTATTTATTTATGAGTGGGAGTGGGGGGAGGGGTAAAGGGAGAGAGGTAATCTCAAGCAGGCTCCCCATTGAGCACAGAGCCTGCTGCAGGACTTGATCTCATGACCCTGAGATCATGACCTGAGCTGAAATCAAGTGTCAGACACTTAACAGACTGAGCCACCTAGGTGCCCCAATTTGGTTCCCTTAAATATTGAGAAATGATTACCACCATAACATTAGCTAATATCACCATTACATCACATAATTACCATATCCCATTTATGGTGAGAACATTTAATATTTACTATCCTACAAAGTGTATGACTTAGCATTATTAACCATGGTCACCGTGCTATACATTAGATCCCCAGAACTTATTCATCTTATAGCTGGAAATTTATACCCATTGACCAATATCTCCAACATTTCTCTCTTCCAGTCTCTGATGATCACTGTTCTACTCTCTATTCCTATGGTTTCAGTTTTTTTAGATTTCACATAAAAGTGACATCATACAGTACTTGTCTTTGTCTGACTTACTTCATTCATGTCCTGAGGGGCTTGACATCTCTTCAGGTCAGGCAACTGGGTCTACAGTATCAACAACTGGATGGTCCTTGATGAGCACTGCAGGGCACCGTAATGGTTGCAAGAGTTTCTGGTGTCCACAGAATCTTCCAGGCCAAGTGACTCCTGTGGAGAGTCCAGGCCAAGTGGGGCAACAATGATGGTAGCCATTGCGGGTTGTGTGCACACTCATGTTTGAGGGACTATCTGCAGTTACCTATTTAGTGGCAGTGGCTGCTTGCAGATGCACATATAGTGGTGGGAGTCCTAGTAGACAGCAGGTGCTGGGCCAACTTTGGGCACACTGGTAGCTGTGGAGATCCTGGCTGTCATGGTGTACCACTGGGGTTTGTCATGGATGCATGACAGTAGAAGCCAGTGATGGGAGTTGTGTAAGGGTGTCCAGGTGCACAACTGAAGATGGTAGCTAAAGATGAGTGCAGTGGTGTGGGCTAGTGATGAGATACAGGGCCTCATCTCTGTCCATAAGCATCTGTGGGGACCCTGGCTATTGGAGGTGTTCTTCTGTAGATGCAGAGTTTTCTTCAGGTTATGATACATCATGGAAGTCAGTGTCAAGCAGGAGGCCAATGGCATCTAAATGCACTAATAGAGGGGCTAGCCCCGAGTACACACAAGACGGCAAAAGGCAGCAGCAGGAGAAGGGAGGGATTCAGGTGTCTGGTGTCAGTGAATATGAATACCTATGAGGCAAAGACTGAAGAAATCTGAAGGGGATAGTGATAGCCTTTGGTTCCTTCTTCAAAAGTCTGAACTGTTGAGTTTGTCTCGTGAGCAGGTCACCTTGATCTGTGAAGGCTCCTGCTGCATGACTGCTAGTGGTGGCTTCTGCTTTTCTTTCTTGTTCTTATCAGGGTCTCGATATGCCTTGCTTTGCTGGTCTGAGTGGGGTGAAATTGGAGCTGGGCCTTGCATAATGGCTTGAAAGCCTGGAAAAACTGACTGCTCACTCCATTCTTCCTTTCTTGTTGAGGGGAACTATATAGCTGGAAAGTTGGTTCTTGGATCTGAGCAATGCTGGCTTGGGTGATAGGATGATGTAGGAAAAACGAAGCTGTCTCTTTTCTCTTTTTGTGCGGTTCTTCTCAGATTTTTTGTTCTACTGGATTGCTGACGTTTCTTAAGTGAACTCCAGAGCTGTTTTGAATATGGATAGCTGTCAAACTGTTGATCTTTGTGAGATGACAGGAGATTGAGTCTTCTGTACCACCAGAAAGTGTGAAAAGGATTTCTGATTACTTTTACATTAGAACTTTATAATTGTGTCTATTATTATTATTATTATTATTATTATTATTTTGAGAGGAGAGAGAGACATAGAGGGAGGAGAGAGAGAACCTTAAGCAGACTCCATGCCTGACATAGAACCCAACCTGGAGCTTGATCTCACAACCTTGAGATTATGACCTGAACTGAAATCAAGAGTCAGATGCTTAACCAATGAGCCACCCAGGCTTTAATTTTAAGTTAGTCTCAAATGTTCAACTTGAGAACATTGTACTAGATCAGTTTATGTCATTCACAAATCTGATGAGCTATTCTTCCAAGTATATAGAGGAGCAAACAAAAAATGTTAGCCTCCCCCAGCTCTCCCTATAGATTGATAATGATGCCATTAAGCCTACTTATCCTTATCATATCTTAGCAGTTAAAAGCAGAGACCCAGGATCCAGACTGCCTATATTTGAATGAATGCTAGCAGCTCTACTGTTGGAAATAGCTTTGTGATCATTGCTCAGCTGTGAAATGAGCAGTAAAATTAGGTTCTATCTTACAGGTGAGAGTTAGATGGTTTACTACAGGGTAAAACACAAAAGCATGACAGCACACATTACATGTACAATAAGTGGGACTGTTAATAGTATTAAAGTTCTTCAGACATTTACAAACCTACCTGTCCTCCTTGGCAACTTTTCGATCTGTTAAAATCTTTCTGAAATACATCACAAGAGATAATTATTTCAGATAATAAACAAGAAAAATATGAAGTGTTTAGTTTCAAAATGTTTAAATTTCTTATCTTTTCTGTTAATGTAGCTTAGAATATGATAATTTAAAAATTCCTACACTCATGAAAACAACTGGCTATAGAACATGACATTTTGTGCAGAATTTTTATTTATGTTCTCTACTTTCATCAGAAAATTTGTCCCCTGACAGCTTTAAGTGTCTTCAAATATTTTTACATTATTATGAGACAAAATAAGAATAAATTCTGATTTAATAATTCACGATGTTTCAAGGATTTTTCCAAAATGTAAATTGTTCCTGCTCCCATTTTATTACCTTTTACATAATATTAACATATATAACAGATGAGTCTCAGAAGGGTATTATAATATTAATTTTGATTTGACTTTGATTAGATTTTTATTATCTCTTCCACTATGTATTATCCACACTAATACTATAATAGGCTTTTGTGTGTAATAATCAAAGATTTATTGCATTATCCATTTAAAAATATCAATGATGTTATGCATTGAATCATGATTAAAAAGTATGCTACTTGAGTGGAGGATATTTTTCAACTCTGAAAAAAAATGGTATTCCTTATAAAAAGCAGCAGTGTTTTTAAAGTCTATATGACTATTTGAAAAATATGAATATGTGTATTGTTCTTAAATAGCTGCAGATGGAAAGATAACATTGAAGACATACCCATATTCCTTCATATATTCCCCAGTCAGCTTCAGAACAATCCTACATTGTCTGTCATTCCTTATAAATTAAAAGATAAATGTTTATTTAACATATGCATGTTTATTTCTTAATATTCCAGATTTATAACAAGGAAAAATGTGCTAGACCAGCGCATATATATATATATATATATATATATATATATATAATTTTTTTTTTTTTAACTTTGGAAGAGTTTGAGAAAACATCAGATTTAGAAATCCTTCTCCTCTGTACTTCTTTGTGCTCTGGGTAAGCTTAATTGTGTAGAACATACTAAGCTTCCTTTCCTGCACCCCACCACAAAGTGGGGAACATTGTGCTTTGTTTCTCTCCATTCTTGTGACACCCAGCAGAGAAGCATGCAAGCTGGGTCCCTGTTTTCTTCTGACCATTAGGTTTTCCTTCCAGCCATTGAATTATACAAGCTGCCAATGCGTAACACATCCTACTGAATATGGTTGCAAGATGAAAGAAAATAATTTGAATTACATAGTCTAACTACTTTACTCTCCATCATAGTAGAACTGCATTTTGATGTGAATTAAGTTTTCACGAAATTGACGTTATTTCAGTGAACAATTGCTGAGTCACTCCTATGTCATTGTTTTTGTTTTTAATCATACCTGTTACCAAAGAGAAAAGCTACACACATTTATGTCATACATGAAATACCAATCACATAGATAACATTCTGAGTTAAACTCTTTCAGTCAACTAAGAACATTAAAACTAGCAATGGCAAACCTGTAGTGGGAAGATGAAAGCCTTCTTTTAAATAAGAAAATAAGATTGTCTCACTGCATTTTTCATGGCATATAAACTCATTAGCCCTCTACACCTCAGTTGCTCCTAACACCTAAGGCAGAATCTTCCCCTTCATTTACTGGCTTATAGAAAGTATAAAGGATGCTATTCTACCCACTCTGATGCTTAGGCAAACAATGATCACAAGGAGTTCTCAATAATCTTTTGTACCCTCTTCAAAAAATGGATTGTAAGGCATGTGAGGGAAGAGATTCATTTTTTTTTAAGATTTTATTTCTTTATTTGACAGAGAGAGATTACAAGTAGGCAGAGAGGCAGGTAGAGAGAGAAGGAGGAGGAAGCAGGCTCCCTGCTGAGCAGAGAGCCCGATGTGGGACTCGATTCCAGGACCCCGAGATCATGACCCGAGCCGAAGGCAGCGGCTTAAACCCACTGAGCCACCCAGGCGCCCAAGAGATTCGTTTTTAAATATCTTTTTATTCTGTGCCCTCTCATTCTCATTCACGCAGCTCTAGTACATCTCACAGGTTTGATACATGTTTATTCAACTAGAAATTACAGGAGTTATCCCCCATTAAGCTTTTTGTCTTTTAAAAATATTGGGAATACACCGCACCTGTTGGCATATCTTGCGCATTCCGAAACCCTGAAAAAGCCATACAACAGAAGCTATTGCTTACCTGCAAGATTTCCAGAACTGCCCCTTAAAGAGTAGAAACTATAAACATGCAAAGACTGAATTAGGAATGAAATAAAAGCAAACAGCTACTGTCATACCTAAAACAAACAAACATGTAAACAAGCAAAAAGAAAAAGGCCCTCAGGCTCTCAGAGCATGAGAGCCTGTGAATCATTTTCAGTCATTGGTCAGGGCTTTGAACTACTGGGTTGGAAATCTTAAGAAGGGTCAGACAGGATCAAAGAATCTGTGTAAGGGATCCATAGTAAATAATCTCAATATTTATCAAAGTAGGTGAGGAAATTCTCCTGTAAGCAAGTGAAGCAGCAGCAAAATTGAACAGAGTAGGTGATGATACCTAGACACAAAATTCCAAAACATATGAAAATACATCGCATACGAAGCTAAACAGAACAAGGACCCACTCCATCTTTAGGAAAAAAACAACAAAAAAAAAAACCTGACTTGAATTAAAACAACCTCTGGAGGTAGACTAATGTATATAATAAAAAACGAGTAAGTGTAAGGCGTGGGAAAAGTTCAGACATTCCTTCCGCATATTGAATCAATTAATAGCATGTACAAGGAAACCCTGATTATTTGAAGGAGTGGAGAAAAATGACTTGATTCTTTACAAGTAGTACAGACTATTATTAGTATTCCAGATAGACTGTGTTGTAGAGAGTCCATCATACGCTTTGATCTGTCTGCATCCACAGCTGGAAATTCTACGCCTGGCTCTGGAAGCATTGCGATCTGACAGTGGACTCCATCAGGAAAATGAGTCAGTGGTTGCAAATGTTAATCAGTGGATCAAAGCACAAAAGTGAGTGCAATTGGGTTCTTTCTAAAAACTGACTTAATTTCGATGGACCAAAACAATTAAAACATTTATAATTTACTTCTAAACTTACCCTTTACTTCTTATCGATAACTCCTTGTTCTTTCTTCTCCTCTCTTCTCCCTTTTCCTCCCTTCCTCCCTCCCTTCCTTCCTTTTTTCCTTCCTTCCTTCTCTTTTCTCCTCTCTCTTACTTTCTTTTTTCTAACTTAATATTTAAAAATATTAATTTTTTAATATTTTAACGATTTTATTTATTTGACAGAGAGAGTGCATGAGCAGGGGGCAGGGGGAGTTGGAGAGGGAAAAGCAGGCTCCCTGCTGAGCAGAGAGCCTGACATAGGGCTTGGGGCTTAATCCCAGGACCCGAGATCATGACCTGAGCCAAAGGCAGATACTTAACTGACTGAGCCACCCAGGTACCTCGATATTTTGTATACTTTTACCTTAATGAGTAAACTGTGTTTCAAGTGATGAGATCAGTAAAGTTATTTAATATACTTATATGATATAGCAGTGCCTGGGCGGCTCTCTCAAATAAATAAATAAAATTTTAAAAATATATATACATATGACATAATTTAAATATGCACACCACACATACATGTCCATTCTCACTCACACATGTCCATTCTTACTACTATTGGAAATTCACTTGAAAGATATTGTATTGAATTAGAGATATCATACTGGTTTGGGTTATGCAGCATCTAACAATAATAATGACAGCAAAGCAAGAGCTTTGTCAAAAAAAGAGCAAACTAATATTTTTGTCTTAATTCCTATATGTCCAGACATACTTGTACTGTCAGAACTTTTTGCTGAGGGAGTTGCTAAAAATTATAAAATGATTTTATAATTTTGAAAATGAAATTTCCACATAATATTGTTATTATTTTAATATATAATATAAGTAGTCAAAAGGCTGGTTATCATAAGAAAAATATTTCATAGTAAAAGGCAAGAAGTGTTCTAAGAGGAATAAAGAGAATTTGCTGAAAAAGAATCTGTGTTAGACAGTGTGAACTGATAAAAGAGTGAATGTATCACTTCTCTAAAATTCCCTTAGAACAGGAAAACTACTGCCAGTGGGTGAGACACTTACAGACATCATCCATGATGCTAATGAAGTTTAAGTAACCAATTTCATGCTGAATATGGTGAACTTTTTAAGCATTGAAAATTTGTTCATGAAAAATTAAGGGGGCATTAATGCACTTAAGCAGCGTGCCAAATTCATAGAAAATGGATCAGAAATTGCACCTTGCGAGTGTTCTTCCTCCTCCTCCTCCAATTCCTAAGCGCCCCCCTCCTGCCTCCCTCCAATTTTCTATTTCCCAAGCTTGTTTATTTGCATTACTTCAAATCTGGTAAGTGTTTTATTTCTTGGAACATCAACCCTACCTATACTAGAATCGTTGATATCTTTAACTACCACAGAGTTTGAAATTTGTCGTGTTTGTTGTGCTTGCTTATTAAGTACATAGAAAGCAGATCCTATTTTCTAGCTCTGGTATGTTCTGATACTTTAGATAATGGAAACTGTACTTATAATTACTTTCCAGTGTTCATTCTAATGTTCTTGCCAACCTACTTAAATTTTAAAATTAAAATTTTAAATTTAAATATGCATTACTGAAAATAATGTGTTTTAACATTACTTTCATCATTCCTAATTCCCAAAGTGGTAAAGGTGGAGAATGTAATTATGCCTTGTCTTTCAGACTCTGAGCATCACCGTCTGTTAGCTACTATTTAACCAAACTATCCTAGCATTCCAAGGCACTTAAACTCCCATTGTTTAGAAGCTCTCATGTCTAAACACCTGGGGACACTTTTTGCCTCAAAACATATGTCCTCAGAGTACCTCAAATGTTCTACTAGTGCTCATGCAACTTACTATCAGCTGTAGATGTATTTTATGCATGCATGCAATTTATTTTATTGGGACTGCTTGGTTAAATTGACTTTTTAGTTTTCCTAATAAAATTGCAAGAATTCAAAGGTAGTTTAAATATTTACCCAAGGCAGCGTTAATTAGGCTAAGTAAGGCTTTTTAAAAAAATTTTTGTTTTTATTTTTGCTGCTGAAAAATATATATAATTGACTAATACAATTTTTAAATTTCAATATGTAAACTCTTTAAGCATCTCTGAATTCTCTCCAAATTTCAATTATTTTGGTTTTTGTTTTTGCTGTTGTTAACTATTTTGTGTTATCTTATTATTTTTTTCCTCTTCTCTTAGATATAAATGTACCAGCTTCCAGTTACCAAGCTGCCTTCTTAATCAGTTTTCCTTTAACTTCTGAGTCATCATATTTTTGCATTTTTCATTATTAAAACATATATACATTTAATAAAGGAAAGTCTTTTGTCCCATTTTGTGGGAATTATTTGCCATAGCAGTGCTATATGAGGGCTCTTTCCAAAAGATTAAGAGTAGCTCCAATAAATTTTAAGGGGCAGATTCTTATTTGTCTTTAATTTTATCAACATAATGTACATGGAAGATCTGCTCTTTTGGGATAGTTTGCAAAGATGTATTGTGAGACCTTAATTTTTCTTCTTAAGATTTTATTTGTCTGTTTGTTTGAGAGAGAGAGATCAAAAGAGCAAGATAGAGCACGAGCAGAGAGAAAAGGCAGAAGAGGGCTCTCAGCTGAGCAGGGATGCTGACTCAGGGCTGGATCCCAACACTCTGGAATAAAGACCTGAGCTGAAGGCAGATTCTTTTTTTTTTTTTTTTTTTTCTTTTCTTTTCTTTTTTTTTTTTTTTTCCAATTTATTTATTTTCAGAAAAACAGTATTCATTATTTTTTCACCACACCCAGTGCTCCATGCAAGCTGTGCCCTCTATAATACCCACCACCTGGTACCCCAACCTCCCACCCCCCACCACTTCAAACCCCTCAGATTGTTTTTCAGAGTCCATAGTCTCTCATGGTTCATCTCCCCTTCCAATTTACCCAAAAGCACATACCCTCCCCAATGTCCATAACCCTACCCCCCCTTCTCCCAACCCCCCTCCCCCCAGCAACCCACAGTTTGTTTCGTGAGATTAAGAGTCACTTATGGTTTGTCTCCCTCCCTATCCCATCTTGTTTCATGGATTCTTCTCCTACCCACTTAAGCCCCCATGTTGCATCACCACTCCCTCATATTAGGGAGATCATATGATAGTTGTCTTTCTCCGCTTGACTTATTTCGCTAAGCATGATACGCTCTAGTTCCATCCATGTTGTCGCAAATGGCAAGATTTCGTTTCTTTTGATGGCTGCATAGTATTCCATTGTGTATATATACCACATCTTCTTGATCCATTCATCTGTTGATGGACATCTAGGTTCTTTCCATAGTTTGGCTATTGTGGACATTGCTGCTATAAACATTCGGGTGCACGTGCCCCTTTGGATCACTATGTTTGTATCTTTAGGGTAAATTCCCAGTAGTGCAATTCTGGGTCATAGGGCAGTTCTATTTTCAACATTTTGAGGAACCTCCGTGCTGTTTTCCAGAGTGGTTGCACCAGCTTGCATTCCCACCAACAGTGTAGGAGGGTTCCCCAACATGGATGAAGGCAGATTCTTAACTGACTGAGCCACCCAGGTGCCCCAGAGACCTTGATTTTTAAATATGTATTTGTGTCAGTCAGCATTCTCTGTGTAACTTGTCACTTCCACATGTAGTGACCCAAAACAACAATTATTTAACCCATGCTTCTGTTGGTCTGCTGGGTATTTGTTATTTTCCAGGTGACTTGTGTGTGCAATTAGCTGGGAATATATGGAAGACTGGCTAGTGGTTGGATGATATAGAATATGTTCACAAATAAGTGAGATGTTTGACAGGTTGTTGGCCAAGGAGATAAGGATGACCAGGGGCATGTGTCTTATTATACAAGTTCTCCTCAGCCTTCTTGGTGTTGTAAGAGCAATAAGGGAGCAAGCCCCAATACAGAAACACTTTCCAAGCATTTACTTGCATCCTACTTGATGATACAACATTGGTCAAAGCAACTCAGAAGACTAGCAAAGACACAAGGGATGAGAAAGTTTTTCCTCCCTCTTGATGGGAGGGAAAAAAATGTAGGGGCATTTTTGGAAATTGTCCTACATTGAACTAGAGCTCAGAGTGTCAATCCTTATCCTGTTCTGTGACCTTAGGCAAGTCATTTGCTGCTCTGCTTTTCTGCTTCTCCAGTAAAATGAGATGTTGGATTATATGATGTTCAAGTTTTTCTACCTCCTTTGTTTAAAAGAAAATCTTTCAAAGAAATATTGAAAACCAATAATTACCATAGTGTTTGTTTTTCATTTCATTTGCCATAAGTTTTGACATATTAAGTGTTGCAGTGAATTAATAAATTCACTTTTGAAAATTCAAGTTCATTTTTAGAAAATATAAATTTAAAATACATGGATTAGAAAACTGGCTCAATTGTATTTGTTTGATTATAAGGCAGTGAAAGAATTTAAATTGATAAATGATGCAATACTTTTTTATAGCAACTAAAAATACGTAATTAGAATTTTAGAGTCTCATGTTAATTTATATTCAAATAGCTGTCTATCAGAACAGATAATGTCCTTTCAATGAATTGTAATATATCCACTTAAAAAGTACTATATTTTTTGGTTAAGCCTCAGGTCATTATCACTGCTCAGCAGGGAGTCTAAGTCTCCTTCTCCCTATGCCCCTCCCCCCATCCTGGGCTGTGCTCTCTCTCTTTCTCTTCTTTTAAATAAATAAAATCTTTTAAAAAGTATAAAAATTACTATGTCCATGTATATTATATATCATTTAAATTAGGACAGAATGTGTACTTTTCTGAATTAGCAACTTGAATCCATTCTTTCTGCCATTAGAAAACATCTTCAGGGACACCTGGGTGGCTCAGTGGGTTAAAGCCTCTGCCTTCTGCTCAGGTCATCTTCTCAGGGTCCTGGGATCAAGCAGCATCAGGCTCTCTGCTCAGCAGGGAGCCTGCTTCCTCCTCTCTAGAGGAGGAAGCCTCTTTGTCTACTTGTGATCTCTGTCAAATAAATAATCTTAAAAAAAAAAAAAAGAAAACATCTTCAAACAGTCATGAGGATTAGGGACATTCACTATCTTTGTCTTTTCAACTATGTGCAGACTGGGAGAAAATAAACAAAGATTGCTTTTGTTGTCCTGATTGTTGATTTCAAAATGCAAGAAAGCCAAACTTTGGAAAAGCTGCAAAGGCAGCTTGCTAAACTATTCCTCCTTTCTTCTCTTTAACCTTTCCTTACTCAAAGTTCCTTACTTAAGAGTAAGCTCATACCCTCTTCCACCACCTCTGGCCAACACGGCACTACTGACTGAGTATCCCAGTGTCCTTGAGGTTTATTTATTCCTCACCGACAAATTCACTCGTTCTCTTGCCGAAATTTGAGTGAATGAGTCACATGGTTTGGAATCACCAAATTATTGGTTTGGATGTTAGCTCTGCAGCTTTACAAATATAATTAGACAATTCGGACAATGTGTCTAAACTTCAATTTCTCTATTACTAAAATGGAATTGATAGTACCTTTTTTTGCAGAGTCATTAGAATAGTAAATGAAATGATTTTTAACAAAATTCCGAAGTAAGCATTCGATAAATTGAAAATGGTTATTTCCCTCACAAGAATGAGCCATTTTCTTAGGAAATGGTTTCTAAACCTCCAGTACCTTGTGAGATTTGATCTTGTTGACTTAATAGTTGTGTGAGTCTAGCCTGTTTTCTTGTACTCTGTACCACCCTTACAATGAATCCTCTACTAAGGACTCTTAACAGATGCGTAATCCAAAATAAACAGGCCATTGTCTTTACACTGGTCTACTCATGTTACTAACATTCAAGTCATTTTTTATTCCATATTTTTTAGTACGTATTATTAACTGACCACTATAATAATAGTCCAAATGCAATAGAGATAAAGCATTGTTATTTTTTATGGTAGTTTTCCCCTTAAAAGACTTTAGTATTCATCCTGTTTTCTATCAGTCTTTCTAGAGTTCTGAGTAATCAAGTGTTAAAATTAATGGCGCTGTCTGTCAGGATAAAACTATACCTATTATTAAGCTTCTCATATTTGTTCTATTGTGGAACCTTTTAGGGAAAGCATTTGTCAATTTGGGGTAAAAAGAATTGCATTGCAGACTATACCAACTATGAATGGAAACCTTGAAAAGGTTTTCAAACATGAAAAGACCCTGTTTGACTGAGTCAAGTGGGACACCCAGCCACACTTTCAGGATACACCTATTCCCTGTATACCTCTTCCTGAACCTCATGAACTTTGCTCCCCAGAAGCACCTTGTTCATCCCAGGGGCATGAACTCATGTCCCAATAGTAAGTGAAAATATTTGTTTAGTCTTTCACAAGCCTTTTTCTTTTTTTCTTTTTTTTCTTCTCCTCTCCTCTCCCCTCCTTTCCCCTCTTCCCTTCCCTTTCTCCTCTCCTGTCCTCTCTCCCATCCCCTCCCTCCTTCCCTCCCCGTCCTTCCCTCCCCCTCCTTCCCTCCCCCTCCCTCCCCCCTCTCTTCCTTCTTTCTTTCTTTCTTTCAAAATATGGACATAAAATATACCTTGGTATGTTATTTCACAACATAGGAACATTCCTTAGATTCAATTTCAGGTCATGTATTCCTTAAATATTTTTTCTTGAATGCATACAACTTCTGCAACATTTTAAGAAAAAAGAAATACTTACTAAGTAGAAATATTTATGTCTAAATCAGCTACACCAAATTTCACCAGCCTGTATTATTTTAAGCTGCCTGCTGAGTCACAAAGTCATTATAAATCCTGACTACTACACTGACAAACTAAATGTGGAATCATAATTAACTCTGTGAATAATCTTTGGGAAGTTCAGAATCCATTAGGATACATATTACTTAGCCATTTACTAGAAAATCTATAGACCTTTTTGACACTCTCATAATGGAGAAAACTGATAAGTAGTTGTTTAGGCCAGATCATCCTTTGGATGTACCTATCAGTATCAAAACGTTCATGATGGCCCACATCCTTTTTGGGCTATTAGCTTAAAACAAAAGAGTGTGCTTTCTGTCCCATGGAATCCTAATTTTGTTATGACATGAAAAGAAATTATGGAATAATCAAAAAAATTAGAAAGTGAGAAACAGCATTAGTTAATTCATCAAGCATACTATAGGAAAATATTTGATATAAATACTATTTGCCCTTCTTTATCACTAGGCCCTGTATAAAGAGGTATTCCTCTTAACTGAAGAATATATTTCTAAGTTCATATGACATATTTGACCTTAGTAGCATATTTGTTTCTGTATAACCTTTCTGTTGTTACAGTTTAATATGTTTACTATATAAGTAGCTAGCATAATAAAACTTCTCTATTTTTCCTAAGAACTAACAAAAGTACACAGCTTTGTAATGCTTTAAATTCCTTTAGTTTTAGCAGTATTTGTACACTTATCTTAGAAAAAGTATATTAAGTAAAATTTTGAGAAAAATAAGCTGCATCCTATGATTTTTATAATTATGAAAAACACAGAATGATTATTTCTGTTTCTTCCAAGAAACTTTACATTACCTATGAGGGTATGGGAATTACAAGCATTCTTATTGGCAATTGAAATTGTTTTTAATATAAAAAACATGTGCAAATGTCTGTTATTCTCAAAACACTTCTGAAAAATATGCAAATGTCTTATGTCTCAAAATATTAAGGTTGTCCATTTTCCCCCTATTTCCCAAATGCCTGCTTATTTTCTTTCATGTGTGGGTAATATTCTAAACCTTGGTTTGTTATCAAATTAAATTAAGATCAGAGTTAATACCCCTTTGTTTCATATTCAGAATCCTATTATGGTATGTTTAAATTTAAGGGCTTCATATTCAAGGATACAAACTGAATAGTATATGACCTATTTAAGGTTTTATCTTTTTAGGGAAATACATTTTAAAATCCAGCCCTTGATTAAATGAATCAATACTTTCATTTACTCACTTGTGTGGTTCATATATTCATAATAATTATTTGTAAAAATTGGTTGTATTTTATGCATGTTATATGCTAATCTTATATATACCATATTTGAGTTTTGTACTGATGATGACAATCTTTAATTAAAAAAAAGCTAATCACATTTCATTATGATCCCAAGGGTTGAAACAAAACTGTGATTCTAATATGGACGCTTTGAAGAATAATTTTTCTATCAAAACTGGTAGGAAAGTGATCATTTCAAGCACATAGTCATTAAGGTATTCTTGGATAATTTATTCTCACCTCCTTTTAATACATATGAAAAACTAGGTTTGACAAACAAAGGAAATCAAACCACATCATTATTTGATGCTTTGCTTTACTGCTGTTATATAAATGAATTACTGAATTGAGTGAAATGACCTGCTTTATAAAATATTTTTTGTATGGTTTTAGTTTTCAGAATTCTTTTAATTTTAAGTACACATCATACTAAACAAGAATTTTCACATTTGCCATCTACTCAGTACTTACAGCCTATTGGGAGGTCAATAAGAGTAACCATAATTTTGTTTATTAGACAGAGACACTGACAATCAGAGAAGTTAAGAGGAACTCTTTGAGGTTAAATGAGGAGGCATTAAATGGACTTGAACCCTGATTATTGCAGAAAAACATGGGATAAATGGGGAAAATTGGGCATTGAATAGGAATCAAGAACACTTCTATGAATATGAGAGATAGAAAAAGATTAGTAAATAAAGCAAATATAAGTGTCCAATATAAATTGAGCACCAAAAGCATAAAACCAACATATGAGAGGAACCAGGAAGAAAGGATCATTGGCCTTTCAAGATTTGACTGATGGTATTAAAATATATAAACATGTTTATATGAAGTCTTTTTTTTTCCTTCTCTCTTTCTCTGTCCCTATGTGTGTATCTCCTCTCTTTTTATCTATTATCTATCATTGACTTTATATCCATCCATCCAAATATTACTTACTTATTGACACCTTCTTATGTCACACAATTATTTATTAACATTTCTTCAGTCCCATTTGACTTAATAACAAATAATGAATAGACTGATGTAAAATAGAGGGCTAGAGTGGGAAAGAGTTGATGTTGTAGTCCTGGAAATTGAAAACAAGTTCATGAGCATCTGAAAAATAGAGGGAAATGAATGTTAATTTTGCAAATAGAATCATAAATTCCATTCAGTGTGAAGCAAATTAAAAAAAATGTAGAACTTTTAATGGCTTAACCAGCTGTGAATTGAAGGACATACAATACACATGGAATTTATTTTTTATATTTTTTTCAGCATATGCAAGGACTTAGTTCCCCATCATCACTCATGGCAGTTGTTCAGCTAATTTTTGGCAGGTTGTAGAAACAATGTCTCGATAGTCACCAAGTGGCTCATTTCATTTATATAATGAACACCATCTAGGATTCAAAAATAAAAATACATATCAAATGGATTGCAAAAATACAAAGAGAGCACAATGAAGTGGGAAGCCACTAAATTATCATCCACCAGCTTTTCCATTTTATTGCCCATATGAACTAAATTGAACAATTCCAGATGTTTGAGGGCTTCTGATAGATACAAGATAATCTTCCTCTCTATCATTCTCTCTAGTCAATTAGTTCTTCATTTTCTAGCATTGTTACTACTCGTAATTGTAGAAGAAAGAAAAAGCTGTTCATTGTGGCTTGGAAGGCCACCAAAAGTCCATATTCTGACCCACTGATTTTTTTCTCCTCTTGATCTTTTTACCAATTTTTAGTAAAATGACCCTTATTTAAGGTGATAGAACCCAAAGTCTCAATTATAAAATACTTCAGAAAATATCTTTTAGACATGAGTTCTCTCAACATTTGACTCACTTTTCTTTTTTCCTCTGTGTGTATAACTACAGGATTAAAGCATTTTTGTTCATTTGCTTGCCAGTTTTGGAGAGAGGGAATGCCTATGCTATTGGGATCTACTGACCTCCATCAAAAACATCATTCTTTTTGAGGTATTTGGGTAACTGGGCCTCCAAAAGAAGCATTCTGACTTTCTAACCTGAATACTTTTTAATCTGTGATTAGGGTACTTACTTGGTTTTCTTGTCATGATTTTTTAGAATTTCCGTTGCTTTGATGACTAAACTAGGATAAACAAGAGTCATTCTTAGTATTTTTAAAGACATGTACTCAAACTATTACATATTGATAACATAAAATTAAAAATTTCATTTTCAGATGATATTCACAGATACCTTCTTTTTTTTTTCCTCAAGAAAAGAGAAAAATCCATCTAAAGTAAAAGTGGTAATCCTCATATTTTAATTATCTGTATTAATGCTTATAATTTTGTTTGGAAATATACACTGAAAGAAGTAATTTCGTTTTGATTTAAGTGTACAAGCTTAATATATTTTCTTAAAACTTGAACATAAGATTTATATACATTTTAAAGTTTGCTCATTAAATTAGATAACTAGTATGGAAAGAACTAAATTTTGGAAAGTAAACAACCTATATATATTCTAACCTTTTTCCAAGCTTCACTTAGATATATATCCTCAGGCAATAAATGGGAGAAATGAAATAACATTGATAAAAAAAATGGTGGCTTAACTTGCATGGTGATCTTAAGAGCAGGGAAATCAATTTAAATACCTAATTATAGATCTGTTTTTCTTTATCTAATTTACAAATTATAACAGTGATTAGTGACATGATTAATATTTTTTAAAATAGTAAGTATAAACTTAAAGAAATTTAAACAAACTGTTCAAGGTTTTATACTTTATAAGTGGTGAAATTTTACTTTTCTAAGGGTGATAACAAATTCACACACACATGCACACACACATACACACAGACAAATAATAAACAGTAATAAAAAAAATAAGGACTAGGAGAGAAAGGTGTCTGGAGACATAAATTGAATGACCATTTAATTTATCATTCAAATCAGGATACTTTTGAGAATAAAAGGGAAAACCATTAATAATTACATAGGGACCCATATATAAACTGGGAAAACTAAGATGTATTCTAACTTTAGACATAAAGGAGCCAAGACAGGTGAGATATTCCAGTTTGAATTTAAACAAGGTCAAAAGTCTTGATCAATTAAGTAATTAATTTGTCATTCTTAATACTAACAAAATATATTTATTGAGAACTTACCATGAACTAGATACTTACTAGTCATAGGGGTTTTAACATTGATTAAGAAATAAATGTACCTAATGGTGATTAACATAACAAAATAAATAAATAAATAAATGGTTCTTATCTCCTTTGGTGAGCTTTCAGGCAAATGGGAGGAATAGACAAAGACAAGTAAGAAAGTGGTAAATAATTATGAAAGTGGTACCTCCTATGAAAGAATGAAGTGTACTTAACCCATTTCATTTCTTTTTGAAGGAAAGACAAACTTTCACATCCTAGTGTCGGTATATCATTGGTACAAGTCTGGAAGAAGGGGATGATGGGTAGGGGAGAAAATCCTTCTATTTGAGGGGTGCTGTCTGACTGACAGTAATTCTCAGAGAAGCAGGCAGCCATGATTTGTTATCAGTGAAAACATATAGCAATATGGGGTGGATCCGTTATGTGAAATATAAAGAAAACAGTATCAGGTAAAGAGGAAAATCAAATACACACAAAATGGCAAAACTTTTGCAGGTCACGGGGACTTAAGGATAGCTCTTGTGAACTAGGGTACAGCGCGGGGAGGCAGGTGTGTGGTGGAGAGAAGTTAAAACATGAGTTTAGAGTCAGGCAGGAACCAGATCACTTGGTATCTATGTACAGAATGAGAAGCTGATGAGTTTAATTCTCAAGACTATTACATGCCACTAAGAGTTAAGGAAAATCAGTGTCATGATTTGATACAAAATTCAGAAAAGAATTATTTTGGCTTCATTCTTCATCTTTTTGCATCTGTCAACAACTTCATTAAATCCTACATTGTAATCCAGATTTAAAACAAATAATAAACAAAATTTAAGCACTGGTATAACTTTTTTCCTTTTCCTTTATATCCCTCCTTTATCTTTATTAAGGAAGAAAGAAACCACTTTAGAATATAAGTCTGGCCAGACCACAAATGTCTAACTCTCTTGTAACATATTTGTTTTAAGTCAGTAGTTGGGTGGTATTTTTTCTTATTTTAGTCAAAATGAGGTGGAGATTAAAAAAAAAAAAAAAACATTGTTTAGCAATCTGACTAGGAAAAAAAATCTATTCCCCTTGTGGTTGGCTAACCTCTAAGAGAGTTTCCAATAAATCTCCTTTCTCAGGGCTCATGTGCTTGTGAAGCCCGTTCCCCTCAAGGATAGACTGATTCTAGTGCCCAAAGAATGTGGTAAGTTGATGCCATGTCAGTTCTGTGGTTAGCCTACAAAGGGTTGTAACTTTAGTATTGCCTACAGTTTCCCTCAATTGCATTGTTGGCTTGTAGACTTTGATGAGTTAAGCTATAATTTGAAGAGATATAAGTGGCAAGAAACTGAGGGATGCCTCTAACCAATACCCAGTGGAGAACTGAATTCTGCCAACAACCACTGAGCTTGGAATTAAATCCTTCACCAGTCAAACCTTCAGATGAGACTTCAATCTGATGCCTTGATTGTCATCTTGTGAGAGACCTTCAGGCAGAGCACCTTGCAAAATCATATCCAGATTATCATAAGGTAAGAAATGTGTGTTGTTTTGAGTTGTTAAAATTTGTGATAATTTGTTTTGTATAATAAGTAATGAATACACAGTGAAATAATTTTACTATCCTACATTGGGATTGTGGGCTTTTAAAAAAAAATCTCCCTCTGTATTGTAGGATTTGCAAACCCAATAGGTGGCCTAACATTAAAGCACTGGAGGTCAGTAGTTGTGTTTGAATAAAAAAAACACACAGATATTTAAGCATTAGTTGCCTTCAAATAATGAAAAAATAATGGTTTCAAGTTTTCCTATTAAGAAAAATATGTATATTCTTTTGTTTAGCACTTTAAGACTTAGTTTGAAGTGTGTTTATCAGTAAGGTATCAATTATTTCACATTCTTTCTGAAATTCAATGACTATTTTTTCACTGATTTTATTAAATTAAGTTCTCTAGAAACAGAGGCTGAAACTGGGATTCTTGGGATGCCTAGGTGGCTCAGTTGGTTGGACAACTGCCTTCGGCCCAGGTCATGATCCCGGAGTCCTGGGATCGAGTCCCACATCGGGCTCCCAGCTCCATGGGGAGACTGCTTCTCCCTCTGACGTTCTTCTCACTCATGCTCCCTCTCACTGTCTCTCTCTCAAATTAATAAATAAAAATCTTTTTAAAAAATGTAAAACTGGGATTCTTGTTCAAGTGTTTTATCAAGGGAGAGCTTCCAGAAGAAGAGTAAGAAAAATAAGATAAGGCAGGGAATGAGCTAAACAAAGACATTGTCTCAGTTGGAGATTGGAGTCTGAGCCCATGGAATTTCTGGAACATAACTACCAGAGAGTGAGTTTCTCTCTTGATGGAGTGACTCAGGCTTTTGTACCCTGCTGACAGCTAGTTATTGAAGAAAGGGGAGCCTAGCCTCCATATAGGGAAGTTCTCAGTTGGGTGAGGACAACTTTCAGAGAAAGCAGAAGTTCTAAACTGTTGCTAGCCAACACTTACAACAGCTGGAAAATAGATGCTCCCTAAACAAAGGAAGGGGAATCAACAGCATTCACTGTAAGGATTGTATATTCTGATTCTTTTTTTTTTTCTCCCTTTTTGGTTGTACTGGAGAAATGAACAACAACAACATTTTTAGTCATGACAGTTCATAAAAATTGTCTATAACATCTAACTTTAGGGTGATAAAGATTTTGAAGCTATGTATACTTTCTTTTTAGGTATATGAAATCAATCATTCAATAAATATTCATTGAGAAACTTTTGTATGAGAACCAACTATTGAATATTTTAAATAATGCAGAGATATTTTTTCTTTAAGCATTTTATAAGGAAAAATATTTTTAAGTTACTAATTTGGCAAATAACTAGATAGTAAATCAGCATTTGACAAAAATTTAGTAAGTTTTTTTATAGTGGGTTCCCTTTCTATTAGAGATAAAAAAAAATCAGATGTTCTCTACTGCCACAAATTAATTAATTAACATGTATAAACTTAGATCTCAAATACATATATTAATTAAAATGGAGTGACAATAGTTTTAAAAATGGTCATAATCTAGAATATACTTTTATTAATTTAAAGTCATTGTTAAATGAGATCACAACAAAGTCATAGAGCTTTCATCACCCCAAAACATGTCTCAACTCCTAGCAGGCTGTAAAATCCAAGAGAAAAAGTTATTTTACTGCCAAAAAAGTAAACAGAACAGAAACTCAAAAAAGGAAAAGAAATCACAGATAAGTTAGTTGTGTGTTATAGATGAAGAATAGGATATTTTGGACTTATTAAAGAGAAAGGATAGGTTAGAGCCCAGGAGAGAAGAGCAAATTTTGAGACAAGAATAAATATGTTTGGGCAAAATTTAGGTAATTTTATTAGTGACTTTGGTTTCATGATCCTGATACTTTATTATGGAACCTAAAAATAACAGTGCATAAGATTGTGCATTGCTTTGCACATAGTACACTACACAAATTTCTATGAACTAATGTAAATCGATATATCCACCTTCACATTTACTGAAATTTTTGTGTTTGTATAATCTTAGATAATAGCATTTGCCTACTATGTTTGCTTTGAGTATGATAGTCCATTGAGTTTACATGTGCTTTCTCTTTTGAAGATTTTTGGCTGGTTACTGATAAGCTATAATCCTAAATGTTTCTGGATTTTCACTCTTTAGAAAATGCATTCAATTTCTTCCCAGTTTTGACACTGACATTAGGTCACCCCGCCTCTGAAAGCATTGTGTTGAAATGGCTGTCTTCATATATTCCTCATTGTTGTTCTTTGGTGAAATTGTCACTTGAGGGTCAAATTAGAGCTCATTCAACCAGAGCCATAGCAGTGACAGTAATCAGTCTCAGGTCATTTCTTCCACTTGAGAATTTTCAGGGCAGGTACTTGTAGTTCATTTCCTACTTTTACAAAGCATTACTGTCTTATTGGTTGCATTGTGTAATGAATCTGAGTCTGGGTTTACAATTTTATAAATTTACAGTTTCTGATTGCCAGTATTTATTTGGTTTTCACCCTTAGTCCCAGGTTTTTTTTTTTTTACAAAAATTTTATCCTTTATAATGCTTTCCAATGTTAAATTTTATTGGATCAATTCATTAACCAATTCATAGCATATAATTTTTGTTCATCTATCTTCCTAAACTTAGGAAAACTTTCTCATGAAATTTACCATCGAGGCATGTATGCTAGTCTTCCACATAATGCTGGAATAATCATCATTTTATGCACATTCTATGATAACAAGAGCTAAGAGACCATGAAAAATCATAAACATGGTCCTTTGAAAGAAATCAGTGAACAGTTGAGTGAAAGGGACAAGAGACAGACCTGCTGAGTTCAAATAGTTAATTTGTTTTCAGATATTTCTCTTTTCATGAAGATCAGTAAACTATATTTTAAAATTTGAAAAAGATTAACTATGAGTAATCTTGTTTAAGGAACATAATTTGCAACATTTTAATCTCATATATACTTTACTTTTTAAAATTTGCACACAACTGTGCTCTTTTAAGTCTTCAATGGGCATTAGAAATACATAATTATCAATTAATAATTGATTCAACATGGAATTCAACATGGAAACATAATTTTTAGACATTTGAAAATCTGATTGTGTACATATGAATTGCATCATTTTAGTTCAATGGATTGAGGAAGTGATCTTTGAAATTCACATATTTTGAGTAATTTAGTTCTGTCAACAGCATTGAACATAGTTAAATGATCACAGTAGAGTTCCTGAAAATGATAATTAATAATCTATAGCTTATTAACCTATAAATATTTAAGAGACTACAATATCTGTCTTAGTAGAGTGAATAAAAACTTAATTACAAGTATCTACGCACCATTTACTATTTCATTCTTTGCTCCTAGCTTCGCGTCCCTCCCTACTCAGCAGAGAATAAATACCTGACCATGTTCTCAGGACACTCTGCTGTATTGTAGCCACCAAACCTTCAGATCAATTCAAAATTTAGTTTGAAGAAATGAAGTAGATGATGAAGTAGAAAACCATTAAGTAAAGTAACAGTATGTAGAGGGACTGTGTTCTTCTCAGTATCCTCCAAGTATCAGAAATGTAAGAAGTTTAAGTCACGATTCATTACTTTCACCTCCTCAAGCCTACTATGAAACAATCTCAACTAACCCAGAGCACAATATTAGAAAGCTCTTCAATTTTTTCTTGCTCTAGACCCAGATATAATTCATCACTAATTCCTATTGGCCTTACCTCCCAAATACACATCCAGTGTATTCTCTTTCCCTGCCCTTGTAATCTCCCACCTCATGTCAATCAACACTTGACCATCTTTTGCCTGAACCACTGGGTTTCTGAACTCACTGCTTCTAGCTAGTTCTTTCTAAAATGCAACTATGACAATGACATTCCAGTTGCTAAAGCACTCCGATGATTTCCCACCATTCTTCAAATAAATACCAAACTCTATAGGATGGAAAAATCTACAAAATCTTACCTACAACTTAAATCTGCCTCATTTTCTGGCACTGTGTTTAATGACGTAGTAACACAGAGCTCTTGATCTCTCCACAGATATTATTATTCTGTGCTTTTATTCATATTTTATCCCATACATAGAATTCTTGTTCAATACCTTTTCCTTAGTTACCACTTAGTAAGAGGCATCTTTGTTTCCAGAAACCTTCCCTTCTTCCCTATACTGAACCCGTGTCCCTTACTCTATAACCCATCACGCCTTGTCTTTCTTAACATTAATAATATTTTTTTAACTTATCAGTTTAGCCATTGTCTAGAGTCCTTGAAAGAAGAAACTATGTAATAACCATTACTCTTAATGCTAGTTCTTAGAGCAATGTCTGATACACACACATAAAAATACTGGTTGAACCAAAACTTAGTATGCCTGTTATTATTATTTTCAAAGTCTTATATGCTTCCTCTATGTTTATTTTATTATGGGTAATTGATGCCAAAATTGCTTGAATCACATAAAGAAATGATGCAAAAATTACAAAGTTTTATTATTTATGCTATTGAGTGAATATAGTTCATATTTTCCTTTTGAAATGTCATGCCACACAACCTATCCAATATCTGTTGGTTAGACAATCAATTTACAGTTTAGCTTTAGCTCTTGCTTTTTTAGAATGCAAGCTCAATGAGCAGGAGGAATAGTGTGTGTCTTATATATGGCTTTATATTGAGGGTCTATAAGTGGACATGGTACATGATTTTAGCTCACTCATTATTTGTATAAATGTGTCAAGTCTATTATGATAATAGAATTGGGAGACACTTATTGTCTGCAAGTTATTAATTTCCTTTTGATTTGCTGAATGTATGTTGCTTCTTTCTCTTGTGTGCAGAAAAAAAGCACCTTTTTCTGGAGAAACAACACAACATGTACTTTCTTGCATTCTGGTTTTTCTCATTCTACTTAGAAAAATCTGTTGTCTAGACTTCTGTTTCACGTACATCCTTAAATTTTAATTTTATCCATTGCTCTTAATTTGTGTATTCATCCTGTCAAATAAGATAAATGGAAAACATGCACAGAAAATGGAAAAAAATTTAAAAATAGACCCTAGCTGCACATTAGAAGGTAAGTAAAAGGTAAATTCTTCAAGAAGTTGTATTACCAAATTTAGGAAATTTGGTGACCAGAACTTTCAAAGTTCCTTAGGACACCCCCAAATATGACAGTGGTTAATGTATTTCTGGTTGGGATGCTTGTTAGATAAGTGAGTGAATCTATATGTAGTTATTATTTCTGTATGCTATTTTAAACATGTGAATATCTAAGATGATTGTCATGTTCCTATGAACAATTAACATTGATATTACAAGGGCTTTTTTAAAGTAAATTTTCATTGGGAATAAAAATTCTTAGGTGGCAAGAACCTTGGCTCTACATTTCATTGTCATTCAGCACACAAAAACATCACTCCCCAATTCAAAGATGTAAACAGAGCTAGATGCGTGTAGTAGATGTATGCCATCTGACTTCTTATAATTTCTCAATCTTTTTTTTTTTTTAGTAGCAAAGTCATCATGTATTAATCTGTAACAAATTCAGGGAGTTTTGTTTGGCTGATTTAAGAGCACTTTCTTCCAAACTCCTATAAAAATAGAGACTATAAATTGGTTAGCATGGATTGCCCATGGCAGCACATTTTTTTTTAATGAAAATTTTCATTATCAATGGATTTTATGCAGAGCCTTTAGAGGTTGTTCAAATCGCCAGCAGTCAATTTAACCATGCTAATCTTTATACCTGAGGGCCTAATTCTTAGAAAAGCTTTTGGCATGTTTTCATAGACTACTCATAATAATTATATGGACGAACTGTGGATTCTAGTTGTCTGTATTATAATCACCTCATTTTATGTTTTGGAAAATGGAAAGAAAAGTCACTTCCCCCAATTACACACCATGTACCCACACACAAATAGCCATAATCTTCTGGAAGAAGGTTCTGAGCATCCATCTAAAATGAATAAATATTTCTTTGTGAAGAAAATATTAGAAATGGACTGTGTATACACTTGAACTGAGCTAGTACAGCTATAAACATGTACTCTATTTAACCATTTTACACAATTGTTTACACTTTTATAAAACATACATAGTTACCATAGCAACAACTCAGAATAAGCATGGTATAAAACTTATTCTAGTCCAGTAAAGAAAGCCACTTTAACAAAGTGTATGACACATTATAGTTTGAAGTTGAATTTTTATCTTACTTTTCCAAGAATTTTATTCCATAAATCATGGCTGGTCTGTTGAAATATATTAACTTGAAAAGAAAATAGAGTCCACTGGTCAAGTAGTTGGACCAAAAAGAATACTACTAAACAACTCTATACACATAATTCCACAGATTGTTAGGACTGCTATTCAGGGGAAAAGTTGTTATAATCTATATGGTTGTGTTTTATCCTGCCATTCTGTGATTCTTATGATAGAAAATCTAATTTGTTTCTAGTCTAAATTCATGATTCAGTATCCTTAATGTGCTTATTCTACTTGTCTGTATTATAATCACCTGAGTTTACACATAAAAATAGATTCATTATTTAATTCTTTAAATCCACAAAATATTATCGAGTTTTTATTTTGTCCTAAGTACTATTCAAGGAATAGAGAATTTAAAGAAAAACAAAAATATGTATATACCTTAAAAAAAAAAGGATTTGAGATATTCTTTAAATTTTGTTTCTTTTATAAAATGATAAGATACATCATTTGGAGATGTTTCTTTTTTAACTTTTTGATTATTATTAATGCATATTTTATGTTAATAGACACACATTTCTAAATATTTACTTATGTGTATGTATTTAAGTGTTCACTACTTATTTGATTAATAATTCATGACAAATCACTTTTGGAGATAACAGAACAAGTATATTTACTTTTATGGAACCTGGAAAACATTTAGTTGTGGATAATGTGTTAGCTAATTACAATGTAACAAACTTTATTTTCATTTGAAGCATACAAGCCATAGCAACAACCAAAGATGTTTAAGTCATAATCTCTGACCACGAGAATTTTACAAGAAAACGGAAAGTCTAAAATAATGTGTATTGAAAACAATATTAGGGGGCGCCTGGGTGGCTCAGTAAGTTAAACCTCTGCTTTCAGCTCAGGTCATGATCTCAGGGTCCTGGGATCGAGCCCTGCATTGGGCTCCCAGCTCAGCGGGGAGCCTGCTTCCCCCTTTCTCTCTGCCTGCCTCTCTGACTACTTGTGATCTCTCTCTGTCCAATAAATAAATAAAATCTTAAAAAAAAAAGAAAAAAAAAACAATATTAGTAGAATGGTGCATGTGTGCTATTGGTTGGTGTAAAAAGGGGAAGATTTCTTTTCTCCCAAGAGATATAATCATGGAAGGCCATCTAACTTGTAGGTGCTATTTTTCCTGAATCTCCAAAAATGTGTAAAGTCAGACGGCTCAGTGGTCTGTAACCCTAGCTGCACATTAGAATCAAGTAACAAATTTAATAAAGATTCCCTAAGTCCTACCCCACAACAATGAAATAACAAAATAAAATCAGGGGTCCACGAAAAGACAGTTTGCAAGATCCCCAGTTAACTCTGATAATCAGCCCACTTTGAGAACCACTGAGGTAAACATAGAAGTTAAACATATTCTGGGAAAAACAATACTTGCAAAGAACAGAGAGGAAAATAAATATAGTACACTGTAACAGTTTCCAATGAAATATTCAGAATACCCTAGGAAAAGGAAGTTGAATTAATTTTGATGCTAAAGGTAGAGTCCTAAAACAAATTTATTCAAAAGACAATAGATCTTAATGGAGGCTGACAAATTAAAAAAAGAAGAGGAAGAAGTAGGAAGATAAAGAAAAAGTGAAAATTAATCTTATTTCATATCATACATAAAGTTTGGTTGCTATTTTGTATTTTACACAGTAAGTTGAATGCTAGTGAAGTACTAATTTCATTCAGGATTTTGTGTTGATCACTGTCATAACAATTAATACTCTTTAATATAATTTCATAGGATCCAATCTCATGACTGATTTTCACTCATCTACACAACATCCTAGATCTATAGAATGCTAATATTCTTGAGGAGAAACAATTCTTTCCTAAGATATACTTTAGAAGTATCTTAACTGGCTTTTAAAATTTTACAGTTTGACACCTCAATGAACTGGCCAGCTACATTGGACATTTATTATATTCATAGCTTGGCTTTCTTTAGCATTCTTCTAAAATAGGCTAGAATAGCTATGCAGTCTGGTCCTTTTAGAGAGAAAGCAATGACCTCTCGAGAGCCTCTTAGCAAAGCTCCATTCTGATCAAGAGTCACTTAGTGACTAGTTAACATACAGCCTATTTCCTGCTGAATACTGGTTTGGATTTTTTTTCTTTTGTGGGTGTGAAATATTCAGTATGAAAGCTATCATCCAGTTTTGATACTAAAAAGGACATTCAGTGCACATATGTGAACCATCCACTATCCTAATAATCCTCCATGAAGTTAACCTGATTTTCAGGGATATGAAAACACTTTAGTTTGAAATGATTCATGTGTACTCATTTGCTCAAGAACTTTTAATTTTTCATACCACATGCATGACATTTACTTTTGATTTAAAAATCTTTTATTTGCTATTGTGGTTACTCTTTGTTTAAAAAAAAAAGCTGGCTTAGAGTAACACAGCCTGATCCAAACCATAAAAGAGCCATGAATTGGAATTTTATGAGAGAAAACAGTACTTCGATACTGTATTTTCTAAAATTGTGCTCATTTGAGTTTGGTGATTATAAGGGCTCTTAACATATTATATATACACACACATGTGTATGTATTAATATACGCCACTATATATATATACATATATATGTATATACATTCAATAAGACAAACTTTTAAAAGTCCATTCAAAATAAATAACACATACTCTTTAAGTTAAAGTTACTTTCACTGTTTTCAGTTCAATTGTGTCCTTGAGTTTTAAAAACTATGAAAAGAGACTGAATTTTCAGCAGAGTTGCTTGCAAAGGACATGGCAGTTTAAACATTATCGTCAAAAGACCCCTATGCTTGTTTATGAAACTTTACATTCAAATTTTTTTTTTTTTGCTTCTTTGGGTTTCTCCATCAGTAATAGACAATTATCAGTGAGAAACATTAAAGAAGGATATGGGATGTGATCAGCTAATTGATTTTTAGGATCTTTAATTTCACCTTTATTCTTACCCTTTCAAAGATTACCTTCACCTTGTATAAATTTCAACAGCACATAAAAAGGCAATATGCTGCTTACTTTAAAGATAATTATTTCAGTAAAACAGTGTCAAGGCTTTGTGGATCCAGAATCCAAGCCACATGGTATCACTTTGAATCCAATTTAGACAAGTTTGACTAATCTCACCCTGCCTAAAAGAACTATAAATATTAAGCGGTGACTAAAAGCTCTTTGTGATGTCCCTGTCTCCTCTTCAATTCCTCTCTCCCCTTCAGTTAGTTAATTTGCAACAGCTTTTACATCTGGCAGGTGACTTGATCCATGATCACCCAAATAATTCCCAATTCTTCAAACTTCATACAGTGCGTTTCTTTGTTATTAATAATCACTATTTACTTTTGGACTTCGGTCCAAATGTCACCAAGCATTTTTAAAAAATATCAGCCTTTGCACAATCCTCTGACTTTATTTTGTATTATACAAATTGAATTCTTTTCATTTTGCTGATAATTGAATGCCAAAATAAGAGTTGAATGTCTGTTTCTATGCTCAGAAGAACAAGGGTTCGGGGTGACTTTTGACCCATTGGTAGAATGTTGAGTAATTTTATCTTGGTTGGGCATATGGCAAAAATAAGTAACTGGATATCAGAGAATGTGAGAATGGGTTATAAGTATCAAAAAGCCATTCACTTATGCTTTCTGGTGGAATGCATTCTGCTTTAGGCCAGACTTTTGGTGAAGGTATTTTGTAAAAATTAAGTTACTACAGTTAACTTCCCAGTCTCCCTTTTTTCAAAAGTGCCATGAATTTATGGTGTTGGTGCATTGGATTATTTTGGGTTTTGTTGTCATCAATATTACCACAATAAATAAGGGTGTCAATCCCTAACATTTATCAGAACTATTTTTTACATACTGTACAGTATACCACTTTTTTGGCCAAAGTTCAATTATCATAAATTTGTAGCATTTAGCCTTAAGTTGCATATTTGCATGATTCCCTCCTGTCTGCCTGTCAGTTCAGTTCTTTATCCTTTTGTAAGCTGATACAACCAGGATCCAAACAGATAAGTCTTTTCACTTTCTTTTCTAAATTCCTGATGCCTCAACAGACCCACATGCCACACACAGTAACTCCTAGCAAGATAGAGAAGTTAATTCAGAAATGTATTGCTGATTCTGGTAGACATAACTTTATTATTTTGTTCAAAGAATCGCGACCATTAATTCATTTTTCAGAAGAGTGAGTTTTTGAGTATAACCTGTTAGTATAGCTACTTTCCTTGGTAATTTTACCAAAAAATCAAAGGAGGCCCAGGTTTTGCTTAGTGGTGAGAGTATAATTTGATAGTAAAACTTTTAATCTTCTTGGTTTTCTTTGTGATATGACTCTGGATTTTTGGAGAAAGCCTCGCTTGATCTATTTCTAGCAACGGAGGCATCTAGATCAGTAGCCCTGAGGAACACCCACATTTTTCAGATCATCAAAAGGCACACATCAGTGTGGTGGATACATCCGCTCCTGAAGAACAAAGGGAGAGCTCTACAGAGAGCACCTGATTGTACCAGATCAGAAGGACAGTGTTTGACCCTGGCTGGGGGGGAAAAAAAAGAAAGAAAAGAAAAGAAAGAGAAAAGGTGAATAAATAAAAATACCACCATCAAACTGCAGACTGCTACCAACTGATGGATGCGTTCACCGAGTATTTGTTTCTGTGTGCGTACAAGGTTTGACGTACCCTGAAAGAAACATAAAATAGCCAACGTTCATCTTTAAGCTATGTAGTTTTGTGACTGCCACAAGGTTTCACTTGTGTCATTACATTTACTGAAAGTGTTGAAGGAAAGAAAACTCAGGGGAGCCACAGATGTTTGCAGTTTTCAATTTGCAGACTTGAATACTTGCAACTGGTTACTTAACACGTATAGGGTTTTAGTTGATGATTATTTTCATATATGCTTTCAATCAGTATTGCATGTAATTAGAAGGAATTTTGTAATTCCTATGACCTGTTTTGGGTTAGGTCAAGTAGTTTTGCTCTTTATTTCTATTGCTGACCTTTACATTAAAAGATTTTCTTCTACAATTTTCTCTACGTTTTCATTTCTCCTATCTCATTAGTCCCTTACTGTCAGCCTTAGTTAATATCATTGCTTTGGGGGGAAATGTCCTAATTATCTAGTACACAGAACATATTGGATAGGTTAACATTTCAGGTGCATAGTTATAATAGACATTAGTATGTATAACACACACTTTCAATTGCAATAAAAAAAGTTAAAACCAATCTTTTAAAATATTGATCTTTTGATGATTTCGTTTGAAAGAGTTTGAAAGATTTGGTGCAAATGTTTTATATTTTGACATAGGAGCATCTTTTAAGTACAAGACAAACTTAATTGAAGAAACATATAAAACTTAGAAACAAAGTGGAAAAATGCCTAACACTGAATTTTTCAGTGAGGACATTATGAAACTATTCAATATTAATTAATTTGCCAAAATGATTGCTTCTTACCATATACAGACATTGATTTGGGGAATCCAGGTTATTAGCTAATAAATAGCACTTTAGTCTTGCATATTTGAGTTGATGGTTTATTTCAGTGACTTTCCTTATTTGAATTCACTGGAAACAATTGATTTGAATGAGGCAAGCCAATAGATATTTAATGACCCTTCTTATAATCAGAGAATAAGATTTCCAAATGTCTAGTCAGGAATAAAATTAATTTATTTAACATATATATATTTAGTTTAATAGTTTTTGATTACAGAAAGAAAGAATCCTTACAAAATAGGCAACTTCCAACTTTTAAAAATTTTAATTTTAAACTGTGACCTTATGAACCAAAAACAGTTTCAGCACTAAATTTGC
The DNA here is from genome assembly GCF_020171115.1 of Neogale vison. NCBI lineage: Eukaryota > Metazoa > Chordata > Mammalia > Carnivora > Mustelidae > Neogale > Neogale vison. The sequence goes on along the minus strand of NC_058094.1, from coordinate 56,591,043 downwards.
AGCATCAGAGAAATAACCTGCAAGAAAAGTGAGGCTAGAAACTTGAGACCTTGAGAACAGAGAAATACAACCAGGGAACATGTGTTTGACAAAAATCCATAGGAACTGGGGGTTTCACATTTCACTCAATTCCATTATATTCAATTCAACAAACCTTTGTGAAACACTATACTGTGGGAGATACAAAGGTGGCTGTCAGAGTCACCATGTTTGAAATGTACCTCTTGCGGATAATATTTGAAGGGAGGTGGTAGTGGGAAGTAATAGCTCATCACTGCCTCACCCACTGAGACTAAGGGAAATGTAGGTCTTTTAGTGTATCTTCTGCAGTACTAAAAGATTAGGAAGCCTGTTTTTCATGTCTACAACATGAGCCTGACAAACTTTTTGAATGGGTGGAATAATTGCTTTCTTGGAGTCTCCAGTTTACTGCCTTTTGAGGGTAAGGCAAGTAACACCCACGTAGGTAGAAGATAACATATATGGAAAATCTGGTTTCTGGTCTTGACCCCTGGCTTACCCTAAGATGTTATTTTTGGACAAGTCATGTATGTTCTTTAGGTCTCTGCTTTCTCATTTTGAACCTTAAAGGATAAACAATTGCTGATATTCAACAGCATGTGACCTGCAAAATATGCAGTTCCTTTTTTTTTTTTTAAGATTTTATTTATTTATTTGACAGAGAGAAATCACAAGTAGGCAGAGAGGCAGGCAGAGAGAGAGGAGGAAGCAGGCTCCCCGCTGAGCAGAGAGCCCGATGTGGGGCTTGATCCCAGGACCCTGAGATCATGACCTGAGCCGAAGGCAGCGGCTTAACCCACTGAGCCACCCAGGTGCCCCTATGCAGTTCCTTTTGATTCCACCTGGAAAGCTAAAGAGGTTTAAATTCAGGGTCGCTTTCAAGTTGATCCTCAGATACTTGATGAGATTGCTTTGGAGGAGAATTGAGAGAGCATCAGGTTGAGAGATCATTGAACATAGGTAGTGAATGAAAATGAGAAAGGGACCTTTAAGAGAAGAACTGGTGAAAATGGAAATCCAAGGTTTTGAAAATTGGGGAAAATTTTATGAATTCTATGAAAATTTTATGAAAATTTTTTGTATTCATTGGAATATTTCAGGTCAATAGGATCAGGATTCATATAGAAGAAAACAGGAATAACTATCAACAAAAATGAAAATTGCTTTCAAGGAGTTAAATGAGGAGAAGGAAGCAGAATCTTAGCAACACCAACATATAATGCATGATAAGTTAGATGTGAGATTAATATTGTGAAATATAAAGAAAGGGGCAGAACTTTCCAAGAGAAACTGGGTTCTTCATGTTGGAATTTAAGGAACAAAACAGATGAGCATAAGAGAAAGGAAAAAAAAAAGAGAGAGAGAGAGGGGGAAGGAAGCAAACCATAAGAGATGCTTAAAAGTAGAGAACAAATTGAGGGTGAATGGAGGGAGGTTTGTGGAGGGTGGGCTAGATAAGTGATGGGTATAAGGAGAGCACTTGTGATGAACACTGGGTGTTATATATAAGTAATGAATCACTAGATTCTACTCCTGCAACCAATATTACACTATATGTTTATTAAGTGGAATTTTTAAAAAAAGAGAGGGAAAGTGAGTTCCTTCCATTGCATATTTCATTGGGAGTTTTAAAAGTATAGATTCAAGTAGAGATGAATCACTCAAAAAAATTGACACAAGAAATCTCAGACTTTCTTAAAAATGGCACAACTAAGGAAAGGAATTTATACACACACACATACATAACCCGTATTATAATATGTACATTAAAAGGAGGGGTTTTTTCCCAACTGGATGATCCATATAAGATCTAGCTCCAATGAGGGAACAGAACTTGATTCCCCTAGCATATAACTTAAATGAGAGCAGTTCTCCAGTGATGAAGAACAGTTTTGTTTGCCTTATCTTTGACTCTTTTTAATTCCACTAATGCCTAAAATGCCTTCTGTACAAATGTATAAAACACATTTAAAAAGTTTTTTTAAATTTTTTTGTGTTGTTAGTCACCATACAATACATCATCAGTTTTTGATGTAGTGTTCTCAGATCCATTGTTTACATATAACACCCAGTGCTCCATGCAATACATGTCTCCTCCATACTCACCACCAGCTCACCTGTCCCTCCACCCCCTCCCCTCTAAAATCCTCACATTGTTTCTCAGAGTTCACAGTCTCTTGTGGTTGGTCTCTCCCTCCAATTTCCCCTAACTCACTTCTCCTCTCCTTCTCCTAATGTCCTCCATGTTATTCCTTATGTTCCACAAGTAAGTGAAACCATATGATAATTGACTTCCTTTGCTTGACTTATTTCACTCAGCGTAATCTCCTCCAGTTCCATCCATGTTGATGCAAAAGTTGGGTATTATTCCAACGTATATATGAACTATATCTTCTTTAGTCATTCATCTGTTGAAGGGTATCTTGACTTTTTCCACATTTTGTTATTGTGGACATTTTTCCTATGAACATTGGGGTACATATGGCCCTTCTTTTCACTATATCTATATCTTTAAGGGAAATACCCAGTAGTGCAATTACACAGTCATAGGGTAGCTGTATTTTTAATTTTTTGAAGAATCTCCACACTGTTTTCCAAAGTGGCTGCACCAACTTGCATTCCCACCAACAGTGTAAGAGAGTTGCCCTTTCTCTACATCCTCCCAACATTTGTTTTCTCTTACCTTGCTAATTTTTGCCATTCTAACTGGTATAAGGTGGTATCTCAATGTGGTTTTGATTTGGATTTCCCTGATGGCTAATGATGATGAACGTTTTCTCATGTAAAATACATTTTTTAAATAAAACACTTGGTTTGACAATAAGAACCAAGCTGTTGTAAATAATAGGAAGTTGCAGTCAAGAAACTCTACTCTCTTCTGTTGTTGGTATAGAGCTGGATGTTCCCCGAACCTTAGAACCTAAGCAGACATTGCGTATAGACACTTCTGGAGAATAGTTTAGTGATTGTTTTTGGTGAACCTGCTTTCAGGCATTCATATGCTGAAATACAGTTATTTTATCTTGAAACAAGTAATAGGAAATTCCTGAAAGGAAGCAGTTCCTATTCTTTCTATTTTCAGGGATTCTTACCAAACTTTTTTTATCTACAGCTAAAATTTGTTAGGCTTAAATGATCCCTAAAAGCAAAATAATGCAGCTGATTATCAGTCAACATAATTTTCCAGAGGTTTTAACTGCATAAATGAAATGAACTCCTCAGAATGAGTGAAGCTTCTCATATGCTAGATATACAGCTTTTTAATCAGTATACCAATGAGAAAAATGTATTGTGACAAAGACTCATTCCTTGATCAAACTTTACTCCAGCTCCTGAACCCTCTCCTAGACTTATCTACATCCTTAGACTTATGTACACTTCTCTGTAGAAATGCAGTTTTAGCAAGTATGCAGTGAAGTCAGTTTAACCAGAATTCTCCATCCTTGGTATCTGGTTGGTTTCCTCATCTTCCACTATTGGCCAGCTGATGTCTGATCATCCTGACGTGTCTTCCGCAAAGAGACTTTTAGGTCAGTTTAACCAGAATCCTTTGAACCCCTGATGTTTCCCCTTAGTAATTTTCTTTCCACTGACCTCCACCTTGTTCCTTGGTTATAAATTCCCACTTGCATATGCTGCATTAAGAATTTACCTGGTTTTAACCCAGGTCTTGTTAATTCTATTGTAATGGTTCTAAATAAAATATGTTTATCCTTTTTAAATTACTGTCCATCTCTAGCTTTTCTTGACAGCTACAGGTTTGTTTTATACATGTGCTTTGTAACACAATAAAAGTATGACCTTTGTCTGAGCCATATGATATTTTTATTATCTTACCTTGTGAAAGTGAGTTACAACATGTTATAGAAATAAATGAATAAGCATTTAATAATGAATAATGTCCAGATTTATTGCAAGTACCTCATGATTGTCATGTCAGCAGAATACAAGGTATTTAGTCACCATGAATTCATACTCAATTTAAACCTAAAAATCCATGTTAGGATCATGAAAACTAGCACATGAACTCTGGCTAGAAATTTGAAATGGTACTGTAGATTCTGGAAGTGATCCTCACTCATCGATCTGTCTACTTAAGAGCCAAATGTTATTGAGTGCTTACTATTAGCAAGATAATTTTCTAAGTGCTGGCAATACTAAGGTGAATAAGAGATTCCAAATTCCTGTCTTTATAGTAACTTTAAATATGTTATTTATTTATTTATTTGTTTATTTAGAGTGCTTGAGAATGGAAGGAGGAGTGAAGGGGAAGGGAAAGGGGCAAAGAATCTCCAGCAGACTGGACTGAGAATGGGGCCCCTTGAGGGACTTGGAGCCTGACTTAAGACTTGATTTCATGACTCTGAGAACCTGATCTGAGTCAAAACTGAAAATCAGATGCTTAACCAATGGAGCCGCCCAAGAGCCCCTTTCAGGGACATTCAATTAGTGGAGAGGATAGTATATAAACAAGTAAACACAGAAAAAGGAAAGGCAAATTAAAAACTTCAAGCTAAACAAAGGAATCACCATGCTAACAAATATAAGATATTAAAAGATTAACTTTGTTTTTTAGAGTACGGTACTTTGAAATTATATCATATTTAATTTCTATTAAATATGTAGCTGAAGTGGGTGTTGTAGTCCACCACTCAGATCTCTTTAGGATTACAGCAGTCATTCCCCCCAGCCCTCTGGCTGCTACTGGCCTAACGGCTAAGTCATTTCTCAAGGAATTGCCTCCTGTAGAACAGAGACGCCTTGACCAAGGTTATGGCCCTTTCCCAGGTACAGTTTGTTAGCAGTGGCAGAAGTACAAGTAGGGTAACATGGCTTCTTCGCCTATCTGGGACAAACAACTCTGAGGGTATGTACCAGTTCCAGAATCCTGTCTGAATTGGCTAAGGTGTCTGTTGCAACTACACTGCCGTTCACCTTTCCTTTTGCCCAGTCCTGCTTTCTTTCACTCTTTACTCACGTCAGTTCTGAGAGAAAAGCCACTGACTTTTCTTTACGAAAATCTCTCTCAGAATCCATGTCCTGGAGACCTTGTCCTTAGATAGTACATCTAGGGAGTTGTAATTTGCAAAGTGCCAGTATTTTCAGAAGGTTTGTGTGTGTGTGTGTGTGTGTTCCCCCTTTGGCAAGTACAAAATTAGAGTTGAGTACAGTTACGTATTTCAGTGAAACATAATGAGAATTTCCACAATTTTTTTTAAAGATTCCATTTATTTATTTGAGAGAGAGAGAGAGAGAGAACAAGCAGAGGGGAGAGAGAGGGGAAGGTCAGAGGGAGAAGCAGCAAAGAGCATTGAGCAAAGAGTTGATGAGGGACTCGATCCCGGGTCTCCAGGATCATGGCCTGAACTGAAGGCATTTGCTCAACCAACGGAGCCACCCAGGCCCCTCCACAATATTTTTCAATGAGACCTCCTGCCCAGGTTGTATGAATCCTCATAACTTCCTCAAAATTACAGTGAATTTGATATGGACTGATAAAGTATTACAGAACATGAAAATTTTGTTGGAAATTTTGAGCACTGATCCAACTTTTTTAAAAAAAGAATTTATTTATTTATTTGACAGAGAGAGACACAGCAAGAGAGGAACACAAGTAAGAGGAGCGCGAGAGGGAGAAGCAGGCTTCCTGCTGAGCAGGAAGGGTGCTTGATCCCAGGACCCTGGGATCGTGACCTGAGCCCATGCTTAACGCCTGAGCCACCCAGGTTCCCCTGATCCAACATTTATTGAACAATTATTCTGTACTATACACTGATTCAAATGATGTCATTTAAAGAACAAATACAGATCTCATTTCAAGAAAATCATATAATAGTTGTAAGCTGAATAATTATGTATGGTTCTCAGTTTCAAATATAAAGTGGTGGCAATATTGTCTTTTTAAGATTTTATTTTATTCTTTATTTTTTTTTAATTTTACTTATTTCTTTGACAGAGAGAGATGCACAGAGAGAGGGAACACAAGCAGGGGAGCAGGAGAGGGAGAAGGCTCCAACGGGCAGGGAGCCTGATGTGGAGCTAGGTCCTGGGATGCTGGGATTATGACCTGAGCCAAAGGCAGCCACTTAATGACTGAGCAACCCAGGCACCCCAAGATTTTATTTTTAAATAATCCCTACAGGCAGTGTGGAGCTTGAACAACCCTGTGATCAAGAATCACACACTCTACCGACTTAGCCCACCAGGTGCCCCAAAGCAGTGGTAAAATGAATTCCTACCTTATTGTCTTGTAAAAAACCCCCAGAGGACACAATTCAAAAACAATAAGTATTTAAAGAACACGGAGAAAAATATGTCAAAGAAGAATCTATATCTTAAAAATAATACAAATATTTATTACTGTGATAAGTGATATTGGATAAATGACATTCAGAGTTTATTGTCATGATATATGCTTTAGCTCCTTCAAGAAAGAGTTTCCACCAATAAGCAATATATAATTATAGGAAGGACATTGTCCATCTCTGTAACTGTGAGTGTTTTTTAAGCTGTTCATATAGCTTGTCAACAGATTGTTCAAAATATCATCAGAGAAGTTGGAAACATAAAAGAAGGTGCTAATATTATTTCATCTGATTAAAACCTTTTATAGTAGCTCATTTGAAGGCTGGGTATATACACTTAAAGCTCTCAGGAAAAGTATCAGTGTGAATATTCACCTAAACAATGTCTCCTAATCACAGATAGATGGGCCAGTTTTCATTATCCTGCACTGTTTTTTTTATTGCTTACTATGTGCCAGATATTGGAATAGACATTGGAGACACAATTATTTTTTTTAAAGGCATTATTTTTATCAGCTTTCAAGAGCTTATAATTGATGGGAATGACAGTTTATGACAAAGAGAAGCAAACTATGCTTACAGAGTACAGAAGAAAAACTCAAGAGAACTTTGGTAGGGATGGCTAAGCTATGACTTGAATTATGAGTAGGTGTGAGTCAGTCAGAAAGGTGTAGGATCGCCAATGTATCTGTGTGGTTGTGAGTGGAAGGTTTTGCAGGAACAGGTGTTCCAGGTGGAGGAAACATAAAACTCTAATTTTTAAAACAGCATCCTTTGTGTATGCAGTGAGGAGAAGTTGAGAATGTGAATTGTAAGAAACATGGGCTTTATATTATTATATAAATTTAAAGTTATTCCAAAAACAATGGAGGGAAAAAGAAAGGACCATTGACACATGAGTAAAAAGATGACAATTTTGTTTCCTAGGAAGATCGCTGCTGCAAGTAGAAACAATGGTTTTTATTGGAATGAGAACAGAGTCACTGTAGCAGGTAGAAGACTATCTCCAGCATCCCACGGATTATGGCTGAGACAGCTTAGATGGCAGGCATCCTCTAAATGAGCAGGACCATCTTCTGGATTCTGAAGTGAATCAATGTCTTGTTTTTATCACTCTACATCTTTCAAAGTCTTGGCTTTGACAAATTTTTTTTTCCCAGTTTATTTATTTTCAGAAAAACAGTATTCATTATTTTTTCACCACACCCAGTGCTCCATGCAAGCTGTGCCCTCTATAATACCCACCACCTGGTACCCCAACCTCCCACCCCCCCCCGCCACTTCAAACCCCTCAGACTGTTTTTCAGAGTCCATAGTCTCTCATGGTTCACCTCCCCTTCCAATTTACCCAAATTCCCTACTCCTCTCTAACGCCCCTTGTCCTCCATGCTATTGGTTATGCTCCACAAATGAGTGAAACCATATGATAATTGACTCTCTCTGCTTGACTGATTTCACTCAGCATAATCTCTTCCAGTCCCGTCCATGTTGCTACAAAAGTTGGATATTCGTCCTTTCTGATGGAGGCATAATACTCCATAGTGTATATGGACCACATCTTCCTTATCCATTCATCCGTTGAAGGGCATCTTGGTTATCTCAGTTACCCACCATATAACTGCGAGAGTATAATGACTTCATGTAAAATGCCAAGTGAGTCTGAGGAAAGAATAGCTGCTTGCTGTCAGGTACCAAGAGAAAATGAATTCAGGAGATATGAAGCCAGATCCACCAAAGATGTTGAGGAGTGTTTTTAAGAGAGAATAAAGGGCTTTTTTTTCATGAGGCAAAATGTTGGGATATTAATGGGCTAGCCAAGTGGACAGAAGCAAGCAGGGAGCTGGAAACTGACCTACAGCCTGGTAATGGAGGATAAAGTCAATGGTGGTGCCTCAACAGCCCTGATCTAAAGAAAAGCCAAGAGGATGAAGAAGAACGTCCAATCAGGTTTGAACAAGAGGACAACATGAAAGTGTAAATGGCTTTTGGAAATATAAGTGGCTCCAGGAGAATGAGGTGGATTGTAGGATGAGAGAAGATTCACATCTTATAGATTCTAGCTTTGGAATATCTTCTTTGGTATATGTCAAAGGAATATTTAAAAAGGAGGGGACATGATTTTAAAGGGTAAATTTTCATGGGCTATAATTTCCTTATTGACCCATGGATTTATTCTGATATAGAAATGATTCCAGATATATAGGACAGTTACATGCCTTGGAAAATTGCCTGAGCCTTGAACTTAACTGAACATTGTACATTGTATATGGAATAGGCTTAATATTGATTTGTTGAAGGAATGGCTGTGCACGAATTTTCCAAGTTACAAAAAAAAAAAAAGTGTTTTCATTGTGTCTGAGTTCTTTCAAAATAATGCCAGTTGTACTATTTTTATTTTAGTATATTCTTTATTTCAGTTATTTTAAAAAGTGTTTTATCTATATATTTGTCAGAGAGAGAAAGCACAAGCAGGGGGAGTGGCAGGCATAGGGAGAAGCAGGCTCCTCACTGAACAAGGAGCCTGATATGGGACTTGATTCTAAGACCCTGGGATCATGACCTGAACCAAAGGCAGACGCTTAACAGACTGAGCCACCCAGGAGTCCCTATTTCGGTTATTTTTGCTATGATTTAAACAGATGCTAACATTTATCAAAATGACTAGGGTTTCTTTTTTTTATTTTCCCCAAAGTGTCTAAATTTCTTGTCCTTCATTGAAAATCACCAGTTTATTTTCTCAAGGCAATAGAAAAGCAAGAACATTTTTTTGAGCACTTTAAAATGTGCTGAAGCAAATTTTTAGAAGCCGATGCCCACGAAAGTGTGTCAGGTGATACAAGCTCTTTTACACTGAATTCATCTTATTTTCAAATTCACCCTAATAATCCCAATACAAACTGAGCTACAGCTGTTATAATAATCCCAATACAAACAAGCAAATGTGATCTTAAGTGTATTTTTATCTCTTGACTCAGGTAAACCACAAACATTAGCTGCTTTTAAACAAAATTCTTAAACTAGACCAAGGAGTTTTCTCCAACGTAATTGTTATCATAGAGTAGATCACCTGATGCGCAGGACACAGATGGCTCGATGGTGTAGGGGCTCCTTCCAAGACGACTTGAAAACAACAGAGCCATTTTGGAGAATGTTTGCATTTTACAGTAACTTCTCATTGCTCCACCTACACCCAACTCTTGTACTTCATGTTACTTGTTCTAACCTAACAGAACATGTCATAGTAACGACTAAGGTATTGGGACATTTATTAACATGGTAATATTTATTGAATTTCTGTTATCTCCAGGCACTGAGCTATATATATAGTAATAAGAGTGCTTTGGATAAACCACTTAAATTTGTCTTTAATGGTGAACAATGTTAGCTATAAATACTTGTCCGTTTAGTCAGAATGGTCTATCATCTCTAAGGAGCATCTTCTTGGGCATGGAGACCTAGGATTTAATCCTGGCTCTGAACTCATGATCTCTGCATCTTTGGACAAATCACACTAATGGATTCCTGGTTTTAGTTCCTCACAGGTAAAGAAAGAATGTTGGATCAGATGACCCCTAAAACTACAACCAGTATTAAGAGTCTATTCTCAAAACTTTTTTTTTTTTCATAAAAAATGTGATCCGTAGGTCATTAGCTCTGCTAGACATTAATACAAAATAAGACTAAGTTGAAAAGAAAAGTTAGAATATTTTATTCCTGCTTCATTTCCCAAGAACTTTATTCTTGTGATCATTGTGAATGTCCAAGCCAATGGTATGTTTAAGACAATGCTTGTTTCCCAAGGTGCATTCTCTATACTCAACCTGGAACATCCAACAAATATCTCACCAAAATGTACTGAGTACTAGGCTGTCTCAATGGAAAAGCAAACAGCACCAGCAACAACAATTTTAAAAAATCATAAAGTGATTTATGGATTTTACAGAGCAAAGAGGCTACAAAAATAATTTAAATGTATTCTAATTAGAATGTGGTAAATGCTTTGGAAGATAATGGAAAGGAGCCAGGGATTTGGAATGCTAAGAGGGGCCTGCCTCAGTGGGAGGCTACCAATTAAACAAAGATATGAGAGGATGAGGAAAGGAGTCCTTTTGATATCTAAGTTAAGATCAGGTGGAACTCTTGTTTTTAGTCCCACAATTCAGAAAAAAAATACTTAGAAAAATATCAGTGTGTTAAATTACAATCCAGTGAATATTCATCCAATGCAGTGTTCTCTCTGGTGATTTTGTGCTGAATTACACAGAAGAACCGGGGCTTCGTGAAGCTTATACTCTAGTGGAGAAGAAAAAATAAATACAACAAAATAAGCCAATCTAGAAAATTAGTACCAATTCTAGTATGTTTTTGAAGGAGGCATAATAAGGACCAACACTGAAAATAATATATGGGGACAACTTAAATAAATTATCAGGAAAAACAGCTTTTTTTAATATTATTATGTTCAATTAGCTAACATATAGTACATCCTTAGTTAGGAAAAATATCTTCGATTCCATCGCATATAAACTGAGAATAAAAGAAGAGAAAAAGAACCAGTCAGCTGAAGAGTTGTAAAAAGAACACTTTAACATGCAGATTTAGCATTTTCAAGGAATTGAGAAAAAATGTCATTTCAGTGTATTGAAGAGAGGAAAAACAGGCAATTCTCAGGAAGAGACTTGCAATGAGTTTTGAATTTTATTCTTTCTGCAACAGAAAGCCATGACAAGGATTTAAGCAGAGAGATAACATGAGCCCACTTATATTTAAAAAATATATCCTCTAAAAAATAAAAATAAAGAAAAATCCTCTGCTCTGCGTGAGAGAGTAGAGATACCGTGGAAGAGGAGGGTAGGACAGGAGGCCCTTCACAGCAGATACAATAGTGTCCTAGATGTAATTCTGAGTAAACACCACCTTTAGATGCTCCATACATTGGAAGTCGGGCGAAATAATATTCAAAGCTAAAAAGCAACCAGTGAATTCATCAAAAAACAAACAAACAAACAAAACAAAACAAAAAACAGAAGAATACAGGGTGAAGGACGAGTAAAGAAGAAATGTTTCCATTTCTTCTTTATTATTGGAAGGCCTCCTTTTCTATTCTATTTTATTATTAAAATGTTTTATTGTATTATTAACATTCAACCTATATATGAGAGGCAGAATGATTTAAATCTTAAATCATAACACTTATTTGTGACAATATAATCACAGGATTTCAGAGCATAATCATACAGAAGCAGCAAAATCTGATACATGCTGATGGGTAGGACCTGAAGCTTAATAGGGTAGGCAGTAGTTTAAGAACTAGATTGATTCAAAAATTTCCCCAAGCCTCCACATATTACCATATACAAGTTATAATTGTTCAAACTGAATCTTTGTGACGAACACTATACTTAAAACATGGAGGACGGAGAGCAGCTATGGTGAGCCATGGAAAACAGTGAAGGCACTTCTCACGTCATGCTCCTTCTCTCTCAGAAATGGAGACCCAGTCCTCCATCTGCAGCCTCCCTGTGGAACTGCCGTCATTCCTGGAGCAATTTCGGTCTCTATGGAGACTGCCTCCATTTCAGTCAGTCAATTAGAGGTGAAAGGTATTCCATTTGCAGTCATCTAAACCATAGAGTCCACATCTTTTTTTTCTTCATTCTTTCAGCCAAATGATATCTTCTTATCTAAGAGGAAAAAAAAATTCTGAGTGTTGTGGTCATTCAATTTGAGCTTGTTCTGTCCTAGTTACTCTTTTTCCTTTGTTTCAAATGGCAGCATTCTCTGTAAATCAGATAAAGGACTGTATCATTATGCTATCATCTTTGAAAGCTCCATAATTGTAGCTTTTCTACCCAAGTCACTGAAATAAAACATCTATTTCTACACTAAATATTAATTTATTTCCAGTTGTACTTATTATATTATTTACTTAGGTGATAGTACTTCCAACCTTCCTCAGGGGTGATGCTATAGTAGAGAGAACTATTTTCTAAATAACACATATTTTCACAAAGACAATGAAAACTATACACATTAGAAGCTATCCTTGTTCACCACTACTCCATATTTTTTTTTCCCAAGGATGTAAAAGACTGCTGTTATTGCTTTAGTTTTGAATTTAGTCATATCAGCTGAAAAGAAAAAGTCATACTGAATGTGATTAGATATACTTAATTTATGTCCTGATTAGAGCAATTCAGATTTGTGTAAAATGGATGACAATAAGAAAAAAAAAAAAAAAAAATGAACATGAAAATATTTATCTGGAATTATTTGCTGCTAAACTTCTGCTATATTTTTTGCTTTTATTTTTTGTTCCTCAAGAAATGTCAAACCTGGTGGTAGTCATTTTTTTTTTTTAAGATTTTATTTATTTATTTGACAAAGAGAGAGATCGCAAGTAGGCAGAGAGGTAGGCAGAGAGAGAGAGAGAGGAGGAAGCAGGCTCCCCACTGAGCAGAGAGCCTGATCTGGGGCTGGATCCCAGGAGTCTGGGCTCATGATGTGAGCCGAGGGAGAGGCTTTAACTCACTGAGCCACCCAGGCGCCCCCTGGTGGTAGTCATTTATAATCAGAAACTTCTGTGGCTGCAAATAACAGAAGCTCAGTTTAATTAGCTATCAGTTGAAAAAAAAGATTAATGTAGAACTCATCTGAAGAATCTATGGATTGTAGCACAGGCATGGCTATAGCATCGCCTCTTAAGTCATGAGGTCTTAATTTCTCTATTTCTTCTATGCTTTTTTCTAAAACTGGATTCATTCTAAGACAGATGACCCCTTGAGGTACCATTATGCCTAAGAATACCAGTGTACATTTGAAACTTAGAGTGACTTCGAATTTTTTTAGAATGTTTTTTCTATTTTTGACTAGCTTGTATGATGTATTCAGCCAGTCCTAAATAACTACCATGCTTGTATTCATATGTTGCTTTGATTGGCCAACACGGGGTTCATAAATACCTTTGGGATAGGGGTAGAATCAACAGATTCACCCTGAGTCACTTGGACTTAAGAAATGAGAATTGTTTCCTAAGGAAAGTTAGGTTGCTCTTACTAAAAGCAGAAGAAATGGGTGTTGAACAGACAAAAACTGAAGAGGTACATGAAAACCTCACAATACCTTCATATTTGCATTTTTGTAAATTTTTTCCCCATTTAACTTCATCTATCTTTGAAATGACCACTTTTTTGTTGTTGTTGTTCCACAGACTAGATCTGTACATGAGATTTTGCATTCTAAATTAGTTTCTAAACATAGCCTACTATTTTTATACCTTTCCAAACTTCTCTTCCTTAATCTTCCTCCTGTTTCCCCCTATACTCATTGTCACCTGCACCAGCAACCAAGGACTTAATATAACTTTCTTGGGCTCAGGTTTCAATCCTTTCAATAATGCTTTGATTGCCATTTTTGGTTCCATTGTTCTCTGTTCTTCCGTAATTCCTACATTGTCGATCTCAAATCAAGGTTATGCCAACATTACCTTCCCCTGTTTCCCCTCCTGGACCCAAATCATTGCTTAGCTGGAAAACTAAAACAGCACTGCTCATTTCCCTACAATTGCATTCTAGCCAGCTTGAGATGGGCCATCTTCTGTCTAGCGATTCTTTTTTTGTTTGTTTGTTTGACTACTATCCTAAATAATTTACTTCATTTCCTTTTTCTTTTCTTTTCTGTCGGTCTTTTCTTTCTTCTTTTTTCTTTTTTTTTTTTTAATTTATTTCGTTTTCAAGCCCCCTCCTATGAACATCCATCTTAGGCTAAATTGCAGAACATCTATACAACTTTTGTCAGTTCAAACTCCCTTGATCTTTTCCCTGCTGATTTCAGCAAACAAAACATCTTTGGCAAAAGAAGTATTTTTCTACCTTTCAAAGGTAGATACCTAAAAAATATTTTTTCCTTTTCTCATTCTCTTGATGTCATACTTCCCCATATATCTTAAGATCAATGATCTTTTAAGAATTCAAATTCACCCTCTAATTACTTTTCTTTCCATTATCAGACAATTCTCTGGAGAATAGTCTATCCCATTGTCTCAATTTCTTGTCAAATCCTTAGTAATTTTGAATTTTATTTCAGACTTTTTCCTGAAACTATTTCAGTGCTCCCCAATAAAGCTTAATGGTACCAACTATTTCTAATATGCAAAATTTGGAACATGAATGATTTCATGATTCCTCTATATTAATTATCAGTTATGTATAGCATCAAATAACATTGAAATTCCTGTTAATTATACATCTTTAATACATCTTTTGCATCTATCTTATTTTCTCAAAAAGTGACATGACTATTTTTGACCTGTGAATTTCACAGTGAAGATGCTTTCGATATCATAGGACCTCCAAGGAGAGAGATGGGACAGCCAGATGTCTTCTGCAAGGAGTAAGAATGCTCTATATCAGAGCGATTAGGGGTTGTTTCATGGAGGAATCTGACTTCTTAAGATTAATATGGTGAAACATCAGAAGGACACCAGTTATAGGAAACTTAAAAGTCCAGCTAAGAATTACGGAAGGTCAAAGAAAAATTAAGTTAATGTGGACATAAATATACCAGTTTTAAGTTCAGTTTTGCTTACCTTGTATTACACACCCTACAGGATCATTTCCAAATTTCTAAATTCTAAACAAAGCACTCCTTGGTCTGACACTTACCTGTCCACTTCTCTTTTTCAGAGTGTTAAAGCACTTTGTGTTTAAATACTAAAGAACTGTTTGTATGTCTATGATTATGTTAAGATTGCAATCCCAATACTCATGTATTTTATGCTTCAACAAAAAGAATTGGTTCTATCCATGTAAAAACTCCTCTATGCCTTTGTATATTCTGTTCTTTCTGACTAAAATGCTTGGAAACTTCTGGTTTTCCCTTCACATATCCTTTATTTGTGAAATAGCCCCTGACCATTCCAGGTTGGAGGCAGGTGGTACATTTTTGACATTCTCCCTGAATGTTTATCTTATTTCTATTTCAGATATATCTGTGTGTGGCTTTCTACTAAAAGACAAGTCAATTTTTTTAGAGGGTAGAAATGAACTGGGTCCAGGAACTCAGACACATTGACCTACACAAAAAAAGAGTTGGTTCAGGGAATACCTTGTGTTTAAGACAGAAAATCTCTCTTGCTGAGTTATCCCGGTACATAGCCATGACTTTGGGGAAATGGCCTCATATGGATACTATCCATATGCAAAAGAGCAAAAGAGTTCTGAGACAAAGTTGTCTTCTTTCTTAAGGCTAGAATAATTTATTTGCTACTATAAAGAATGAACATGCTAGAAACTAATTTTCCCATAATCCATTTACATTAAGGCACAAGAGTATGATCTGATCTTGGCCAAGGTAATCTAGAAGAAAGTTTGCTGCAGGGATTTTTTTCAAAAGGATTTTTTCCTTCATAAAAAGACACACAAGAAACAAAGGTCCTCAAGTTTAATCAGATGTGATTTTGTTTACAGATGAAGCCTGAAACTACCACGGCCATCTTTAACAACTTATTTAGAGCAAGCCAAAGAACCAGGCACCCATTCTGAGGATGAAGAGCAGTAAATAGAAGGAGCTTTGTCTCCTTGAAGACATTGTTGAACAGTTGAACCTATAGTCTTCTTATTGGGTGGTATAGCAAATATTATTTATTCCTTAAGCTTTTAATTATGCATCGTCCTGCCCTGAGACAGAAGTTCCTGAACTAATATCTCTGATCCATAACATTAGAAATTTAGGCCTAAGGAATATGGGCTGATGATAACATTGTAGGAAAGAGTTGCTTCTTCCTCTGTTCTTCCCTATCCTTGGGCCTGAATAATTAAGGTTGGACAAATCCTTTCACCATGACTTGGTCGCTGACATAGTCTCTAGGTTAGGTACACGCGATAGTTTTCTGTTTCAGTTATTATACATTCCTCCATAATGTAATATCATTGAACAATGAGGGGGGGAAAATAACATACATTGGTGGCCAAAATGCCTATTCCCAACAGCAAAACTGTGGGGCAATAACAACAGCAGTCAAAGGGAACAAAGTTCTTCATGGATTTGAACATGGCTTTATTTTAACCACCTCAAAAAGGTAGCAATCAAGTTTGACTATTTGCATCAAATAAGTATTCCATGGGTGTGGGAGGCTGAAGCTTATGGAAGAAGAAAGAATTCTGTTAATTATAACTAATTAAAAATACTTCTTGAGTATCTATTATGTTGTAAGCTTTGCACTAAATACTATGGATAAAAAGGGAACATGGCAAGGCAAATACCATTTCTTCCCTTCTTGGAACTCATACTTTCTTGTTACTCCTGCTATTTAAGAAACAAATAAATAAATACTGACCAAAGAATGGGCAAAGATAAGAGTATAGGGAGGTGGTCCTATTAGGTGGTGTTACTTTTTTCTGGGATAGCAAAAAAAAAAAAAATATTAGAAATACCCCTATTAACTCCATCTAAGAAGGAGTGAAGAAACCTGGATTTCTAATTTGATTAACATATGACATTACTAGAAATGAGGGGAATGGAGGCATCAAGAGTTCTGTTTAGACACATTGAATTGGATATACCTCTCAGATCTATTTGTAGTGATAATAAGTTGCCAGTTTGATACTAAAATCTGGCCTTCAGGTGAGATGTAAAGGTTGGAGGGGTGAAGATAAAAATTTGGAACACGTCAACTCAAGAATAAAAATACTTTTGTCGAAAATATCTTCAGTGGAGTTGTAATTTTCACATCTTTGTCCTATGTTTGTTCCCACTCTGTAATACATTATTTGGCCTGAGACACATCTACATAAAAGTATATTATTGAACACCAATGGGAATTTTTATTTTAAAATATTTTATATACTAAAGCACAGGATTATTACTAAAAATACTGCGATTCTAAATACAATGATCACAAAAAAAATTCAAGGACAAAATATTACTGGGAATATTTTCTTAATTCTGGAAACTATAAATACAAAAATGAAAAGGTAAATTAGATTATGTAATCCTTATATTTCAAGAACTGAAGGGTATTATCTTCTATTCTGTTTTATATTGTTTGAAGGTCTGTATTTCTTCAATTCTATAAATGTAAGCAATCTAATATTTCCCATGTTGCTAATGGAGCTTGAAATTAGGGCAGCAGCGTGTGTATCAGCATCATGATGATGTCAGCAATTCACATGAAAAATGAAACATAACTAATACAACTTGTATAGCCACAAAAAATAGTCATTTTTTCATATTTGAAATTGACTGACCATATACAATAAGAGATGGTCAGGAAACGAAAGCATTCTCTTCTCTAGGCTTTGCAAAACCAATAGCAAGTATCTTAATGAAGAATCCTATAAAGCTATGCACACAGTAAAATCTTTACATTTGACTCCAAAGTCTATTTTATAAAACTTAGTATTAGGCCTATATATCATTGCAGGAAGTAAAGTAAAATAATTACTATATTCAGTAAAATTCTGAAAATTCGGAATTCAGAAAAAATACTGTAATCAGTACAACAATTACTGATACTTTAGAAAGCCCATTTATACAATCATTAATGATTTTTTCAACTAAAATTATATTAGAGATTATGTTCAGTTGTTATGTACTTAATTCCTAAAAATACATATCATACCTCAATCTCAACCAAAGGCATACTGCTATGATGCAACAAAAGAAATGGTGGTATAAATTATTAAAATGTTAAAAAAAATGAATCAGTATTCTGAAGCCAAGAAAGTTTGTTTGACATGGATTATGTACATAATTTTATATTAACCTTCTCATAACTTTAAAAGATACATGGATGAAGGTAAGAAATGTTGTTTGCTGGAAAAATAAAACTATAAGTGAAAACTACCCAGAATCAATGAAAAAACTTACTATTATTGATCATTACTTGAAGGCTGGTCCTCAAATTATAGCATATGTGAAATGTGGGTATAAAGTTATGTAATTGATAATTCATTGTCATGAGGGAATGAAGCACATTGTTTCTTAGGAAGAGTAAAGCATTTCTTTCCACCGTGTCCAGACTGGTCTCCAGTGGAGCTTGAGTAGAGCTATCATGTATTGTAGCATACCTTTATCCATTGAGTGTGGATTCAAGCTTGAGAAAATGTCCAGCAAGTAAGAATCAAGACTGTGGATAAAGAGATAGAGGAATTCTTCATTATTTAGTCTGCATTTGAGATACTGAACTTGAGTTCAGGTTCTAAAGATGACTTACGAGAGGTTCAATGGAGCACTGACTGGGTGGGGTGCATAAACAATGAACCTTGAAACACTGGAAAAATAAAATTAAATTAAAAAAAGAAGAAGAAAGGAATTCGTAGGAATTCATGTTGTCCTCCTTTAGAGGCTCTCTTTCGTTCCAGCTACATCAAAGGAATAGTAATCTTAATAAAATAGTAATCTTGGGCACCTGGGTGGCTCAGTGGGTTAAAGCCTCTGCCTTTGGCTCAGGTCATGATCCCAGGGTCCTGGGATCGAGCCCTGCATCAGGCTCTCTGCTCAGCAGGGAGCCTGCTTCCTCCTCTCTCTCTACCTGCCTCTCTGCCTACTTGTGATCTCTCTCTGTCAAATAAATAAAATCTTTAAAAAAAATAGTAATCTTAATAAAAATCTCTCTCTGTCACTATCTCTCTCTTTGTCTCTCTTTTTCTCCTTTCTTGTCATAGCAGCAAAATATAATGTGAGAGGAAAATCATCAAATTATTTGGCATTTTGGAATAACGTCTCTTATTTGCAGAAAAATTCTCTATTTCCCTAGTTCATGTGGTGTCCAGAAAATCTTTAAAAATTCTTCTGATGATCTGTGAGTCCAATAATCTTTTTTCTTTTTTTTAAGATTTTATTTATTTGTTTATTTGACAGACAGAGATCACAAGTAGACAGAGAGAGAGAGGAGGAAGCAGGCTCCCCACTGAGCAGAGAGCCTGATGCAGGGCTCGATCCCAGGACCCTGGGATCATGACCTGAGCTGAAGGCAGAGGCTTTAACCCACTGAGCCA
Source organism: Neogale vison (assembly GCF_020171115.1). Lineage (NCBI taxonomy): Eukaryota > Metazoa > Chordata > Mammalia > Carnivora > Mustelidae > Neogale > Neogale vison. The sequence goes on along the minus strand of NC_058094.1, from coordinate 56,571,719 downwards.
CCCAGGCGCCCCAAGTCCAACAATCTTATTTGAAAATCATTGCAACTATAAAGTCACACATTCAATTTATATAAAAGGCATAGACAAAGCCACTTTCCTTAAATTTTAGAGTATAATATATTCATTTTTTAAAGCTGTGGCAAATGTTATATGACAGAAGTTTTAGAAAGAACTGAAACTGTATAGTAAATGTCCAAATAAGTTTTGCAACTTATTAAGCTAATGGTGAAACAAACACTTTAGAAAAGTGAAAGATAAAATAACTGCTTCAGGGAGAGTTTTATATTGATAAGGAGTATGGGATTGTTTTTTTTTTTTTTTAAGCCTTCTAATGAAAGGAAGCAATCTATGAGCATTTCACCAAACAATATTTTGATATTTCTCTTTCACTTTCTTCAAGATTTTTTTCCCCACTATTCCAGACCTCTGTTGTTTTCCTTAGATTGGATTGTATATATTCTTGTACTTCAGTCGTCATATATTTAGGCAGTGTAAACTGTACTAGAATTTCCTCTTCTCATTTTGCCTGACTTGCTGCTCACCAGCAGTATCTAGAAATACTTGTATTTGCTTGAGGAGAATGAGTTTCCCTTGGTTTACCTTTTCTGGGCATTTTTCCCTCTTTCTACTGATTGTATACACTTTGAAAATAAGAACAGGTCTTTTTTTTTTTTAAATCTCCAGCTTTATTGAAATGTATTTGATATATAACATTGCTTAAGTTTAAGGTGTGCATGATGATTTGTTAAGTGTGTATATATACACATTTAACAAATAATATTTATATGATATATATATAATAATCATGATAAGGATAGTTAACTAGGCCATCTCTTCTCATAATTACCTTTGTCTGTGTGTATGATGAGAGCACATAACATCTACTCTCTTAGATTCAACTATATGATACAACTATATGATATATCCAACTATATGATACAGTATCCTTAACTGTAGATGGCAGGTTGTACATTACATCCAGTCTCTCCATATGTAAGTTGTTCACAATCATTGTTCAATGATTCAGGTGGAATAATACAAGGGCAAAGGTTAACTTAAAATGCTAGGCTTTAATGTAATTATTTTATCTATGAAGGCATGACTAGGGGCTTTATGAACTTGTTCTTTCTTATTACCTTTTTCTTCATTTTTTCAGTTAAATTACAGCAATATATCCATACACATTTTATAAGGTATTTATAATAACAAAATTTGTGATTGAGGATGTATTTGAATTCTTAAAAATGCTACTTTGCTCCTCTATGTTCTCCATTCTGTGCTTTCTTTTTTATGCAATTGTCACTCAAAACACTTAATTATATATATACATTTGTTTCAGTAAAAAGAAAGCTCAATTGAATGTACCTTTTAAATGCAGATTACAGCAATTACTCCTCGATTTCTTACACTATCTAAATTCTTAAATCTTGCCACCTAGCCAAATTTAAGGCTCAAAACCATTGTTTCCTTTTCCTTGAACAGTAAAATAATAAAATCTAAGAGCAAGAAGAATGAAAGAGGTAGAGGTGATTATATAAGACATCTTCTAATGTGCCTTAATCAAGGCAAAAATCGTTCTTTCCACTTGCTAATTTACATGATAGAAATTTATCTTTAATGTTTTCAATATCCTGTTGGTTCTTATTGGTCAATAAATGTCTAGCCCTGTTCTACTCTAACAAAATTCAATTATAGCTAAATATTTTAACTGTCTCTGTAATTTTAAATATATCTTATCTATTTTGTCTCCCTCATTCATATTCAACTTAGCTCTTCCCTCTATGATATTCATACTATTTTAGTATTTTTACTGTTCTCTCACATATTCTTAATTTCTCAGATCCACCTAACTTTATATAAATTTTTCCACAGTTGTCTCTCCTAATTGTCATATATTTTTTAAAGACTTAATTTATTTGACAGAGAGAGAGAGCACAAGTAGGCAGAGAGGTAGGCAGGGGTATGGTGGGGGGACAGGCTCCTCACTGAGCAGAGAGCCCAATGTGGAGCTCGATCCCAGGACCCTGAGACCATGACCTGAGCTGAAGGCAGGGGCTTAACCCACTGAGCCACCCCGGTGTCCCCTAATTATCATATTTATTACATTTTGTATTGCTGCTTTATTTTATCCAGATCATCTTCTTAATGTCTTTCTCTTCCATAAGGAACACCTAAACTTCCTCCCCATGTTTTTAAAAAAGGTATTTTACCAGCCACTTTAGTTACCTCTTCGTGCAGTTATATGATTTTGGTTATAAGGTGAGATGGAGAGGTGAAATTCCCTTCAAAGGTTTGGATTACTAGAGTAGTTGGTAGAGACTCAATCTTCATGCAAAAACCCCTCACCCTGATAGCCTCTTCTGAAATTGGAAGGTAGATTGTTCCATCAGAGACTCTAGGACCAACAGAGATGTTGAGAATATTAAAAACGCAGAGTGAATGTGTTGTGTAGAAAATGGACATACTTAACTTAATTCAAATGATCCATTTACTTATGTTTTCGTAAGTGTCCTATTAAGTAATAGCAAGTTTTTATATACTGGGAGTGAGTGATTCCCATCACTCACTTTAACAGCAATAAATCTATCACATAGCTTCACAGATTTATATTGTCTAAATCTGAAGGCAGACATTTGGTTATTCAGCATTCTGTAGAGTTTTATCAAAGTCTACCATACACAAGGCCATTTATGATTGATGGTATAACAAAGAGCAGGATTTGAATGTTTCGAATTTACCAACTCACACACTTTTTAAAGAATAGATTGCCTGTCACTTTTCCTTCTCCTTTCTCTTTCTGCCTACCCCTGCTTTCTCCTCCTTAAGGACACGAAGATGCCACATGTGTTCCATCAAGCCTTAAAGGACTAACTGAAAATGAGATGATGATTCTCTTTTACCCTCTCTCACATTAATGTTCAATACCTATAATTTACAAGAAAAACTGCCACAAGAAAGCTACATGTTTCTTATGTCAGGAGTCATTGATTGTTTTTTATGTACTACATTGTCTTTCTCTATGCTGTAGTTCTACATCTACACAACCTACATCATATTTTTTTCTTATTTCATTTGCAATCCCAGGAAGAGAAAGGAAGAAGTCAATGACACAGTTATAGTGCTTTGGAAAACTGGTTCACATAATCAATGGACAGCCAGGCTTTGAGTGTAACCTGTAAAATTTGAAAGATAAAGATCAGGAAAAGGACAACCAGGTTAGAGAAGGGCTACCTTCTTTAATTGAAGCTAACAACTCATTACTGATATGATTAAGGTGCCTCCCAGAAGTCATTAATAAATGTAAATGAAGATGGAAATTTTTTAAATTTTAATATGAAAAGGGAGTATGTTAAAATGAGAAAAAAATGATATAATAACAGGTACAAACTCAATGATGATGATCATCAAAGAGCCTGGGGTGGGGGGAAACAGAAGTTGAAGAAGAACATAGTAGTGTGTCTCTAGCACTGTGCCTAGGATGAGTTTGCTCTAATGCTAAACAATCAGAAGTATCCCAAAATTCAGTAGATAATTCATTAGAGTACCGTGTTTGATAGATCACCCCCAGTGAAAATTTTCAATTCTCTTGAACTGATTCTGTATTTACCAAGCTACTCTCTATCTGGGGGGAAAAAAAGATCTAAGAAGAAATGTACATGACCAGTGTTAATGTTTCCCTTCAATATGTTCAGTGTGGCCAATTAATCACTGATTTTCAGCTTTGTTCAGGAGATTGATTTGCATATGAATTTATCAGGACCTAAGCAAAAGGACTACCTAAGTAGCAAGTAGAGATTGAGTACAGACATTCAAATTTCTTTCTCTGCTGTGTCAAAATTACCTCCATGCTTGGGAGCCTTGACCATAATTCCTCAATTCCTTTATATTTTTATTATTATTAAGTCTTCACCTCAAATGATGCAATGGATAAAAGTATGAGGGATAACAATACTTTGAAATATATGAAAAACTACATAAAGCAAGAAATTGTGGTTGTTCACATATTTAACTTGGGGAAACATAATAAAATAGAATATCTGACTATTCAAATGCACACAACAATGCAAAAATCTAAATGTGCATTCTTCTTAAATCTATCTTGGCATAGCATTCCACGGAGCTTTGGAACCCTGATAAGACTTCACAACATGACAGAAACGTTGAAAAGAGGTAAGGAAGTCCTTAGAAAAGAACAATCACCCTTGATTCTTTTGTAAGAGAAAACAAAGGAGATAAAAGCTAGGAACATTTGGATTCCCATTAACAAAATATACACAAGAAGTTTTAATACCTTTCCTTTGCTTCCTGTACTCTCTGCATTCATCTAACACGATGACTCTTTCATCTTCTAAGATTCTAAGGACCATCTAGAATGCATGACCCATGAATGCAATGAATTTATTTTACTCATTGGTGTATATGCTGAACCTATGAAATTTAAAAAAAAAAAAACTAGCATAAAATTCAATTAATGTTTTTGAACAAATGCCTGATTAAATTTAGTCATGGTCCTGAAGCCAATGTCTTGCATTCTAATCCTTTGCAGCCACTATTGGAGATCAAAGGAAATAATGCAAACGTAAGTTTGCATAGCAGTTGAGAAAATCATGTTGATACTTTGGCAAATGGTCATTGTTTTCCCATTGTAATCTATTGTTTCTTCTTTTAATCCTCCTTCATTGTTGCATAAGGGGTAAACTAAACTAAATTATTCAGATAATACCACTTACAGATTTATCTTTGATATTACATTTTGCATTTGAAATAAATTGGTTGGAATAATATTGTATAATAAAATAACATTACTTGTATGAAATCACTTTCTTTGAAAGGAGAGATAACAATATATCTGTACAATTTAAGATATTCTATTCTATTTCTAGTTGTCTAATATTGAGAATGTTATTTAATTTCTATATTGCCACAGTTTCATCACCTATAATATCAGAATATTAATATTGCCTATTTCCCATTGTTGCTAAGTTTATTAAAGGAGGTGAACTCGATACACATAAAGTACATTACACAAGAGATGGTGCAGAGTGAGAGCTTCATAAATATCAACTACTCTAGAATTATTGTCTATTAGTTTCAGAGAATAGGATCAGGTGGATGATGGGAATGCTAGTACTTGTATGTGCTAGTACTAGTATTCTGCATTGCCTAGCTGCCCATGCATTATTCCATGATCAGAAATAAGCTATTTTAATTTTCAATTAAATGACTGTATTTTGAGAGCTATGCTATTGAATTTTGCATAATTCTACAACTTCGCTTGAATGAAATCACTTTTTCTTCAGCCTTCACTACTACTATGAACAGTTAAGTCCTCTCTCTAAAATTTGTTTATCCCTAGCGTCATTGGCTTTATCACTTAATTTTTTTAAAACTATCTAAATTAATCAAACTTCTACTAAAGATCTTTGTCTGTAAAAATGCAAATTCTATGGGATCATTTTTCTCTTTTTTCTTTATTATTGCTAAACATAATAATTATAAAATTTGCATCTGATACAAGAGAATTCATTTATATAATTATGAACTATTACAAGAGAAATGCACCCAACTATCAAGTTATTCTGAATTTTTGAAGTTACATAGTAAAAATGATTATAGCCCTTTTGGGGCCAGGGCTGCTCATTATTCATCCTCATATTTCCAGCCTCTAGCATAGAGCATGATAAACAAAGTATTTAAATAGAATTTACCAAGAAAGTTATCATTTCTATAGCTCCATATAGTAAAATAAAATTTGATGATTCAAAGAAAAAAACATCAAAAGTAAGGCAATTCATTCATGTCATTTCTCACATATTTTTATTGTGCCAAAAGTCAATGGTAGTACTAAGAGCATAAATAAAAAGATAAGCAAAAACTCTATATGCCTGGGGGTGCCTGTGTGGCTCAGTGGGTTAAAGCCTCTGCCTTTAGCTCAGGTCATGATCCCAGGGTACTGGGATCGAGCCCCGCATTGGGCTCTCTGCTCAGTGGGGAGCCTGCTTCCTCCTCTCTCTCTCTGCCTGCCTCTCTGCCTACTTGTGATCTCTGTCAAATAAATAAATAAAATCTTAAAAAAAATAAATTAAAAAAACAAAACAAAACACCTCTATATGCCTGTTTTAACCTTACGGTTGAAAGGTCCATGGCATTAACTAGTTAATTAATTATATGTTCTTCCTAAAGTGTTTAAAAATATTTCCTATATAGTAGGTGTTGCCAGGTCTCAGTAAAAAGCAAAATAATTAAATAAATGATTTTTAAATGTAACATGACTATAGATGAATTCAGAAATTGATGGAATAACTATATGATTTGTACAAAAACTTACAATTATGTTTCCATGTTTGGCTATCAGAATGGGCCTTATAAGTTATTAAGAATTCACAACAGAGTTTTAAGGACTCAAACATCTAGGAAATACATAGAAGGGGAAAAAGAAGCCGGAGTCTCTAGGAAAACTCCAACTGTCGTGCCAACGGGAGCAAACAACAAGGCATTCGCCAACTCATAAATGCTGCAAAAGCTCCCTAACTAGCATTATTGTTTCTTCATGATAAATTCACTCTATCCTTCCCACATGAGCTTGGAAACATTACCAAACTCAAAAGGAGCTTGGGTGGAAGGATCACTCCTGAGAGCTTTCACCTATTTCCTGTTGCTAAGGAAACCACTTCCTTTGTACATGGTCAGAATAGCAGGTTCCTTTGAATCCTGCCTTTCAAGCTCTATTTTTTAAAGCAAACATATAGATATATAATCCATTTTTTGAAATGTACGCTGATTTATAATGTTTCTACTATCTGGTGAAGAAGTTTCATCCAATTAAAGGTAATACGTACACTTACAGATAGCAATGTTGGAGATGAGCAACTTCTTTTTGTTATTCTATATTTTATAAAATCTACAGTGCTTTCCAATCCACAAAAGAATCTGTAAATCTAAGATATTCCTATGACCTGTGAATATGTATCTCTCAACATTGGCTGAGATAATTTGTAACTCTTGATATTTGATAAAATTGGGAACAATCATGTTTCATTACTCTATAGTGACAGTTATTATGCATTAACTTGATTGCTTGGAAATTCTTTATTGAGACAATATGTGTCTTCTTCTTCTTCTTCCTTTTTTTAATTTAAAAATTTTGTGTAAATGTCCCAAGTTTGCTTGTTTAAATATTTTGTGAAAGGATTAGCTCAAATGCTAGATTTCAGTAAATTGGCTTTCAAAGATAAAAGATGAGAATTGGAGTTCCATTATACCACAGTGATTGCTGTGTATTTTCGCCAGCCATTAACAACAGCGTATGTGGACATTGGCCATAAATACTAGCTGATTTCATAACTTGGATTGTAAATGCTATAATTATATGTTGTAATTCACACTATACAACTGAGAATCATAGCCCATTCCACAGCTTTATTACAACATTTTCATTAATGCCCTGTTTATTTGAGATCTTTCAAAGAATTCCTTTGAGCACCCATCATGATATTTTTAATTATACTCTTTATATCTCTTCAAAATGTTTTGGACCTGTCTTACATGCTTTGATGTGCATAGTGCCTTAAAACCACAGACTATAAACCCAAATTACATCACCACAAAGTTAAAATGATTTTGATTATTGTATCCATAAAATAATTTTCTTCACGAGTTATATCTATTCAGTGATTATAGCTTCTGCTGAAAAAAAATTTGTTTTCAATTTCAGTTCTAGAGAAAAGTATACTCCTAAGCATTAAATTGACTTATTTAATTGACTTCTACAATTGTGTACTATTAGACTTACTTATTTGACTTGACTATTGCCTTCAGTTTAACAGCCATTGATATAATGCCACATTTCCTGCAAAGACAATGTTGTTTTATGTACAGAGAAAAATGTTAAAGCATAAACATGTTTTAATTTTAGGGAGACTATTTTACTGACAGGAATAAGAATGCATGATAATTTAGTTAACTCACTGCTATTTTTTTTACATTAGATGTTCGATCAAGATATTTGTTCAGTAATGTTAACCATTAATTTTCATGCAGCAAGTTGTGTGTTTGTATTTACCTACTACAATTTCGGGGTGTATTCAGGGTTTCACACTTCCACGTTTTATCATCTGGTTAAAGAATCGATTTAAAATTTCAATATTTGATACTATCTCATTCAGTAGAGACCCATATCTATTCTTATTTCACTAGTCAGTAATGTATTGGCACTTTGATTTTAAAAACAAAACAATTGCTTTGGTTCATCAGTTTTCTATTTTGCCTCTGGTAGTATAATGTTCGATGGCTTTTGTTGGCTTATTGCACTTTAATTAGCATGATGCTGTGTGCCTTTAGTAGCGTGCTGCTATGCTACCCTTAATTGAAATCTTTCTCTTGTGTCTGTGATCATTATATCACCTTGATGCCTGAAACCGCTGCTCTCGTGGACTATGTGGAAATGTTGCATTAGCCCTTTGAAGCTGGGGAGTTTGATTAGCACGATCAGATGAGCTGCTAGAGGGTGTCTGACTCTTAGCTCTAGTATCTTCAAATGCATTTTACAAATTACCCACTTACCTTAATACTATAAATATGCAGATATTACATACCACTTACTGTAAAAAGTGAAACTTTACGGTGGAAAATTCTTTCCTTGCATACACTTTGATTTAAAGGTCACAGCTTCAGAGTGTTTGATGAAGATATTATTTCCCATTTTGAATCCAATGGAAAATAGCTTTAAATGCAAGGAAAGGTGTATGAAATCATCTTTCTTTTCTATCCCCCCCCCTTTGCTTTGATTCTAGAATATTTACAAAACGTTCTAAGTGGTTGTTTCTTCCCTTGTGGGTTTTTTCCACTCCTTTCCTAACACACCAGGACCAGTTATTTTTAAGGGTTCTCAGAATGTCTTTGTAGGACGATCAGTCACACATTTCTTACAATTATAGCAAACAGAAAATAATCAAAGGTAGAAAACAAACCATTTAAAGAGCATGCATATTCCTTCTTCAAGATAAGGATTTTACCCCCCCACAAAATACATTAAACCAAAACCAAATAAACAAAAGCAAATATTATGCACCTTAAAGAGGGTGTGCACAAAAGTAATCATGAAGCAGAAACCTGAGAGTTTAAGCACAGCTGGCCACCGTGGAGGGTTGGAAGATTATCGAACAGGAGTAGTTTGTAGACTGATAAACGATGATTTTCAAAGTTACACCTGGTCTAGAAATAACCACTTCCCCTCAAATATCATTTTTTAAAGTGGATAGAAAAATATGTAGCAAAGAGGAACACAGAAAATTAAACCATCCCCCTTTCTTCAGCAAAGCTTAAGCAACATATAATCCATTACATTTTGAAGAATTGAACTTGGCCAGGGTGGCCGATGGATCCAAAGTTCTGGCCCTTGGGGACCCTAGGTGACTGAGTTGGAATTTAAGAGCAGGTAGCAGAAATAAATCCAGAGGTTAAAACAAATAGACAAATAAACAAAAGAAAAACTAGAAATAAATAGACTTAAAGTCAACTGTATTCTTTGATGGTATGATTGCAGGTGACTCTTTGTGATCATTTGTATGGTACACGTTTTATACAATGAACAAGCATATCTATATTGTTCTTTAAGTTGAGAAGTCATTCGTAAATAAAAGAGTTGCCCCTAGAAGAACCAGCTCCTACATTGTCACTGATAAGGACTTTGTAAGATTTTGTCAGCTATAGGGGCACCTGGCTGGTTCAGTGGGTTAAAGCCTCTGCCTTTGGCTCAGGTCATGATCCCAGGGTCCTGGAATCAAGCCCCACATCAGGCTCTCTGCTTAGCAGGGACCCTGCTTCCTCCTCTCTCTCTGCCTCTCTGCCTACTTGTGATCTCTGTCTGTCAAATAAATAAATAAAATCTTTAAAAAAAAAAAAAGAATTGTCAGCTGTATAAACCAATTAGTAATACTAATTAAAGTATTGGTTAAAAATAACACATAGGTGATGTTAGCTACAATATACATGACTTAAATTAAAATCTTGTGTTTCAGTTGGGTGTTTTAGATGCATGTTGTGTGAAAAAAAACATTGCCTAGGGGCCCCTGGATGGCTCAGTGGGTTAAGCCTCTGCCTTTGGCTGGGGTCATGATCCCAGGGTCCTGGGATCAAGCCCCATATCAGGCTCTCTGCTCGCCAGGGAGCCTGCTTCCTCCTCTCTCTCTTCCTGCCTCTGCCTACTTGTAATTTCTGTCTGTCAAATAAATAAATAAAATCTTTGTTAAGAAAAAAAAAAAAAGAATGCCGTGAGCTATTTGTGAGAACTGGAACACTTTTTGGTTCATCCTTCATGATAATGAGTACAAAAATATTAATGAATAAAATAACAATACAGACAAGCTTTGGCTATCTTATCTAAGTGAATATAAACTAAGTTAAAAAAAAAATTACTCAGGGGCCCCTGGGTGGCTTAGTTGGTTGAGCGCCTGCCTTTGGCTCAGGTCACGATCCTGCGGTCCTGGCATGGAGCCCCGCATTGGTGTGCAACCATGCATTGGGCTCCCTACTCTGCAGAGAGCCTGTCTCTCTCTCCCTCTGCTTGTCAGTACCCTGCTTGTGTGTTCTCTCTCTCTGTCAAATAAATAAATATAATCTTTAAAAGAAATTAAAAAGTAAAATAAATTACAAAAATTTGTCCATTTATATTTAAAAAGTTAAAGACAGAGTATATTATAATACACATATGCAAATGTATGCATATATCTGTTCTAAAATAAATATATTATTAGGACAACTAATAAAACGTGCATATTATGTTGAAACACACGAAACTGTCATATTTGTAGGTCAAAAACTATTGCCTACTAGTCTGGGTGGATATATCATAGGTTTGTATATAAAGAAAACCTGGATTCTGCTTTTGCAAAATAAAGCATATCATGTGTTTCTTGCTTTGATAAACAGATATTATAATATATCAAAAATTCATATAGTTTTATACACTAAATCTAATAATATGCTTATAATTATTTTTTGGAAAGGAATATTCTGACAAGTTTGAATGTACTAAACTCAAAATATTGGAAATTTTTTTAGAAGATAAATTATTAAGTTTCCTTAATCCTTAATTCCTTTATCCAAATTAAAAAAATATTTTTTTTTAAATTTAGATAAACTAATGCTCATTTAATATTTTAAACTTTCTGTTTAAGGTCTCAGAAAAATCTTAAAATTTATTTCACACCTGAATCAAGAATTTTCAAGTTCTAAAATGCCAAACATATAATAAAGAAGAAATCATGCTGTACAATTCTAAATATCTGAAATGTTAGGTTAAGTAATATGAAATTGGCTATATTGCATCATTTTGGGAGCATACAAATATACCAGTTTGTTAATGTAATTGATGGTTAAGAAATGTTTCTGGATAAAATTAAGAGGCAGAAATCCCAAATGTATACAAAAGAGGAGACTCTGCCCCAGAATCCAAAAATCTTTATGTGGTGAATATTAGTTGAACCGTGTGAAAATGTCAACACTTGAGCTTTTCTGGTCCACGAGTGTTGCAATTTCATATGGTTTAACAATATAAACCATGAGATACATTTCGAGTTGGAATAAGGAGGTGTATTTTCTCAATTTCTTCACGCCATATGTTCTTGTACACACCTCTATGGGACATGAAGAGGTGGCTTTAGAAAATGGCAAGACATGGGCGCCTGGGTGGCTCAGTGGGTTAAGCCGCTGCCTTCGGCTCAGGTCATGATCTCAAGATCCTGGGATCGAGTCCCGCATCGGGCTCTCTGCTCAGCAGGGAGCCTGCTTCCCTCTCTCTCTCTCTCTGCCTGCCTCTCTGCCTACTGTGATCTCGCTCTGTCAAATAAATATATAAAATCTTAAAAAAAAAAAGAAAATGGCAAGACAGAAGTGAAGTATATGGTAAACAAAATTCAGAGCTTGATGGCGAGGAGCTGAGTTCTGGTTTGTGTTCTGACAAACTAATTGTGCAAACACCTAAGTGAGTTCAATGTCTCTGAACTTCAGACCTGTCTTTTTAATCTTTAAAATGTTCCTGGTAATTTGAGTAAAAAAATGTATTAATGTCTTTATCTCTCTTATTCTTAGTCTATCAACTCTTTTAAGAAAGAAGATATAGTGTTTTCTGCCTCCCAGACCACCTTTCTTTAACTCCTAGAAAAATAAAATCTTTACATTCCTACTCCAGGGATTCCTTGTCCCAGAAGTTTCAAATATCTTTTGTATTTGGCAGAAACAAAAAAATCAGATTCTGGAAGTCAGTTTTCATGAAAACTTTCTTGAGAATCTAGGTCCATTAAGAGGTATTCACATCTTTCCCACTGGGTTGATTCACAACAAAACTAATAAAGCTAATGCTTCAGGAACTCATTTGCAAATTATTCTTCATTATACATTTCTTCCTGTCAAGGAATTGTTTTTAAATTTGTTTATTTGACAGATAGAGATCACAAGCAGGTAGAGAGGCAGGCAGAGAGAGAGGAAGGGAAGCAGGCTCCCCGCCAAGCAGAAAGCCCAATGCGAGGCTCTATCCTAGGACTCTGGGATCATGACCGGAGCTGAAGACAGAGGCTTTAACACACTGAGCCACCCAGGCACCCCTGTCAAGAGAATTCTGATAGTCAAGGGAGTGGCATTTTTGAGATCTAACTGATTTTATTTGGGGATATTTTATTCTGGGGTAGTAGGATATGTGTGTGTGGTTTGTAAGTCACTGCTACTATTTATCAGTAATTGTTCCAGTATAGGAATACAGTCCTACATGTTGTGTAACCCATCCAGTCATAGCCGAAATAGGCAAGGAAAGAACTATCTGTCAATGTAAATGTGTTTTTTGGGGTCTCCTACCGAAAGTGTGTCAGCAAAGGTGGAGAAATGTACATAAGTTGGTCTGAGGAAATTTCTTCTATTCATCACACATGTAATATTTTAAGTAGATTTGATTTGCATATAAACCCAACCATGTGGGCGTACTTTCCTGGCAGAATACCCATGCTTAAACAACATATACAACTATAAACACAATACATAACACATTTTACTGATAGACTCTATTGAGACAACCACATGTGAAAAGGAATTTTTCAAACTTCCTATTTAAGACTTCAAACCTGTAACAATATTACAAATCATGAATATATTTTCATGTGATAGTGCCTAATTTATACATTGCAACTATCAATGATAAACAATTAATAGATCAAAATGCATCTCTAAAATTTGACAGAAACTTTTAAAATTGAGTATTTTTAAAATACTATTAATTTTTATTTTAGGAAGGCTTACAAATAGGAAAAAAATGTCCTTAAGATATATTTTGTGTGGAAAAAATATATATATTGTGTGTATTTATTTTGTGCATATTTTTAATAAATAATAAACATATCTTTAATTTTTTTTCTGAGTAGGAAAAGAAAATCCAAAGTAACAAATAAATTTAAAAACAAAATGTGATGGGCTTGCAGTTTCCAATCCAGCATGTAAGGAGCTTAGAAACTGTCACTCCCTCCAACAAGTAAAAGCTGAACAAACTAAAAAATAGACAATTCTTCTTAGATTTATCACAAAAGCGAGGTTACAAGGCAGATTGGAGATGCAGGCAGATTCAGAGAATCACAGTTTACTGGAGTAAAAACCCACAATCAAAACCCTCCATGGAAAAATCTGAACTTTTATTGACAAATTCCTGGAGACTCCATGCAGACAAGTTTGTGAGTTCAACTCCAGAGAACCCAGTCTTGGAGAGAGGTGGGGAGATGTGTGCAGACTCTTGTGAGTTTTACCTCCAGGAGCTCAACTTTGATTTCACATTGAATATTGAAGAATTCTCTGTTGCTTCCAGCAGGAGGCGAAAAGAACCAGTTTGGAATGTCCCAAGGCATTCTGTTCTAGATTACATACTGTAGTCTAACAGTAAAGTTAGTTATCATTATCAGAGCCTAACAGAAACACGGACCCACAGAAAGGGAAAACCCCAACTCTAGCCATCATTACCCATGGAAGGAAGGGAGGGGATGTCTGAGAAGCACTAGTGAAGTTCAAGTCCAAAGGCACAGGCTCACTAAAGGCCAAGATCTGATCATTAGACTGTAAAATGCATCCTCTGCCCCCACACTTTACCACTACATTACTAAAGACCCCTCTACCAGTTTTCCTTTTATACATCATGTACACATTAAAAAACAAAAACAAAAACCAAACAACAACAACAAAAACGGGCAGTAAAGAAGGCAAAAGAACAGCTTAAGAAACTCAACATGTATCAGAACCAGAGTCAGTGGTGTTAGAATTATCAGACCAGGATAGTTTATTTTTAGATCATATCAAATATTTTAAAACGATAAATAATGTGTTAAGAGCCCTAATTAAAAAAAAGTAAACAACATATAAGAACAAATAAATAATATAAACATAGAGATTAAAATTTTAAGAAGGAAAAAAAAATGCTACGGAGCAAAATCACCATAACAGAAATGAAGAATGCCTTTATGGACTCATTAGTAGACTAAACATGACTAATCTTTGAGCTTTAGGATATGTCAGTAGAAACTTCCAAAACTGAAGAGCAGAGAAAAAGAAAAAAAAAAAAAAAAACTTCAGAATATGTAAGAATTGTGAGATAATTACAAAAGGTATAGCATGCACATAATGAGAATATCAAAATAAGAAAAATAAACACACACACAAAAGACACAAAAATAAACAAAAAACCCGGAAGCAATATTTGAAACAATAATGACTGAGAAATTCTCCAAGTTAATGTCACACACCAAATCAGAGATCCAGGAAACTCACAGAATACCAAGCAGGAAAGATGCTCCCAAAACTACACTTAGACACATCCTGTTCAAACTTTAGAAAATTAAAGATAAAGAAAAATATGTTGAAAGAAGCAAGAGGGAAAAAAAATCCACCACAAAAACAAGTCATATTTTTTCATTCCAACTCAAGTATATTTCCATCCACACTTAAGAAAAGTCACTATCATGGGGCTCCTGGTGGTTCAGTTGGTTAAGTGACTGACTCTTGTTTTCGACTCAGTTCATGATCTCAGATCATGAGATGAAGCCTGCTGTCGAGCCCAGTTAAGCTCCACACTTAACAGAAAAAAAAAGAATTGCAATTCTCTCTCCCCCTCCCTCTGCCCCTCCTTCAACCCCCCTGTGTATGCATGCACGCTCTCTCTTGCTAAAAAATAAACAAATAAAATCTTTAAAAAGAGAGAGAGAGAGAGAGAAGTCACCATTACTGTGTACAATAATATTGGTTGGTAACTTATTTTCCTCTACTAGTATATCGTAAGTGCCAACTCTAACATGATTTATAAATATTGAGTTACATTTTCATATTGATTCTCTAATGAAGTTATTCGTCATCTTTAAGCAAACATTTACATGTTCTAAATGATTTTATATTTTAAAGAAATTCATTTATGATTGCAAAAAAGTATTTATGTATTCAAATAGTTCAAAAATAAAAAACAAAACTTAAAAACTACATATTAAACATATTTAATGGTCTTATTCAAAGCTTAATCTTACTTGCAATCAACACACACATTTTGAGCCTCTAAGCATATACTAAAAAGGGGAATAGCACCTGAACTATTAACATCTATAATTCTGTTACTTTTTACACTTAGAGTTAATTCTTTCGATGTTTGTCATAAATTTCTGTTTATTCATTTTGTTTTACAGATGCATGGTATTTTATTGGATGGATACACTATAATATATTCAATCAGTTTCCTGTTGGAAGACACTTAGGTTATTTCCAATATTTGTTACTATTAAGTGTATCAAAGAATATCTTGAATATGTGTAATTTTATGTGTGCAAGATATATACCTAATAAATTTATTGTGTCAAAAATCATATAAATTTATAATTTGGTATACTGACAAATTGTCTTCATGAGTATTGTATCAGCTAATACTATTATCAACAATGTTTTGAGCCTGATTTCCCAAAACAACATCTGTGCTATCAAGTCTTTTAATTTTGTCAGTCTGTTTGGTGAAAACTCCTTATTCACCAGAATTTTAATTTACATTTGATTTTATTTCATAGGTTTCTTTTATTTTAACCATTAATATTTCATAGGTTTCTAAAGGTGCATTTCTTTTTTTGCAAACTCTTTGTACATATTCTTTATTCACATTTTTTCTCTGGTTGTTGGTCTTTTTCATTTTAGTTAGCAAGATTTCATTATATATTAAGGAAATTTATTTGTAATGTCAATTATATTTTCTTTCATCATTTGGATTTTAAAATGTAGTTTGAAAGAGATGAACAAAATGTTTCTTACAATTTTGATCATTTATTCATCAATTACAATCGCATTTGCTCTTTTTCTATTTTTCTAAAATTTTCATACATTGATTTTCAAAAGATTCCTTTAAAGCAAAACAAAAATAATCAGATATTGTTTTTGTTCTTTTCTTTTATGCTGATGATTATATTTATTTTTCTTTCTTTCAGTTTCTTTTTTCCTTCCATTCTTTTTTCTTATTTCTTTCTTTTCTTCCTTTTTCCTTCCTTCCTTCCTTATTTCTTACATCCTCCTTCTCTCCCTTTCTCTCTCTTTTTCTTTTATTTCCTTTGCATTGTTTTTTTTTTCTTCTCTCTCTCTCTCTTTTTTAACATCTAGAACTCACATGGCCAGTTTTTGTTAGTGGTTAACTCATCTGTTCTCTTATTAATGGTTAAAATGTATTCTGTGATTGCTTTTTCAAGAATGGCTAAAAAGCTATTTTAACCAGTATATTTGAGGGACAATGTTCCTAAAAATTTGTGGGTCACCCTTTCCATGTTTAAGGCTCTTGTGGAAGATTCTTCATTGTCTTCTAACACTGAAGTTTTTATGAGTAAATCTGAGATAATCCAGATATTTTTTTCCTCAAAAAAAAAGTGATTTGATCTTTCCATCAAGATAGATAAAAAGTTATCTTTATCTTCAAACTCTGAATACTTCATTAGGATATAACATGGTATGATCTATTCCATGTGAATTTGCCCTGATATGTTCACTTTTAATATGTATATTCAAGTCTTTTTTTTAAGTACAATTATATTTAAAAATATTTATTCTGTCCTTTATTTAGGTTTTAATTTTTTCTTTCTTTTTATTTTTTTAAAATTTAAATTAATTTAATTAACATAGAATGTATTATTGGTTTCAGAGGTAGAGGTCAGTGATTTATCAGTTACATATAATACCCAGTGCTCATTGCATCATGTGTCCGTCTTAATGTCTATCACCCAGTTACCCCATCGCCCCACCTCCCTCCCCTCCAGCAACTCTCAGTTTGTTTCCTATCACTGAGTCTCTTATGGTTTGTCTCCTTCTTTGAGTGCATCTTGTTTTGTTTTTCCCTTCCTTCCCCTATGATCTTCTGTTTTGTTTCTTAAATTCCACATATGAGTGAGATCCTATGATAATTCTTTCTCTGATTGACTAAGAGGGTAGGACTCCATGAAATAAATGTTGAATCTTTTACCATCACTTTTTTCCTTCTTATTTTTTCATCATTTTGCTTTCAATTTTTTATTTTTTTTAATTTATGTTTACTACATTCCTTCACCTACATTTTCATAGTATTTGTTTTTCCATAGATCCTTTCTTATCTTCCTATCTGTTAATACATTTTATTTTCCTAATTTTATATGCGAAGTTTGGTAGTTCATATTTTATCTCTTATCCCTTTAGTGGACTCTATTCCTTGATGATTGCAGTGTAAAACTTTTTAAACAGTCATTGAAAAATGTTTGGTCATAGTTTTCATCTGCTTCAGGATAAGAACTTTTTCAAGCTAAAATTTTATGTTCTTGTATTGTTCTTTGTTTGTTTTTACTTTTTATTATGCTATCTTTGTATAAATGGTATGAAAGATGAAGTTCTAGAAAGATCTTCAATGACCCTTGCCATTGTAAAACTTCTCCTCATGAAGACAGATGGAATCTCTATCACACTTACAGGTAATCATATATGGCAAAGGTGAAACTAAAGTTTCTAATCAGTTGATTTTGAGTTTAAAAGTGAGATTAACTAGGGGATGACCTGACGTCATCACTTAAGTCTTTCTTAAGTGGACTGAACTCTTCTTGGAAACAGATATCCTCCTTCTGACTTTGTAGGAATATGCTGTGCTATTGTGGCAGAGTTACACGTCTTGGACCTGAGTCCTGCCTGTAGGAGTTGAAACCCCTGCAACTCATGGACTACAACCAGGAAGATAATGGGGAACTGAAGACTACAGTTTGCAGAGAATGAATTCTGCAAAGCCTGAATGGTCTTGGAAAAGGACCCCAAGCTTCAAAAAAGATTATATCTCATGGAAACCATGAGATAACAAATCTGTGTTCTTCTGAGCCACTAAGTTTGTGGAAATGTGTTTTGCAGCACTATAAAAATTAATACAAATGGCATGCTTCTTCCATATATGTCACTCATTATTTAATGTGCTTTATTTTTCTGGATTGCATTTCTAAGTCCTTCCTGAACACCTTTCTTCTCTTTATGAAAACAGAAACATACTGCTCTCTACACATATGGCTCACCTCCATCATCTCTTGGATAGGCTTGAATCTTCTGCTTCTATGAAGAAAACTGGCTTCAGAAAACCTACTACCATCTGGTATTACCTACTACCATTTTTTTTTTTTTTCCCAGGGAGTGCACCCATTATCAACCAGTGGTGCATGACATTTACACTTCAGGGGATAGTCTTCTTCTTTATGAAGTGTGATACTGTGGTCATACTGTTAGAGTGACCACAATTGAACCATATTGCCACTCTCCACCTTCATGTCTTCGTCGTTGGCAGCGGTTTTCTCATCTCCACTAACTCTGACTAACCTGTGTTGTCTTTAAAGAATATACCTGAAATCCTGAATTAGTGCCAATTGGAGTAATCAGAGATTTATCCCCTTTATTCTTTTTGCTTTTTTGATATGATCCAGAAGAAGAGAAAGAGGTTGACTTAGGTGGATCATTCTGATAACCAATGATGAATATATTTGTTAATCACCAGTGATAAATAAGCTTGTTAAAAATGATTCTAAGTGAGGACAAAGACTCTAGTATTTTATTGGTGTACATTATCACATATAAACACATCTGTCCCAGTTCTAAAACAATGCTATGTTACAATAAACAGTTTCAACAACCACCAGCTTATTGAAACATATTTAAGTATCTTCCGACATCTCTGTTCACAATACATAGTAACAGATTCCCCATTTCATCCCCTCTTTCCCTGTGCATCCATTACCCTGTGACCACCTTGCAAATCTCTCTCCTTCTACTCCTCAACTCAGCCCACAGTCAGTTTCATAGTTTTCTCAAAACTATTTGCTCCTTGTAGCTTTCTCTTCTTTCTGATAATAATTCTAAACTTCCTTGGATCTCCTGTTCTTCCCCACTGCACATTTCCTTGGCTTTTCACAAGAAAGACCAGAAAAATAAAAAGCTAGTGTTATGCATAATAGAGAGTAGAGGTAGAGAAAGAGAGAGGGAAGCCTGAAATATGTCTGCTAATGTTTTTGCCCATCAAGTGTATATTGAGTTTGTATACAAATTTTATTAGGTTTGTGATTTTTCTATATATGTAACAATGACTTACTTTCTGAATAGCACCTTCTAGATGTATATTTCAAGCTATATTCTTCTTATCTTTGTCTACGGCTCTAAGTATTTTGTTCTTTTTCTCTTTCCTGTATTTGCTCCCTTTGCCGCCAACTTTTACCCTCATTTCCAGTTTCATAAGTAATTCCTCACACGTCTTTTGGTTTCTCACCCTTTCACCTCACAGTGCAAAATTACTCTTACTCCCCTCCCAGAAAATTACTTTCTCTTTCATCTCATACCTTTGGCATTCATTTCCTGTGGGGTTTCATCACAAACAGCAGCAGGTGATGTTAACTGTTTAGAAGCCATGCGGGGGTGGGGGGGAGAAAAAGAAAAAAAAAAAACAACCAAAACACCAAAAACCATGGGCATCTGTTGCCATAGCTGAAACACATACATTCATTGTAGGTGCAGGAATTTCTTATATACAGATTTACATTACTTTTTTAACTTGATGATTTGTAATCTAATATTGGCATATTAAAAAGAGGAGGTAACCTAAAACACACTAATAATTTTCTTTTGTAGTATTCTCAGCTACACTGGCAAGAATCAAAGTAACCAGGGTATAAGTTTGAAAGAGAGCATGTTTATATCAAGCAACAAATGTTCCAAGTACAATTCAAAATCTCCATTTGCCATGGAAGTCCGTTTCTAAAACCCTCCTCAGTCTCCAAAATCCTTTTGACTGCTAAAGCAATGTCCTAACACTGCTGGTTTGAGTTTTTTATGGACCATTAAGTTGAGTGCAAAAGTCATAAATTATCTGTAAAAGCTACCCAAATTATAGCTATCTGTGGTTTTTCGATAAAGGCCAAGAATGTGTTTTAAAAAACACACCCCATTGCATGGAAAACGGCCAACCATGGAAAATATGTCTACTATTCTACTTGTTTAAAATTCTGAGTCACTTAAGTGTTGCCATCAAACTCCTCTTCAGCAAGAAAGTCCTCACTGATGCATGTTTGCAATGAATATTGTCAATATTCTTATTACTTGTGTTCAAAGGAGTCTGCCATCTGAAAAAGGTAAACCTACGCTTTAAATTCTTTTTTGTTTTGAGATGATCCTCAAAAAGCATTTATATATTTAAAAAAAGCACAATTATTCTTTCAACTTCACAAGATCATAAAACTCCAATCTACCTGAGCTAAACTAATACAGCTGAATCTCATTAATATGCTTACACAGAACATTCAAACATCAAAGACAGAAACATCTGTATTCTAAATCAGACTTTATTTTATTCAAGAAATAAAAATTATGCAGTTCTTTTCATTTTTGATGTCTAACAAATTTCCTGGATCCCCGTGTTTTATGAGTTATAACCACATCACTGTCAAGGCTGGAGACAGGAGGTAGAGTTGATGGCAGTCTTTCTGTGCTAATTAGAATGAGAGATAAGAAGATTATTTTTTGTTTATACTGTATCCCATTTGAAACTGTTTTTCAGTATGCATCTTTCCTCACATATGTTTCTAGAGTAGTATCACATTTAGGATATTATCACAAATAGATTTCAATAAAAAAAAATATATATATATATAAATCTTAAAGTGATGACAGTTAAGTAGAATGTGATGTATTATTTACTTGCTTTTCATAGCCTATGGAACAGTGTTCAGAAAACAAAATTGTGGATTTTGCCCCTAAAAACTACAGAAAACCACGATTGCTAGAAATCTGAAAAGTGTAGCAGTTGTTTGCCAAGTCTGATTTCTCAGCAAAGGGATGTTTGTGTTTTCACACATGGAATATTGCACAGAGCACTGATCCATGCTTTCTGAGTATTATACACACTTTTGTCAGTAAATTCAGAACATTTATTTATTGACACGTCACTCTACAATAAGAATAATGAGGAGGTTATATGAACACTAAGCTGAAGTCAGGGCATAAGGAAAGATGGTTGCAATTTTTTTTTTTTTCAGGATCATTTTCCATTTAATTTCTGTTTTTTTTGAGTGTGGCATGCTTATTAACAATCATTGTAGGGGTGTCTGGGTGGCTCAGTGGGTTAAAGCCTCTGTCTTCAGCTCAGGTCATGATCCCAGGGTCCTGGGATCAAGCCCCACATCAGGCTCTCTGCTCAGCATGGAGCCTGCTTCCTCCTTTCTCTCTGTCTGCTTCTCTGCCTACTTGTGATCTCTGTCTATCAAATAAATAAATAAAATCTTTAAAAATATCATTGTAATTCATCCAGGCAGATAGTTGCATTTTTTTAAATAGCTTACCTTCTACTTTCTGCTTAATATTCAATTAAACTGATCCAAAAGTTAAAAAGGAGTAATGTGATTTAAAAAAAAAAAAACTTTAATGCAAACAATATCCTCATATTTGTTCTTGTTAAATGTTTAATATAGGGAGGGAGGAGATAATTTCTTAGCTAGTTTATACCACAATTTTTTGATAGAAAAATGATGTTTAAAAAGTACCCTGTAAGGGGTGCCTGGCTGGCTCAGTCGTTAAGTGTCTGCCTTCAGCTTGGGTCATGATCCCAGGGATCATGGGAGCGAACCCAGCATCGGGCTCCTTGCTCAATGGAGAGTCTGCTTCCCCTCTTCCACTCCCCCTGATTGTGTTCCCCCTCTCGCTGTGTCTCTCTCTGTCAAATAAAAAATTAAAATCTTAAAAAAAATTACCCTGTAATATTATAAGTTAAACATTTAAACCATATAATTTTTTTTCCAGAAAGGTCAAGATTATTCCTGTTGAATACTGATATTTATTTCCACATAGGTTATATACATTTTGTTTTAAGAGTCCAATTCAAATTATGTCACTGCTGTATTACTAACCATGTCTCATGTATATTACCAAATATTGCCAAAGTTGGACATACAAAAAAAATAACAGCAATATCTCAGGTGGTTTATCATATCATGAGAAAACAGAATTTCCATATTGATGTATAAATATCAAAATTGAAACCTATTATCTATCTATCATCTATCCATATTACTTATCTGTTATCACCTATCTGGTCCCATTTAAATATTCAAGATAGCTCTTTCTTTTGAGATACCTGGTTATTTTAACATCAAATTGTAGTTTTGTTCTTGCTATTAAATAATTTCACTAAAAAGTTAGAAATTTTATAAGAACCTTCATAATATTTACCATAAATAACATCATTCAACGTGTTTTATAGGATGCTAAATTATCCTTGATAGTTAATTTCATAGTTTATGTAACATACAGTGACTATGTGGAAACATTTCAAAAACAGCTTTTTGATAAATCCAAGGTCTTTGGAATCTTGACAACGCTTTCGTATTTTGTTCAGAATTCACATTTGCCCTGTTAACTAGTTTATCTGTACAACCATACGAAATACTTAGAACTTCCTAAATGCTTATTTTGGAATATGAAAACAAAGGAATGAATCATGTGTAATAATAACTTAGTTACATAATTTGTCTTCTATGTATTAGTGTGTATATGGCAAACATGTTTACAAAGTTGTGTATCTTCTTCATATTTGCTTGTATCAATCATAAGAGCAGCAACATACACATAAAAATTTTGACACATCCAAAGGCTTTATATGAGAAAATCTTTAAATTCCAAATGTCTAAATGAATGGATACCTATTAAAAGCAAGGTACAATTTATCAGCTGATTGTAGGACACAGAAAAACGCATATATGTATAGCTATCACATAAAATGATGTAAATGCCAATAGTACTGGCTTTAATACTCATTCCCATCAAATGTATTTGATTTCCCCTCAGATACAAATGCACTTACTTTGAAGATGATTCATTTTCATATTCAAATTTTGCCTAATTAGAATAATAAGACTAATCTTTTCATACTGTAAAGATCTGAGAAACATCCTTTTCTTGCATTTTATGTCCTTTCAAATAACATTAGAAACGGGCTGTGCTATAGAACAATTCTGCAAAATGTTACTGCATGAAATCCACTATGAATTTGTTGTGACCTACAAATCCCCAAAGTTAATAATTAGAATCACGCTTCTGTTCTATTTTGTTTTGTTTTCTCCCACTGAATGACCTGACATGAATGTTTTGGCCTAGTTGCTCTCAGTTTGATCAACGTGAATCATTTGGTGGTGTTCACAGTGATCTTTCTTTTCTTCTTAAACTGATCACTCTTGTTACATCCATATCACACAATCTTCCTGTTTTCCATTTGTAATCAATTCCTCTTTCCTAGTTTTAAGGGCTTTTCACCTCAGCAAAAGAAAGTGACTTCTATGAAGTATGTAAGACAAACAAAAATCCTTGCAATAAAAACGAACGTAGCCGTCATGCACCCTATCAGTTCTCAGATTTTATTATTGAGCGATTCCAACCCTGAGGAAGACACGCACTGAGCAGCCCCTCCACCAAACTTGGTTCTCATTTAATTGACTTTCAAGCATACAGGTTGTAGTTTGTTTGTTTGTTTGTTTGTCTTGTTTTGTTTTGTTTTTAAATTAAACTGCATTCTTACTGAAACTTCATTTAGACTTTTAGGGAATGCCAAGGACATCCTCGTGCAAACACAGACCCGCTGCAAGGCTTTAAAAAGCACCCTTCTGGTGGAGCACTGCAGCCTGTGACAGGGAGACGAGTGGCCAGGGTTTGATTTGGCCTGCATTTATTTATTTAATCATTATTATTTTTTAAAGATTTTATTTCTTTCTTTATTTACTTGAGAGAGAGAAAGAGAGAGAGGATGCACACAAGCGGGGGGAGAGGCAGAGAAAGAAGCAGACTCCCACTGAGCAGGGAGCCCCATGTGGGGCTCAATCTCAGAAGTCTGGGATCATGATTCTGGGATCTTGACCTGAACACCAAAGGCTTAACTGACTGCGCCACCCAGGTGCCCCAATTTGACCTTAATTTATAATAATGTGAACAACTGTCATTTACTGAGCATCCTTAGGTACTCTCTGACTTCAGTGATAATATTTATTTATTTATTTATTTGAGAGCAAGAGAGATCAGAGGGAGGAGCAGAGGAAGAGAGAGAGACAAGGAGACTCCTCACTGAGCACTAAGCCTCATGCAGGGCTGGATTCCACCACACTGAGAGCATGACCTGCGCTGAAATCCAGGTCACCCAGACACCCTTTCAGTGATAATTTTAAAGGTACGTAGTGTTCTTCCCATTTTACAGATGAGTAAACAGATTGAGATATGTTACATTATAACCTGAAATCACAGTTGCTATGTGGTAAAATCAGAATTTGTACCAAATCTTACTGACTCCGACTGTAGTATCCAGATTCTTTCACCTGGCACCCCTCCCCCTACCCTCCACATTTATGAGAACTTCCTTGTGCTTATAAAATAAAACACATTTATTCAGTGACTTTCAAATATGTCAGTTATAAAAAATTTAGAATCGTATATTTATATATATGCAGTCAATAATACTACTTTAATGACATGAGGTTTTATTACATATTGCTTTACAGTATACTTGTTCACTTGGCAATGTGAGTAAAGTTCGAAACAGTTTTGTAGTGTTTCATCTTGCAGCATATCATAATTTATTTAACCATCCCCATATTCATAAACTGTTTTTCAAATTTTGCATACTTGCCCCTAAGTAATATCAGCAACAGAAAGGGAACGAACATTTTTTTTGCCATCCTGAAATATCTGGTGTTTAAATCTTCTTAAAGATATCATCTGTGTTGGAAAGAATTTATAAATGTCTGTGATATATTACATGTAGTAAAATTTGTATACAAATTACTTTTAGAAAGAACTTTTAAATGAAAATTAATAGAGATTGATGGAAAGACAAAATCTTAATATAAAAGAGCATATCTGTGCATTTTATAGTGATATATCAAATATATGAAATATTTTAAATTCACATCAGATTTTAAGTATATTTTAACTATCTCCAATATTTTCTTTAAGAACATGACTGAGATACATGCCACTTAAAACACATTGCCAGCTACATTGTAGATTTCAATAAATGGGAATAGTTTTACTAAGAACATGGACTTAATTAAGAGGATGCTTTTAACTGTTATATTACTTAAAGATGGTTCCGTTTGGAAACTTTCCTATGATGACTATTTAAATACTAAGAATGTTAATGAAGAAAGCTGTGAACAAAGGATTTTACTCTTCATTTGGTGTCTTGATCATTTTTATCAGGCTTTCTCTGGCTATCTATGAAACACTAATACCAAATAATTTGTTAAAATTATATAAACATTAAGAAGTTTGCTTTATAATAAATAATTAATGCCGTAGAAGAGTTTGTTAGCAAAGAGGTTGCAATTCAGATTGATGTTTCTGTTATCTCTTGCCTCCTAGCAGAGCTCCCCACACTTAATGCTTACAACAACCACCGCTATTTATTTGCTTTTGATCTTGCAATTTGGCAGAGCTTTTCTGGGCCTTTCTTCTCTGTAGTTTGTTTGTGTCAGCTAAACTAGGAACAGAGGGTCCACATGTCTTCATTCAGATATCTGGTGTCCCAGAGATGGTAACTATAATGGTTGGGAGTTGGCTGAACCCCTTCTCTCTCTCTCTCCTTTGGTAGACTTTCATCCTCCAGGGCATTTTTCTCTCCACATCTCTCACCAGCAAGGTAATTTGAATTCTTTATAGGACCGCTTCTGTCCAAGATGGAAACAGTATAAGCTGGAAAGCTCCTTAGGTCTAAGCCGGGAACTGGCAAAGCATCACTTCCAGTATATTCTGTTGGTCAAAACAAATCACAAGGGACAGAAAGATCCAAGGGAAGGGGAAATAGGATTCACTCCTTTGTGGGAGGAGCAGAATACTTATATAGGGGACATTTTTGGCAGCCACCTTTGTACAAGGTCTATCACAGTTTGTTAAGAAATAGGTTCATATTCTTCAGTCATTTGTTAGTTGAGTAGTCTTGGTTAAACCGTCTAAATTTCAGAATTCCCAGTTGCAAATAAAAGTCTAATGTTAATCTCTTCTTCACAATGTTGTTGTAAGAATTAAATGAGATGATATATATATATATAACATTAAACTCATTAGCAGCCATGTTGTTCATTTCAATAAATAGAAATTATTATAAAAACGTACTATGCAATTCCCATTAAATTCAACACTGTTTTAATATAATGCAGATTTATAGAATTCACTGATTCAGAGAATAGTCTGGACAAGTAAGATTTAAGTATATCAAAAGTTTTCATTTTCAGCCCTCAAAAAGTCTGTTTACACAATGGATTCCCTCTACGTTTTATGTAATATCAAGAATAGTAGGTTTGAAAATTGCTGCATGGAATTGGCAGAGACATAGCTGCTTAAAATATTTGCCTGGATATTGCTTGGCCAGCATAATTGCTAAGTATTAAATTCAACCACTAAACTTTTTTAGATGGGTAACTATAAATAGAAGAATTATGAAGACTTCTTTTTTAAACCTCCAGACACTATTGTAAAATAGTACATCAGAGATTATACTAGCCCTTTCCCATAAACCTACTTCTTAATAAATTAATGTATACAAAGGATATGAAATTTTTCTTCTTGGTAGATATACATTACATCAGATAGGTATATATTACATCAGAAGACAGAGGTCTAATAAAGTCAGTGCATCTATTAAAATCTGTACATCTAATAAAGTCAGATAACCTATTAAAATATAAATGCATGTTTTAATCACAGAACTTTCTATTGTTTCCCCCACCCTTAGTCAAGAAGTCAAACCTTTGTTTCCCTTTGCTTCAAAGAAAACCAGATTAGAAGCAAAAGCTGCCTAAAAAACAATCTCCATTCTCGTCTGTTAAGCCACCTTTATTGAGAATGTTATGATATGTGCCTTGAATGGGGGGACGGAGAAAAGACCTAGAGTAACGTGGGGGAGAGGAAAATTACAGCCTAAGCTGGGAGGCAGACAAAGCCTGGATTTTCACACTTGCACTGAACCCAGTGAGCAGCTTGAGAGGAGAACTGATCCTGGCTTTGGCCTTGTTTAGACCCACTTTCTTAGAACATCTGTGACAGTCTAAGATGAGCTACACTGTTACATGGACAAGAAGTAAGACCGAGTTCCCTTTCAATGAGAATTCACTGTGAAGGAATAGGGAGAGTTTGGGTGACTTGAGTAAACAATCCAAGGCTTCGATGGTATTGGGGAAGCACTGATTTTAGCTCAGTGCCCCTGAGGTTTGAAGCCCCCACTGACCATGCAGACATGAGCTTGGGAAGGATGGCTGTATGTGTGGTGTGGACTAAAGGACAGACCCAGGATATGGAGCACCCTTCAGTTTGTGTGGGGAAATGCCCGAGAAGGCCATTGCTGTGGCAACAGGCTACACCATAAAGAACAGTGCCCACCACTCCTCAGCAACATTGTGAAGTATCTGGTCAGATTCTCCTTCTGCGGTGCTTCAAAACAGGGGCTAAGCCTTTGCACCAAATAAGCCCACTGATTCTTTGATATTTTATTGGAAGTGCATGAAGGCTGTGAGAACAAAATCACTGGACTCAATGCTGGTAAGTTCTCAGGCATTATGTCAACCATAGGAGCTGCTATGACATAATAAAAGGAAAATACGATAATGAAAGTTTAATCTAAAAATAGCATTATTGCATGAAGTATAGACAGGAACTCTCACTGAGTCCTATTGATATGTACTGATTTTTATTTTTGCGTGCAAGTTGAAAAAACAAATATTATATAAGTTAGGTCACTAGCTCAAGGGAATACACAATGTGTCAAAGCTAAAATTTAAACCCAAATTTTAAAAAGGTCATGATCTATCCACTTAACTACTTTAAAAATTTTATTAAAAGCTGTATCTCATGATGGCTAGTTAGACTTAGAAAAATGCTTATTGATATCATGGAAAGAAAAAAATGAACAAACTTTTATACTTCATATATCAAAATAGGTAAATATGTATTCATGTGTATGTGTGTGTGCAGTAAGAAATGAAACACAATAAAAAAAACAAATTTTTTTCTATGAGATTCACCTCTTTATCCTTAGGTAGTGGTACATTGGAGGTTCTTAGTAAATATCTGAGTTGCTAAATTAACGTGTGTATGCAGTTGTGTGTTACCTAAAAATAAATACTCTCCTGGCCGACTAGGAGGAAAAATGCAAGTATGTTTTTATCAGTGTTTATATCTGGGTTATGGGAATATGGATATTAGTTGCTTTTCTTAAATTTTTTCAACTTTTCTTCTTTGATGGGTAAATCTTGATCATCAGAACCAGTATTTTAAAATATAAATAAAATGACAAATCTAACATACAATAAATGATTTTATAAGGTAAACACAATAAAAGGTAGGAATGTGGATAAAAAGGTATGTGTAGAAAAGATCTACAATGCCACTTAACTGATTCTCACTATGTTTAAGACTACAAGAACTTGCAGTGGGTATAAAATTCAACATACCTAACATAAAGGCCCTATTCTTAACTAAACAGTATTAAACAAGTAGTTGAGCCTAAGAAAAATTCTTTACCTGTAAAATGGGAACATTAGTGTTGACCACAAAGGGGGTCACCAGTCTGGCTTAGTGTAGCATACATCTCTTGATCTCAGGGTTGTGAGTTTGAGTCCCACATTGTATGTAGAGATTACTTAAAGATAAAATCTTTAAAAAAAATGTTGACCACAAAGAAATTATGTGTGTGGGGTATTAGAGTTGTTTGTAAAAGACTACTTACATTGTGTCCTGTAGAGTTGGCTTTCAATTGCTGTTGCCTATGACTATTATTTATGGCAAAAGTTAACTCTTCCTATGTATGAAATGCATGTGTATATTTACAATAATCAGTCTTGAAGGCCTCCATGAGATGCCCCAGCCTTCAGCTAAAGAGTTTCTTTTTTATTTTCTTAAGTATTGAAATATATGTTGTTTCTGAATGTGTGCTAGCGATTGATTCAACATCTCTCATCAAATGAGGAATCTGAAAAACTGCAGTGTTGAGAGTATATGAAGAACACATACTTCTTTTTTTAACAAAATACCACTTAAAATATGTCAGAAGTCAAAAGGCAGAAATAAACTTTTATAAGAAGGCATAGTCTGTTTGTATCATCACACATGGGAGTCAATGTCTCTATTTCAATAATGTAAAAGAGTCAAGTAGCTACATATGCTATTTGAATGTTTAGTGCATTTGTCTGACTGTGTTGTGATTTAAATATGCTCATGTGGTGTAATGCTTTATTTTACAAGCACTTATTTAATTGAATCTGACATTTCACATTCCTACGTATAAAGTGGTTTGACTTGGACTATGTGATTAATAAAATGCATCTAGTGTTTGCTCTGTTTCCTATTTTTTTTTCAAGGCAGAAAAGGAAATTAAATACCTCAAAACATTCACCTTTGTGATTTTGTAACTTGTGCTTTAGAAGAGAATAATTTTTTTTTAAGTTTCACATTAGTTACTGTACTATGCATATCAGCTGCAGCTCACATATCTGTCAGGGAATAGAGTAATGTGCTATAGATTAACCAAATACATATGGAATGCACCCATTTTGGTAGTTATAAGTTGTGAGGTGCAGTGGTCTGACTTTGAACTTCTAAGGTTTCAGGTACAATTGTACCCTAATTGCAGGATTGTGTTGCTCTTTTATTTCAAGCTTCAGGAATAATCAGAGATAATTATACCATAAAAAAGGAGACATTCTCTGTTAACAATATTACTAAATTTTGAACATGCAATATGTTTTCTATCCAGATCCATACCTTCAAGTCCTTGCATACTTAAATTAATGGAATATTAAAGCACTTAATTCTTCTTTATGTGTGTTTTGATTTATATGAGGGCTTCTCCAGAGTAAAGAATGGCATCTTGCCTCAGAAATAAGAAGGGTCAGATAAGCTCAGTAGGCATATAACTCAGAGTTGAGGAGTTTCAACTTATTAAGAAACAAATAAACAAACCACAACAGCAAGAACAGTGTGCAGTAACTAAACATAGTCAATCATGTTTAAGTTCATGGGAGTAAAACTCTGGTCTATTTTGAATGGATGGACCAATGAAAAGCATATTCTCCAGCTTTGTGCACTACAACAAACATCAAAAGACATCCTGGATTTCTGAAAATTAATTCCTGCTGAGAATAGTTTTATTAATTGTGGTTTATAATATGGGTGATGAAAAATTGATTTCACATGTACCAGAGCCAGTTCATATGACTTCAGAATGGACCAGGCATAGTTAACCAACTTTGCAAGGTGATGAATTCCATCCTTCTAGGTTTTCTTGTATGGAATGTCCTTCATTATCCTCCTCCTCATCCTTCCATCACCCAGGGTCCTGTTAACGTTCCACTACTTCTGTGGGGTTTTCCTCAATTATACTAATATTTGACCACCAATTCTGGAACTTTCATAACACTTAGTTACATACACACTGCCTGGAACATAGTCAGGATTCCACAAATATGTTTTTAAGTGAAAACAAATAAACACATTTTTGGAATACAGGAAGTTATGTTTTGCAGGCAGCAAATGCTATCTTGCTCAGTAACTATTGAGGATTGCCATGTGCTTCTTGTATGTTCCACTCAAAAGGACCCAATGTCACTTTTGTGGTTTTTCTGCCAAAGATACATGACCTGAATCTAATAATGAGAAAATATCAGACAAACCCAATCTGAAAGACATTCTAGAAAACACATGGCCTTTGCTTTTCAAAAATGTCAAGGTCATGAAAGATAAAAAAAAATACAAATTAATAGAAAAACTAAGACATTTTTCCTGATTAAAGAATATTAAAGAGGCATGAGAGCTAAATGCATTAGTGACTCTGTATTGGACCACAGATCAGATTTTTTTTTTCCTAATGAGAAAATAGTTATATTTGAATAAAGTATGTTGGCTGGACATTAACATTTTGTCAATATTTGTTAATTATAATGTGTTTCTTTTTTTTTTTTTGAAGATTTTATTTATTCATTTGAGAGTGAGCAAGAGAGAGCACAAGGCTGGGGAGCAGTAAGCAGAGGGAGAGGGAGAAGCAGAGCCCCTGCTAAGCAGGGAGCCAGATGAAAGCTTGATCCCAAGACCCTGGGGTCATGACCCTGGGATCATGACCCACGCTGAAGGCAGACATGTAACTGACTGAGCCACCCAGGTGCCCCTAGAATGTGGTTCTATAAGAAAATATCATAGATTCTGTAAATACACATTGAAGTATTTAAGGGCAATGTTTGTCATGTATAACTTACTCTCAACAGTTGAAGAAAAATAATGACAGGGTAAGGAGGAGAGAGAGAGAGAGAGAGAGAGACTATGACAGAGACAAAAAGAGATAAAGCAAACTGAAAAAATTTTTTTTATCATTTTGGATAAAAGGGGATCTAGATAAAGGGCATATGGGAGTACTTTAAACTAGTTTCTCAATTTCATTAAGTCTGAAATTATGTGAGAATATAAATTTAAATAAACATTGATAAAAGCAAGTAAGTTTCATATTCCACTTTTCTACTTACCACATGTGACTAAGAAATAAATTGCCCTTTTTAAGTCATCCTAACCCCTGTAATATCTCTGCCTTCCCTACCACCAATCATAGCCAAATGTACATGTAAAAACAAAAAACAAAACCAAACAAACAAACAAAACGGAACTGATTGATTTCATCCAAGGCAGAAATTTAAGTGGGTCAAAGACAATTCCAGGCCTTTGAAGAAGAGATATAATTAATGAAATTTCCATGGTTTCCTGTTAAATTGGCCAATTTTCATGCTTCTGTCACTGAAGGATGCTCACTAAGGTGCACATGGGATGGGGCTGTATGTGTGCATTTGTGTTTGTATACATGACATGGTTCCATTTGTGCCCCCAAGTTGTTCAGTTGAGGGTCATTGCACAAAACATATTTAATGCCAAGAGACCGCTATCATTTTGAGGCACAGTTGGGTATCTTCCAGGAACCTATATTTTAGGGTTGGTTGCTTATTATCTAAACCTAAATGACATCCATATTCTACTTTTTCTCACTCTAAGGCCCTTAAAAAGGTGATTTTAAGAGATCTAGTTTACTTCATTGTTTTTAGACATGGTTCACCGTGAGTTATTTATTTATGAGTTATAAAAACAATATAACTATGAAGAACAAGTACACAGTTTTTCTGGAAACCTGAAATATTAAAAAATTAAAAACAACAAGCAACTATAAAGTAAACAGCAATATTTTATTGAAAGTAGCTCAGTGGACATTGTCCAGTATTTTATTTTAAGACTAAACATAAGGCGCTAAAGTGTCAGAAGTTGAAAGAATTAGAATTTATCGACATTTTATTTTTATTTGTTTACTTATTTATTTATTTGAGAGAGGAGGAGGGGATGGGGCAGAGGAGGCAGAGGAGAGAGAGAGAGAGAATCTTAAGCAGACTCCACACCCAGCACAAAGCCTGACATGGGACTTGATCTCACACCCCTGAGATCATGACCTAAGCCAAAATCAAGAGTCAGATGCTTAATCAACCGAGCCACCCAGGTGTCCCAGCACTTTGAAATCATATTGCAGCACTAAGAAAACAAATTGTAAAACAGAAGTTTACTTAGACACCTATTTTTTTCTACTGTATATTTTGCTGGAAGTAAAATTTACTTTGCTTTGGTTGGGCTCAGCAGGTCCAGTTCAATACTGACTTCTTTTTTAATGGTTAGTTCACCTTTCATTTGATATTTGTCAAAGAAGTGTAGATTTCCATATTTTCTAAAACATGTCAAGCAAACTTTCTTTAATCATAGAGTCCTTCTGATTTTAAGGTTTAATAATGCACAGAAATTCTATTCTAGGAATAGTTTATTTTCAGGCTATTTGGAATTACTTTTAAATCTGTTTTTTGAGGGGTGCCTGGGTGGCTCAGTGGGTTAAAGCCTCTGCCTTTCACTCAGGTCATGATCCCAAGAGCCTGGGATCGAGTCCCGCATCGGGCTCTCTGCTCAGCAGGGAGCCGGCTTCCTCCTCCCTCTCTCCCCACCCCCCCTCTCTCTCAGCCTGCCTCTCTGCCTGCTTGTGATCTCTGTCTGTCAAATAAATCAATAAAATCTTAAAAAAAAAAAACTTTAAAAAAATCTGTTTTTTGAATAGCTTGGTCTTTGTATATTAATTAATTTATTTTAATGCCAATATAGTTAATGTACTATGTTATATTAGTTTCAGATGTACAATATAGTGATTCAACAATTCTACTCATTACTCAGTGATCATCATGATAAGTGTACTCTTAGTCCCCTTCACCTATTTCACCCAACCCTCCAACCACCTCCCCTCTGAAAAGCATCTGTTTCTTTCTTATGGCTAAGAGTCTGGTTTGGGAGCTGTCTCTTCTTTTCTTCTTTGTCTTATTTCTTAAATTCCACATATGAGTGAAATCATAATGTGTTTGTCTTTCTGTAACTAGTTTATTTCACTTAACATTATACCCTCAGTTCCCTCCATGTTATGGCAAATGGTAAAATTTCACTCTATTTTATGGCTGAACAATATTCCATTGTATATCCACACCACATCACCTTTATCCATTCCTCTATCAATGGACACTTAGATGGTTTCCATAATCTGGCTATTGTAAATAATGCCATAATCATAGGGGTGTACATATTTTTTGAATTAGCATTTTAGTATTCTTTGAGTAAATACCCAGTAGGGAGATTACTGGATCATGTGGAAACTCTATTTTTAACTTTTTGAGGAACTTTCATTTTGTTTTACATAATACCTGTTCTAACTTATATTCCCACCAATTCACTAGGGTTCCTTTTTCTCCACATCCTCACCAACACCTGTTGTTTCTTGTTTTTTGAGTTTAGCAAGTCTGATGGGTGTAAGGTGATAGTTCATTGTGGTTTTGATTTGCATTTCCCTGATGGTGAGTGATGTTGAGCATTTTCTCATGTATCTTTTGGACACCTGTATGTCTTCTTTGGAGAAAAATCTGTTTATGTCTTCTGTCCATTTTTAAAATGGATTATTTTTTTTTTCTTCTGTTGTGTGAGTTGAATTATATAAGCTCGTATATTTTATTTCTATTGTTTATATTTTATTTTGTTTACTTCTATGTTTAATTTTTTATAACTTCGAGGTTTTATTTAAATTCCAAATAGTTAACATACAGTGTAATACTAGTTTCAGAAGTACAATTTAGTGATTTATCACTTATTTATAACACCAGCTATTCATAACAAGTACCTTCCTTAACCCCCATCACCCATTCAGCCCATTCCCTCACCCATCTTCCCTCTAGCAACCCTCGGTTTATTCTCTATAGTTAAGACGGTTTTCTGGTTTTCTGGTTTGCCTCTTTATCTGCTCCCCCAACAATTACCTGTTTCATTTCTTAAATTTCACATGTAAGTGAACTCATATGGTATTTGTCTTTCTCTGACTTATTTCGCTCAGCATCATACACTCTAGTTCTATCCATGTCATTGCAGATGGCAAGATTTCATTCTTATTTTATGGCTGAGTTACATTCCATTGTATATATATTTCATAACTTCCTTATCTATTGATCAGTCAATGGTTATTTGGGCTCTTTCTGTAATTTGACTATTGCTGATAATGTTACTATAAACATTAAGTTGCCTGTTTCCCTTTGAATCAGTATTTTTGTATCCTTTGAATAAATACCTATTAGTGAAATTGCTGGATAGTAGGGTGGTTCTATTTTTAACTTCTTGAGGAACCTCAAGAGTAGCTGCACCAGTTTCATTCCCACCAGCAGTGTAAGAGGATTCCCCTTTCTCCACATCCTCACCAACCTCTGTTGTTTCCTGTGTTGCTCATTTTAGCTATTCTGGCGGGTGTGAGGTGATATCTCCTTGTAGTTTTGATTGGTATTTCCTTGATGATGAGTCATGTTGAGGACTTTTTCATGCATCTGTTAGCTATCTGTATGTCTCCTTTGGAAAAATGTCTATTCATGTCTTCTGCCCATTTCTTAACTGGATTGTTTTTGGGAGGTGTTGAATTTGATAAGTTCTTTATAGATTTTGGATACTAACGTTTCAGCAGATATGTCATTTGCAAATATCTTCTCCCATTCTGAAGATTGTCTTTAGTTTTGTCAATTATTTCCTTCACTGGGCAGAAGCTTTTCATTTTGATGAAGTCCCAATAGTTCATTTTTACTTTTGTTTCCCTTGTCTTTGATGACGTATCAAGTAAGGAAACTACTATGGTCAATGTCAAAGAGGTTATTGCTTGTGTTCTCTAGGATTTTGATGATTTCTTATCTTTTTAGATTTTTCACCCATTTTGAATTTATTTTTGTGTATGCTATAAGAAATTGGTCCAGTTTCAATCTTCTACATGTTGCTTTCCAATTTTCCCAACACGGTTTGTTGAAGAGTCTTTCTTCTCTTGGATATCCTTTTCTGCTTTGTTGAAGATTAGTTGACCATATAGTCATGGGTCCATTTCTGGATTTTCTATTCTGTTCCATTAATCTATGTGTCTATTTTTGTGCCAGTTCAATACTATCTCAATGACTACAGTTTAGTAATATAGCTTAAAATCTTTAATTATAATATCTCCAGCTTTTTCTTTTTCAAGGTTGCTTTGGCTATTCAGGGTCTTTGTGGTTCCATACAAATTTTCAGGTTGTTTGTTCTAGCTCTGTTATTGCCTCTTTGGTTAGATATATACCTAGGTATAAATTATGTATTTCAGGTACTAACCCTTTATTGGTTATATCATTTGCAGATGTCTTTTCCCATTCAGTAGGTTTTATTTTAGTTTTGTAAGCTGTTTCCTTCTTTGTTTTTTCTTTTGTTTTGTTGTGTTGTGTTGTGTTGTGCTTTTAGAAAGGAAGAGAGAGAGATTGGGGGAGGGGCAAAGGGAGAGAGAGACTATTTAGCAAGCGCCATGTCCAGCACAGAGCCCAACAAAAGGCTCCATCTCACAGCCATGAGATCATGACATAAGTTGAAATCAAGGGTGTCCAAATGACTGAGTCACCTAGGCACCCTTTACTTCCTTTTTTGTGCAGAAGCTTTTTATTTTGGTGTAGTCACAATAGTTTATTTTGCTTTTGTTTCCCTCCCCTCAGGAGACATACCTAGAAGAATGTTGCGGTGGCTGATGTTGGAGAAATTACTGCCAATGTTCTTTTCTATGATTTGAATGATTTCCGTTTCACATTTAGGTATTTAATCCATGTTGAGTTTATTTTTGTGTTTGATGTAAGAAAGTGGTCTAGTTTCATTCTTTTGCATGTAACTGTCCAGTTTTCTCAACACTACTTGTTGAATATACATAAATATATTTTAAATGATAGGTTTCATTTAATAGCTGCCAATGATCAATGATAATTTTACCATTTTTATCTCAAATAGCTTATTTTTTATCACAGTTCAGTTTTATTTCTACATATTTCATTGATACCATTGGGCCTTCTACCATTTTGTTGTCAGAATTAAAATAATTTCCCAGATTCCACTTGAATAGAGTCTATAACTCTCTCACTAAAGGTTTGTCCCATTCCACTATAACTATATTAAACAACTTATTTGTGAAACAAGAAAGACATTTTTAACTACTAAATGGTAATAAAAAAATCTCTATATTTTCCATAGTTCATCTCCTAAAATAAGATGGAATGTTATTGGGGAGGGTATGTGCTTTGGTGAGTGCTGTGAAGTGTGTAAACCTGGCGATTCACAGACCTGTACCCCTGGGGATAAAAATATATGTTTATAAAAAATAAAAAATTTAAAAAAAAAAAGTAAGAGAAGGTTAAAAAAAAAAAAAAGATGGAATGTTGCCAGAAATCACATTTGTCTCTCTCTGTCTGTATTTAGAAGATAAATTATCTTTATCTTTTAAATAACTCAAGGGTTCTTAGGATATTATAATAAACCCAAAATTAAATCTGAATCTATGTCTAACAGATCTAAGAAACATTTCTCCAGAAATTATTTAAAACTTAATTCAAATTTTTTTTTCCAATTTATTTATTTTCAGAAAAACAGTATTCATTATTTTTTTCACCACACCCAGTGCTCCATGCAAGCTGTGCCCTCTATAATACCCACTTAATTCAAATTTAATTCTACCCCTTATTTGACAGTCAAACATGTCAATAAGTAAAATTAAATACACAGGAAGATAAAAACAATCCTTAGTGGGGTGCCTAGGTGGCTTAGATGGTTAAGCATCTGCCTTTGGCTCAGGTCACGACCCCAGAGTTCTGGGATTGAGCCCCACATGAGGGCTCCTGCTCAGTGAGGATTCTGCTTCTCCTTTCCCCACTCTCTCTCCCCCTGCTTGTGTTCTCCCTTTCTCTCAGTATCTCCTTCTGTATTAAATGAATAAATAAAATATTTTTTAAAAATCAGCTGAGCTACACCATAACTTCTGCAAATTTGGTTGGATAACTATAGAACACATTATAATTTACATTTTAATTATTCTCTACGGATTGCTACCTTCAGTAGGTTCACTGTATTCTCTTGACTCAGTACTGGTGGCTATAATTCCAACTTTTCCCCTAATAATATATGTAGTACATAAAACATTTCCAACACAAAAAGGTAAAATGGAAAATTAAAGGCATAATCTAGGATGTTTCAACCAAAATTGTCTAACTTCACCTAAATCATGTAGATAACTGAGACAAATAATGTCATACTTTTTCTACCTATAGTAAAGGGGTTGTTTTTATTTAGGTTATAAAATAACTTTAGGTCACAATCTCAGCTGATACATCTGAGTTTAGCACTGGTTTCCTTTTTCTTCTCTTTGCTTCTTAGCTAAAATTCTGCTGCTATTGTGTTTCTCCCCCACTTCTTGGTAAATAATAATCATGCCAATTTTTGTTTCCCTATAGTTCTAATCTGATTACATATTACCAGAATATTTACTAATAATTGTAATAATTCATATTTTTACTTTATAGTAGTAAAAGTTAGAATTTTACTTGCTTCAATAAAGATATTATTAAATGAGTATAGATGAGTTCCAGGTCAATAAATCAACTTGTGCTATTAATGACCTATATTATATATTTTTTGCATAGTCCGTTCTAACATTTTAGCTATATCTTCAACAAAAATATGCTAACAGGAAAAAATTATGAAGCTATACTTCTATCACTAGATATTATAGGATTAATCTCTATAGTCTTTCTTTGCCAGGAATCAAGAGGAAATAGTCCCCTCCTATTATTGTCTTTCTAAGGAATGACAAGTTAGACATAAATAATGTGACAGAACTAGAGGCAAGAATTTCTTCTTGATTTTTTGCTGATCAGCTTGAGCTAGTTTTCTCTACAGCATTTTGTTAAGATTTTATTATTTTATTTTTTAGAGATTATTTATTTGACAGGTAGAGAGAGAGTATAAAAGAGAGGTCACAAACATGGGGGAGGGGTAGAGGGAGAAGGAGACTCCTGGCTGAGCAGGAGGGCCCAACATTGGACTCAATCCCAAGACCCTGAGATCATGACCTGAGCTGAAGGCAGAACTTAACTCACTGAGTCATTTAGGTGCCCTTCTCTATGGTATTTTAAATATATATTCAACTTACAAATATTCTTTAGTCTTCAACATTTTTTCATGCATTCCCCTCCCAATTTTTGCCAATTTTTCCCAAGTTTTTCATGCATTCCACCCTCAAATTTTATAGTTTATATTCCCCTCCCACCATCACCACCATCAATAGTTTTGTGGTTAATGGTTCACATAACTGGAAATAGGTATGTATTTTTTTCCCCAGGATGCTTTTTATATTTAATAGTGTCCTTTAATTTTTCCTTGTTTGGATAGTATTATAGCTAAAGCACTACTAAAAGATATATGACAGAGTGTCAAATTTTAAAACAAAATTCTCTATGCAAATTCAAAGTTTGTGGTTCATAATTAACATTGTTACATTTTATATGTCCATAAGTTTAAATATCTTCTTTAAAATTACTATAAAAATCAAGTAAAATCATGACAGGCAAATTAATATTATTTATAATAGTTTTTAATAGGATAAATTATATAGCTACAAGGCTAATTTTTTATTGCATGGTGCTATTCCTATATTTCGACATTTAAAATGTAATTTAGATGTACACATAAACACAGACACACTTTGCAATATTCGATAGTCTCTCTTATCTGTGGTTTTGCGTTCCCCAGTTTCAGTTAACCATAGTCAAGGGAAGTCTGGAAGAAGATGATCCTCCTTCTGACATATCAGAAGGTTAGTAGAGCCTCAAGTTATCTCTCAATGCCTGCAGTGTTGCCCTCACTTCATCTCCTGATGGGGGCATTTTATCATCTTGCATCATCACAAGAAGAAGTGTGAATATAGTACAATAAGATAATTTAAGAAAGAGAGATTGTGTTTACACCAACTTTTATTATATCATTAAAATTGTTCTATTTTGTTATTAGTTACTGTTGCTAAACTCTTACTGCGCCTAATTTAGAAATTAAATTTTAGTTTAGGTATTTATGTATAGGAAAAAACACAGTACATATAGGATTGTTACTATCCATGGTTTTGGGCATCCACTGAGGGTTTGGAATGCATTCCCCATAGATAAGGAAATACTGTACATCTTTTGTAAATGAGATTACCTAAGTTTCTAGCCTTGATATAAGCAAAAAACTGTAATCTGTTTATTAAAATTAAACAGAAACATATCAAAGCATTGTAATCTTATCAAATTCCTGGTTTTTTTCCTTAATAATATGTGCTCTTATAAATTTAAATTTAGTAAAGTTTACCAAAAAGAGGTTATGTTTTGCTCACAATAGAATAATTAGAAGGAGAGCAAGACGGTGTTCCTTCCTTCTATGAAAAACACCAATTTAATAATAATGCATGAAACATTGTCTTTTTGAGAAATCTAGACATCAGTTAGGATGGTTTGGTCCCCAAGGCAAACACAAAAACACCTACATCATAGGTGGTAGGGAAATTTGTGGTACCCTCTCACTATAGTTCCTCCCATTGGCACAGCACACATAATTGGAAGGAAACCCCCAGCTCTTGGTTTCTCCCTAGGGACAGAAAGAGAAGATTGGGCCATATGTCCAACAGTCTGACTTTTCACAGGGGCTGCCTTAGAGATTGGCTTCTGTCCCAGAGTGTTGATGGGATGCAGCATACGCTAGATGTCTGAGGGCTGCTGAAGATGAGAGTCCAAACATGTGCTGCAGCTCCAGGGAGGGCGCGCAGTACAGCAGATGGAGACGGAGATAGCTTGGTGGCCTTGTCCTTAGAGGGAAGAGAAGAATGGAGCATATGTCCAACATTCTAGCTTTCCAGAGTTCTGCGATAGGCACTGGCTTCTGTCTTATTCATCTCAGAGCACAGATAGAATGTTGTACACCCTAGATGCTTGGCAGCCAATGCTATAAACTGAATGTGTGTGTTTCCCCAAATTCTTATGTTGAAACTTAGTCCCCATTGTATTTGCAGGTGGGACTTTGAGATATGGTTAGGGAATGAAATGAAGACCTCACGAATGGGACTGGTGTCCTTACAAAGAGGTATCAAAAAGATCTCTCACCCTTTTCTTCGTGTGGAGGACACAGCAAAAATCTGACCATCAACGAACCAGGAAGAAGGTCTTCAACAAATGCTAAATCTGCCAATGCCTTGATATTAGGCTTCTCACCCTTTAGAACTGCGAGAAATATAGTTTTTTGTTTAAGCTGCCTGGTCTCTGGTATTTTTGTCATAATCTAAACAAACCAAACAGTACTAAGAATGAAAATGAGCTGAGGAGCATGATGGTGCCTCAGAGAATTTGCGACTGTCTCAGCCACCAAGAGAACAAGAGATTACAAACTCCTGGAAAACAAAACAAAACAAAACAAAAATAGTTTATGTCTCCAGCTAGAAATTTACTGAGAAGAAATAGCCACAGAAATGGTTTGAGAAGCCCATAGAATCTCTAGCCAGGCTGATTTTTGGAGGCCTTTCCTGTATAAAACCAGTCCATCAAGACTGGAAGAGGAGGCCATTTTTTCAAATGCATGAATATCATCAAAAGTTACAAGGAATATAAATATTTAAAAAATGGCCCTATCAAAGGAACAAAATAAATGTCAGCCATGACTCAAAAGATACAGAGGTATATGAATTACCTGACAAAGAATTTAAATAACAGTCGAAAAGATGTTCAAGAAGCTCAAAAAATCGATGCATAAACTATGTTAGAATTTCAAAAAGAGACAGAAAAATGTAAAAAGAATTAAACA
Organism: Neogale vison; assembly: GCF_020171115.1. Classification (NCBI taxonomy): domain Eukaryota; kingdom Metazoa; phylum Chordata; class Mammalia; order Carnivora; family Mustelidae; genus Neogale; species Neogale vison. Next base: position 56,529,929 of record NC_058094.1, on the reverse strand, counting down.
CAAACAGAAAATTTGGAGAATTAGTTTAGTCCCAGATGCAATAACTAAACTAAAAAAAGAAAAAAATATCACTAAAGGTTCCCCAGCCCACATTATAAAACAAAGTAAAGAACTAGCAAATTTAAAGTCACTTAAAGTTATCCAGTCAGAGGCGTAAAAGGAAGAAAGAATGAAAAAGAGAGAACAAAACCCAAGATTCATGGAATTCCAACAAGAATATCAATATATGCATCATGAGACTCACAGGAGAAGAGAGAGATAAAGGGGAAGAAAACCTATTTTTAAAAAAAATGACAAAGGGGCGCCTGGGTAGCTCAGTGGGTTAAAGCCTCTGCCTTCAGCTCAGGTCATGATCCCAGGATCCTGGGATCGAGTCCCACATCATGCTCTCTGCTTAGCAGGGAGCCTGCTTCCTCCTCTCTCTCTCTCTGCCTGCCTCTCTGCTTACTTGTGATCTCTGTGTCAAATAAATAAATAAAATCTTTTAAAAAAATGACAAAAACTTTCCAAGGAGAGGGAAAGAAAAGGACATACAGATTCAAGAAGTCTCACATCTATTAAATAAAATGAAACCAGACTTAAAGAAGTCTGTAGTGAGCTACATATAACAAAATTTTCAAAAATCAAAAACAAATAGAGAATTTTAAAAGCAACAAGAGAAAAGTGACTCATCATATACAAAGGAATCCCCATAAAATTGTCAATAGATTCAATCTCGTTATTAGATATCGGTCTATTCAGGTTGTCGATTTCTTCCTGGTTCAATTTTGGTAGTTTATATTTTTCCAGGAATGCATCCATTTCATCTAGGTTGCTAAGCTTATTGGCATATAACTGTTCGTAATAACTTCTGATGATTGTTTCTACTTCCTTGGCGTTAGTTGTGATCTCTCCCTTTTCATTCATAATTTTATGAATTTGGGATTTCTCTCTTTTCTTTTGGATTAGTGTAGCCAGTGGCTTATCGATCTTATTGATTCTTTCAAAAAACCAGCTTCTAGTTTCATTGATACGTTCTACTGTATCTCTGGTTTCTCCCTCATTGATCTCAGCTCTAATCTTGATGATTTCCCTTCTTATGTGTGGAGTTGGTTTGATTTGTTGTTGATCCTCCAGTTCTTTAAGGTGTAGAGACAGCTGGTGTGTTCTGGATTTTTCAATTTTTTTGAGCAAGGCTTGGATGGCTATATATTTTCCCCTTAGGACCGCCTTTGCTGTATCCCATAGGTTTTGGACCGAAGTGTCTTCATTCTCATTGGTTTCCATGAATTGTTTCAGTTCTTCTTTGATCTCCTGGTTGATCCAAGCATTCTTAAGCAAGGTGGTCTTTAGCTTCCAGGTGTTTGAGTTCCTTCGGAACTTTTCCTTGTGATTGAGCTCCAGTTTCAAAGCATTGTGATCTGAGAATATGCAGGGAATAATCTCAGTCTTTTGGTATCGGTTGAGTCCTGATTTGTGACCCAGTATGTGGTCTATCCTGGAGAAGGTTCCGTGTGCACTTGAGAAGAATGAGTATTCTGCTGTTTTAGGGTGGAATGTTCTGTATATATCTATGAGGTCCATCTGGTCCAATGTGTCATTCAATGCTCTTGTTTCTTTATTGATTTTCTGCTTCGATGATCTGTCTAATTCTGAAAGAGGCGTGTTAAGATCTCCTACGATTAGTGTATTCATATCAATATGACTCTTTATCTTGATTAACAGTTTTCTTAAGTAATTGGCTGCTCCCATATTGGGAGCATAGATATTTACAATTGTTAGATCATCTTGATGGATAGTCCCTTTAAGGATTATGTAGTGTCCTTCTGTATCTCTGACTACAGTCTTTAATTTGAAGTCTAATTTATCTGATATGAGAATCGCTACCCCAGCCTTCTTTTGAGTCCCATTGGCGTGTAAGATGCTTCTCCACCCCTTCACTTTCAGTCTGCGTGAGACAGGAATCCATCAGAATCTTAGAGGAGAACATAGGCAGTAATCTCTTTGATATCAGCCACAGCAACTTCTTTCAAGATACGTCTCCAAAGGCAAAGGAAACAAAAGCGAAAATAAACTTCTGGGACTTCATCAAAATCAAAAGCTTCTGCACAGCAAAGGAAACAGTCAAAAAAACAAAGAGGCAACCCACGGAATGGGAGAAGATATTTGCAAATGACAGTACAGACAAAAGGTTGATATCCAGGATCTATAATGAACTCCTCAAACTCAACCCACACGAAACAGAAAAACACATCAAAAAATGGGCAGAAGATATGAACAGACACTTCTCCAATCAAGACATACAAATGGCTATCAGACACATGAAAAAATGCTCATCATCATTAGCCCTCAGGGAGATTAAAATTAAAACCACATTGAGATATCACCTTACACCAGTTAGAATGGCCAAAACAGGAAAGAACATGTGTTGGAGAGGATGTGGAGAAAGGGGAACCCTCTTACACTGTTGGTGGGAATGCAACTTGGTGCAGCCTCGTTGGAGAACAGTGTGGAGATTCCTCAAGAAATTAAAAATAGAGCTTCCCTACGAACCTGCAATTGCACTCCTGGGTATTTACCCCAAAGATACAGATGTCGTGAAAAGAAGGGCCATCTGTACCCCAATGTTTATAGCAGCAATGGCCACGGTCGCCAAACTATGGAAAGAACCAAGATGCCCTTCAACGGATGAATGGATAAGGAAGATGTGGTCCATATACACTATGGAGTATTATGCCTCCATCAGAAAGGATGAATACCCAACTTTTGTAGCAACATGGACGGGACTGGAAGAGATTATGCTGAGTGAAATAAGTCAAGCAGAGAGAGTCAATTATCATATGGTTTCACTTATTTGTGGAGCATAACCAATAGCATGGAGGACAAGGGGCGTTAGAGAGGAGTAGGGAATTTGGGTAAATTGGAAGGGGAGGTGAACCATGAGAGACTATGGACTCTGAAAAACAGTCTGAGGGGTTTGAAGTGGCGGGGGGGGTGGGAGGTTGGGGTACCAGGTGGTGGGTATTATAGAGGGCATGGCTTGCATGGAGCACTGGGTGTGGTGAAAAAATAATGAATACTGTTTTTCTGAAAATAAATAAATTGGAAAAAAAAATGTCAATAAAATTCTTAGCAAAAACCCTGACAGAAGAGAGTGGGATGATATAGTCTAACCTCTGAAAAAAAAAATTGCCAACCAAGAACACTTCATCCAGCAACCATCCTTCAAAAATAAGGGAGAGATATTTTCCAGATAAACAAAACAATAGATGAAGGAATTTATTGCTACTAAAACTGTCATATAAGAAATGTTACAGAGAGTCTAAATTGATTCAAAAGCATGTTAAATGACAACACAAAATGCCATGAATACATAAGGCTTGTTGATAAAGATAAATATATAAACAAATATAGAACAGTGTGATACTGTTATAGCAGTGTATAAGTCACTTTTAATTCTGATAGAGAAGTTAAATGACAAAAATATAAAAATAACTATGACTATAAAAACATGTCTGTGGATATGTCAATAACATAAAGTGGATCAGGGGAGAAGTAAAAGTATAGGCTTTTTGTATGTGACTAAACTTAAGCTGATACCAGCTTAAAATAGATTGTTATAAACTATATGATGTTTTACATAATCTCCATGGTAACCACAAAGAAAACACCAGTACCATACACACATCAATCAATCAATCAATAAGAAATCAAAGCATGTCACTATAAACAATCAATGAACACAAAGAAAGAGCAAGAGAGGTAAAACAGGGCAAAATAACCACAAGAAAGATGAAAAACAATTAACGAAATGGTGATAGCAAGTCAAAAATCAAGAATGACTTTAAAAGTAAATGGATTAAACATAATAATAAAAGAAAAAAAGCAAATGGATTAAATTCCAAGTTTATAGTGATAAATGCCTACATAATAAAGAAGAAAGGTCTCAAACAAACAACCTGTATATACACTTCAAGAAACTAAAAAAGAACGTGGTAAGCCCAGAGTTAGGAGAAGAACAGAAATGAAAAAGAATGCAGAAGAAATAAGCAAAACAGAGAATAGAAAAACATTAGTGAACAATATCAAGTTGGTTCTCAAAAAAGTCTACAAAATTGGCAAACTTTTAAGTAGACTAAGATAGAGAGAAGAATCAAATAAACAAAACTAGAAATAAAAGAGATGTTAACACTAAAGTGATGTCACAGAAATAAAGATGAGACCATGATGAAAAATTATAAACCAACAAATACATAGGCTAGAAGAAGTGGATAACTTCCTAGAGACATACAGTCTAACAAGACCATATCATGAAGAAAAAGGAAATCTGAACAGATCTGTAACTATTAATGGGATTGAATCAATAATGAAACCATCCCACTCCACACACACAAAAAGATAAAAAACGCCACAACCATGCTTAGTGAAATAAGTCAAGTGGAGACAGACAACTATCATGTGATCTCCCTGATTTGAGGAAGTGGTGATGCAACAAGGGGGATTAAGGGGGTAGGAGAAGAATAAATGAAACAAGATGGGATTGGGAGGGAGACAAACCATAAGTGACTCTTAATCTCACAAAACAAACTGAAGGTTGCTGGGGGGAGGGGGGTTGGGGGAAGGACGGTGGGGTTATGGACATTGGGGAGGGTATGTGCTATGGTGAGTGCTGTGAAGTATGTAAACCTGGTGATTCACGTACCTGTACCCTGGGGGATAAAAATACATTATATGTTTATAAAAAATAAAAAATTATATTAAAAAAAAGCCACAACCAGAGAAGTTCATCGATGAATTCTACTGAACATTTAGAGAAGAATGTATGCTATTCTTTTATAAATTCTTCCAACAACATTTAAGTGGAGGGAACCTTTCTAAATTTATTTTGTGAGGCCAGGATTGCACTGATAATATGGCCAGAAAAAGATACTAGGGGGAAAAACAAAAACAAAAACAAAAATCTACAGATCAATATCCATAAAATGGCTGAAAAATCCTTGCAAAATAATAGCAAACCAAATTCAACAGCATATTAGAAGGATCATATACCCTGTAGGATTTATGCAAGTGGAATTTATCCTTGGGATGCAAGGATAGTTCAATATCAATAAATGTGATCCATCTCATTAATAGGACAAAAGATTAAAATTTCTATGATCATCTCAATAGATGCAGGAAAAGTATTTGACAAACTCAACTGCCTTTCAAAAAAACACAGACTACTAAGAATAAAAGGAAATCACTTCAACATAACAAAGGCCATGTAGGAAAATCCAACAGTTAACATCAAATTCAAGGATATAAAACTGAAAATTTTTCCTCTAAGATGAGGATCAAAGCAAGGATGCCAACTCTCTCTATTGTTATTCAACATAGTACTGGAAGTCCTAGGCAAGTAAAAGAAACAAACATTCAAATCAGAAAGGAAATAGTAAAATTATTTCTGTTTGCAGATGATGTGATCTTTTAAGTGGAAAACCCTAAAGACTATACACACACACACACACACACACACACACACACACACAACTATTTGAACTAAGATAAATTCAGTAAAATTTCAGGATACAAACCAAGAATCAAAAACCAGTGGCATTTCTCACATTGAGAATGAATAATCTGAGAAATAAATCAAGAAAAATCCCATTTATAATAGCATAAAAAAATACTTAGGGACAAACTAAACCAAGGAGGTGAAATATTTGTACATTGACAATTACAAAACAATTTAAAGATTGAAGAAGATAGAAATAAATGGAAAGATATCCTATATTCATGAATCAGAAAACTCAATAATATATTTTTTAAAGATTTTTAAAAATTTATTTGACAGATATCACAAGTAGGCAGAGAGGCAGGCAGAGAGGCAGGCAGAGAGAGAGAGAGAAGAGGAAGCAGGCTCCCTGCTGAGTAGAGAGCCCGAAGCAAGGCTTGATCCCAGGACGCTGGGATCATGACCTGAGCTGAGGGCAGAGGCTCTAACCCACTGAGCCACTCAGGTGCCCTCAATAATATTTTTAAATGTCCATACTACTCAAACCCACTTGCAGATCCAAGGCAATCCCTATCAAAATCTCATTCCAATGGCATTTTTTTTTTCAGAAATAGAAAAGGCAGTCCTAAAATTCATATGAAAGCACAAAGGATTCTGAATAGTTAAATAATCTTGGGAAAGAATAACAAAGTTGGGGGTATCACATTTCCAAATTTTAAAAATACATTGAAAAGATACAGTAATAAAAATAGTATGATATTGACATAAATACAGATATATAGACCAGTGGAACAGTATAAAAACTCTATGTATGAGTTTATACATAGACAGCAAATTGATCTTCCACGAGGGTGCCAAGACTACACAATGGGAAGAAGATAGTCTTTTCAACAAATGCTATTGGGCAAACTGGATATCAATGTGCAAAAGAATGAAATTGAACCCATATCTTATGCCATACACACACACAACAAAAACCTTTCAAAAAGAATTAAGAACATAAATGTAAGTCTTGAAACTGTAAAACTCCTAGAAGAAAACTACATGAAAATGTGATGTTGGTCTTGGCAATTATTTCTCAGATATGACACCACAAGTAGAGGCAATTAAAGCAAAATTAGACAAATGAGATTAAATCAAACTAAACATTTCTGCACAGTAAAGGAGACAATCAGGAGAGTAAAAAAGCAACTTACAGAATGGAAGAAAATATTTGCAAATCATATATCTGACAAGGAGTTAATATCCAAAATATGTAAGGAACTCATACAACTCAGTAGCAAAACAAACAAACCACCCAATAATAAACTACTTTAAAAATGGGCAAATAAATTTCTCAAAAGAAGTTATAAAAATGGCCAACAGGTATATGAAAAGGTACTCAATATTCCTAATCATCAGAGAAATGTGAATGACATATCACCTTATTTTTGTCTAGATGCCATTATCATAAGAAACAAAGCAACAAGTACTGGAAAGAATGTTAAGAAATTGAAACCACTGTGTACTGCTGGTAGGAATGAAAAATGATACAGTTGCTATGGTAAACAATATGGAGATTCCTTAAAGAATAAAATAAAATAGACTTAGCATAGGACCCCAGCAATCCTACTCCCAGGTATTTATAAGAAAGAAAAGAAAAGAGAGAGAGAGAGAGAGAGAGAGAAAGAGAAAGAGAAAGAAAAGAAAAAAGAAATTAAGATCTTGAACAGATATTTGCACTCATCTGTTCATTTTAGCATTACCAACAATAGCCCAAGATGTGAAAACTACCTATGTTCATCTATGGGTGAATGGATAAAGAAAATGTGTTATATAATGACACATACATTCTTTCTTAAACAAGAAGAAAATATTGTCATTTACCAAAACATAAATGGACCTTGAAGACATGTTAAGTAAAAGAAGACAGACACAGAAGGACAAATATTGTATGATTCCACTGATAAAAGGTATCTAAAATATTTCAGCTCATTAAAAGAGAAAGTAGAACCATGGTTGCCAGGGTTAGAAGTTTGTGGAAATGGAAGGTTGCAGTTCAATAGAAAGTTTCAGTCATACAACATAAAAAAAAAATCTGCTGTGTAACTTTTTGCTTATAGTTAACAATACTTTGCTCTTCACTTAAAATTTTGTTCAGGAGACAGATCTTGTAGTCTGTACTTTTACCACAATTTTACAAATTTGCATTAATTTATACTCAGCAGATAACAGGTTATTTGTTGGTCCTGTTATTGGAAAAAATGAGATCAAAAGATGAGTGATGAAATCTAGGGAAGAGGATTTTGAAGAATCATCTCAAAACGGGCAATGAAAAAATAATTAAAAGGAAATAAATTACACGAAATACCATAACCACGCTAAGCACAAATCAATCTTTCTGTGGTGTTTGCAAATCTTTGATATTCAAAATTCTTCATTGTTTCATTCCAGTATCACAGTTAATCAATTTAAATAGAATGTCCCTCAAAATGAATATATATAAAGAATTGGAGAATTGGAACATTATACCCATCATTAGATTGACCATCATTACTTAAAAAAAAAAAAAACTTAACTCTAATAGTATCCTTTCAGAAAGGAAATTGGCATGATGCATGTCTAACTAAATACACAGGCTTCAAAAAAAATGTATCAACAGAGACTCATTTTTAACATAGACTATGTATAAATTACTTTTGTGGAATAGAACGTCAGCATAATGATGTTAACAATCTTGGTTCTGGTTGGTTTCAGTATATGTATGTCCTGTCTATTAAAGTAGAACCAAGTTAGCTTATGAGAAGTGCAGACCAGTCAGGTGACCAGATGGCCAGAGAAATGTCTTTTCTCTTAATACTGCATCTTCTTCTGCTGGGATTTTACCTCTTCCTTCCATTCTTCCATCATAATGGAAAAAGGGTAGGGAGTCTCTGGGCTTGTTCGCACCCCTACTGATCAATCCATATGGTGAATCCATAACTTTTCTAACCACATTTCCATGTTTCTCAATTTGCTAATCTTGATGTTCAGCCATATTTCAATCCTTTTTCTGTCCCTTCCCTTAAGCAGACAGTTACTGCTCTAACAGTTATACAGTTAAAGCTGTGTCATATTATTTTGAATAAAGTCACTTTAACTGTATATTTTAACTTTCCTTGGTACTTCGGGTATTGCCATAATTACCATTTGCACAGTTACAACTTATCTTTCTCTCTTAATCTCCAATAGAAGAAATCAAATTGAATGTGTTGCATGTAAGTTTGTGTTTGTTTGTTGTGTTGTGTTGTGTTTGTGTGTAATGGGAGAAGCAGATGTGGTACATAATGTCCTGATAAACTGTGACTTGGTATTCTCAAATTCCCAAGTATCAAGTATCCTGATTTTTTTTCTCAGGGATTTGTAATAAACCTCCAATATTGTTCATTAAAATAATTATATACATATGTATACATATATATACACACCTACACACTCATATATATATACACATACATACATGCATATGTGTATGTATATATAAAATACCTTATTTAATATATTTATTTAATATATAATGCATAGTATATTTTCAATATTTAATTAATAATTAGTTAGTCAATTATTTGATTATTTAATTAATATTATTTAATTTTAATATTATTTAATATAATATATTTTAATATACATTTAATATATACATTTAATACCTTATTATTTTTAGATTTTAGAAGAATTAAACATTTTGCACAATCATACAAATAACACTTTCATCAGAGGTAGTTTCCATTTGCCTTAATTAAAACAGGTTTGGGAGTGGCCTTAAAAGCCCTTCCTCAGTTTGTACCCACCAGAAATAGCTACATCATTCCAGGTGTGTATCAGTGGACATGGAAATCAAATAGGAAATCTACCACTTCTAAATCCTTGGGAATGTAAAAATACAGTAATTGCTTTTATAATTCCAGCAGTAGAGTTACGTGATTCAATGCAATTCCAAGTAGCTTTGCACTTTCTAAATGGGTTCACCTGTGTGGGAGCAATGATATTTACCTGAGCTACATATGGTTAAGTTAAGCTGGGAAAGGTACCTTTCCTGACAATGAAGGCAGGGAACCGAGTCTTTTTGACTTTCTACCTGTTCTGAAAATGCTGCCAATATTAGTATACCCTTAGAAAACCAGAAAAGGGTTATTGGTTTACCTCAAGGCAGAAGCATTCTCTGTGAAGATATTCTCCACCTCAATAATCCAAACAGAAGAAAAATCCTGATTGAAAAAAGTCAACCAGAGAAAGACATTTATCATATGATTTCATTTATATATGGAATTTAAGAAAGAAAACAGAAGAGCATAGGGGATGGGATAGGAAAAATAAGACAAACTCAGAGAGGGAGACAAACCATAAAGCTCTTAATCATAGTACACAAACTGAGGGGTCTTGGAGGGGAGGTTGGTGGGGTGGATGAGCTAACAGGGTGATGGGCATTAAGGAGGGAGCGTGGTGAAATGAGCGCTGGGTGTTTGCAACAGGTGAGTCACTGAACTCTATCTCTGAAACCATTAATACGCTAGATGTTAATTAATTGAATTTAAATAAATTTTTTAAAAAATTGATAGAAACGTGGGAAGACTCAATCCCAAGTCTGATTAAAACAACGATAAAAAGGAAAAGAGGAATACAAATATGAAAAATTTTCTTAAATGAGTTGGAGTAACAGAGTCCGGGATGGGCCACACATTTAACCTTGAATATTTGAAACTTCATAGTAGGAAAAAAAAAATCTATGGGCACTTAAATGATGCAACCACAAACATGGAAATAAATTTTCATCTATAACTTTAAGATTCTTTAATTAAAAGAAAGTTGCGGCAGCTGATTAAATTCGGAGATGTTTCAATTCCTCCTGACTGGAAGGGCTACTGTGGTCAGTTGGCTCCAGGCACTGTCACCAGCAGAGCAACTCATTGTAAAGAATCTGTCATTGCACACGAATAGCATTTGTGTTCTTTGAAGTAACTGAGATAACATCTGTTAGTTGCAAAACTTAATTTTCTACTGACAAATCACAAAATACATAAGCTTGTCCATGTATTAAGGAAAAACCCAACAATCAATAACTTGTAAGTATATGATAATAGCTGATGCTAAATCTGCATGTTAAAACCCCCTTTGTTTATATCTCTCTTACATACAGACTTTCTTAGAGCTGTGCTCTCAACTCTCCTAGTCACTATTCATCTTGTACTCACATGCTACTTAAAAAATACAAATTTTAATTTCCCTTATTAACACACTCCTGGTACATTCTCTGTGTACCATATGCCCACAGGCGGCTTTTATTGTCTTTTACCATCTGGGCTGCTGAATCTCAAAGTTTCTTTTCTCCTTTCTTTTTTAAGTGACTATGAACAATCTTTTAAAGGCAATGCATTTAGAATATCACTGGATATGTGACCAGCTGCTTTGTTTCCACTTCAGGCTTTTGTCCTATCTGAGGCTTATGCATTATTAAAGCACTCTTTAAGACAAAGCATGGACGAAATCTTCCTCATGAACTTGAAAATTTGAAATTTTAAAAGCAGTACTGAAACTCAAAATTTAAGAATTAAAACTGGTTACATGGCACATATTACTTTGTGGGGAAAAAAGCCTCAAAAATTTTCATGTGGTTAGTGTGAATTCTAGAATACTTCTTCATCATCCTCTTTGTAGGTCCATCAAAATATTTCAGTGGTATGGTGAGACAACCTGCCAATACATTCTCCAGAATGAGGCTGAAATTAACCACCCAAACAGTGCTTCTAGTCTAGATCCAGGTTGTACGTGCCATTGGCTACAGGCAAGGCCCACTAATCCAGGACCCACTGTCAGCATAGTTTCAAAGCAATCAAATGTATCAATAAAACAAAACAAACACATTATCAGTTCAGGTCTAGAATACATGAGCCTGAGCACCAAATTTCTTCTGTTCCCATGAATTGCTGTGAACTGATCTCAACACTCTATGTTTGAGTAGGAAAGACTGTACTCGTCCAACTGACATGAGAGGGAAAGAAGCATCCAGTGCTCCCAGCAGGCAACTGTCCAAGCTATTGTGGTTTAGCGAGGACGTGCAGCGGCCCCACCTCTCTTACTGCTGCTTGAAAAATGCAGGGTGACAACTACACCTTCTCCACCCATTTTGAACCACTTTTTGAAAAAGTGTTTTGTGAACTTTTACGTTTCTTTAACATTGTTTCATATAAACCCACATTCTTCACAACTCCCAAGGTAGAGTATTTCTTATTTCTATACCTCTGCATACCTAACTGATACTGTATATCTTTGTTTAGAAGCTATGGCTTCTATTAAATTTAATTACTTACCCCTGTGGCTTTAAATTGAGGGTGGCTATAAAACAAAGACGGCTTCTATTAAATTTAATTACTTTCCCCTGCGGCTTGCATAGGAAGGGTGACTTCTATTAAAAACTGCATGGTAGAGGTGTGGCCACTAATCAAGGATGCTTCCAAATGAAGATATGCAGTCTGCGGCCATAATTCATCAAAGAAGAGGATCTTAGATCTTGAAATAGGATTGCATGATAAAGGACAATTCTGAAATGTATTAAAGGAATTGTAGTTCCGAAAGAATTTTCATAATTTATGTTGTTCTGCTTTTCTTAATAAAAAATATAGGTTACATCTGCAGGTACTATAGAGGATATATTAATGTTTTATTGAGGAAGGTAAATATTTTTAAACATAGCACCCTATCAGGTAAAGAGTAAGGCTTTGTGATGCTTTTAACTGATTTTTCCCCTTTTGATAGTAGCTGAATAAAGAAAATGGCTTACAGATTTAGCTATGCATATAGTTTGAAAGTAACAACTGAAAAATGATGTTCATAATCTGAATTGCAATGAAACCAATTATCTGTACTGTGGTTGTTCACATGGGAATTCTCTTAAAGGTTTAGTATTTCTTAAAAGAAATTAAAAACAGCTGTAAAAATACCATAAAACAAAAATAGCAGCTGCAAAAGAGATTAACATTCCTAAATTTCATTTGAACCTGATATGTTATTTTTCCAACGGCAACATATATATTCTGATTTTTAAATCTATCTTTATGAAATTTTACCTTTAAAAAAACAAGACTACCGAATACAATTTTTGATATTACCATCTCTAACATTCATGTGAATTTTATAAAATTTTCTCCCTTAAGATATTATTATTCTATCCTTTTTGCTAATTCTCAAATATGAGCTATCATTTTAGAATAATCTAATTTCACTTAAGATTTAAACATTACTAAGTAAACAAATTACAGCAAACTGTGCCCCCCCCCTTCTTTAAAGCTGTCAACCGCCTTTCACACTGAACCATGAAGACCAAGGGCCTTTTTAAAATTTTATATTGTGTCTGCTTTCCAATTAAGCAAAGAAGCATAGATAAAAGTATACCTGGTTTTTCATACATACACATATACACATATATGCATGGATATTAAAACTAAATGCAATTTATAAAACAGATCTGGAGGTGATGACAGTATAAAACAGTTAGTTTTGCTGTGCTGTTCAAAACATATGGCAGCAACTTTTCTAGACTTGTGCCAGATGGAGCCCTTTAATCGATCCGGTCTGTTATACCGTATGTTATTTCTCCACTAAAAGAGGTTCCTCCTTCCCAATTTATAAATAAATGGCTAAATTTTTAAGTGCAAGAAACAGTACTTTGTAACATAGAAATAAAAACTTGAGAATCTTTATTTTTAAAAAGACAACAAATTATTAGGAAGATAAAAATTCTCTGAAAGTTGTATTTGTGTTCTTTTAGCAAAGCTCTTGTCAGATGTTCAGAATTAACACACATTCAAACATAGTTTATGGATCTTATTTGTTTGGTTTATTTTTGGTGTGGTAGCCAAATGCTTTCAGACAGGAGTGTTCGTCTTAGCAAACTCTAGGAAATATTGCCAATTTTTATAGGGTCAATTAATTCAACTCAGTAAAAACTTTAGTTATTAATTACTTGGCATTATCAAAAGTAAAAATCACTTTTCATTTGGATCTCATATGAAGAGACTTCCAAATTTTCCATACAATGTTACAATCTATGTTCCCAAGGAAATATGTAAATCGGCCTCCTTGTCACTTAAAAAAATAGGAAGAAACACTGTTTTAGATACAAGATAGAAAGACTTAATGTATATTAATACCTGAAAGAGAAATTCAATAGAAATATACTGCTGTTATAACACAAGAGTAATTATTTTATCTTAAATATGTTTGTGAAGCCCATTTTGTGTCTCTCTCACAACACACGCATGTATAATTTAAAAAATATGTGAGGAACTGAGAAATAAGGATATAACATTTTGGAATAGTTTATTGCTATTGTTCTTTTGTTATAAATATTATTTGTGACATAGGCTCAGATTTTGAAGTAAACTAAAATGTATTCATAACAGAAATCAAATGAAAGCAACTACTCTCTGGAGAAACACGCAATCCTTTTGTAGAACCCAACTTTAATGTAGGCCGGTACTTAACATATTCACAGCTTATAACAACTTATGAAATGGGTAAATGTTGAAACAAAATATCAACCAGATCTATTCTCTTTAGCATGTTTATTTATGACTACTTTCTTTTGAAAGAAACCAGGAGTATGATAATGGTCACACACAGACTAAATAGACTGCATTTTCATGAGCAGTAATCCCATACAAATACAAGAGAGAAAAGCCATATTTTTCCAATATAATACTACAAGGGCAAATGACAGCCTTACCTGATGGCTGATATCTTTTATAGTACAACTGTGACATATTTTATGCATCACAAAGAATGATCAAAGATGTCTCTAGAGGCTCTCTGTCATGGAATGTGGCCCCACAACCCCTGTCTGCCTTTAAATCAGGCAATAATGCACCTTTAAAATAAGTTGGGCATGCTTTCCAGAGTGATGATTATTTTGGATATACCTGAGCATGATTTTGATTTCTCTTTCAGTTACGTGATTTCTAAAATTATATGCGTGTTTTGTTTGGTTGTGAAATGAAAAGTGACTAAAATAAACATGAGATTGTATATTTTTAAAAGTCTATGTTTAACATCTAGTTCTGCTTATTTTACTATTTTTGTAACATAATGTAGTTTAGGAAAGAAAATGCAATACAGAAATTAATGAAACTATTTCCATTTGTTTCCCATTAAACATATTAATAAAATAACTTCAACTACTTTTTGTTCTTATAGGAAAATTTTGCATTGCAGCTATTTTTTTTATCAAACAAATGACTATTTAGATTCTCCATACAAATTGAAAATAAATTGGAAAATTGTGGCAATCATTCAGTTAATTTTAGTACACAGCCACCAATCTTATAATATTTGAATGATTTCCAAAAATATTATTTTCCTAAATATCTTGAAAGGTTTTGATGAAATGTCTTATTACTCATTCTTATCCAGATAATTCAATTCTCTCCTCTGTTTAGAATTTGTCTCCACACATAACCAGAGACCCCCCAAAATAAAGATATTTTAACTTTATGAAACCCCACTAAATATTCATAGCGAATATTTTGCCAGGACTACATATTTTTAAACCAACAAATTAGTGATCAAAACCTTGTTATAATTACTAGTTAATGGCCCTTGTTAATGAGAGGTGGCTATCAGTTACATGAATTAGCAATTTTGTTTCAGTGACAGAATTAAATTTGTTAAAAAATACCTCTGCCTACAGGATGGTACTTTCATTGAGATTTTCATTTAGCTGTCGACAGTTCTTGGGTACCGAAGAATTCTATGTCTTGTGTTAAATTGCTGTTAAACCTGTCCTCAAAACAATACAGAGCCAGCCAAGAGAGTATGAATTCACTTAATCAGTCTTATTGGCAAAAACCACTCGAAACAGAGAGTGAGTATTCAAAGAATATCATTTATTTCTAAAAAGCATGCACACCTAATTGCTAGTAAAAGTACTCTACAATCTATTTTTAGCTAGAAGGTCATTATCATATTACCTTCTTAACCTTTAGAATGATTTTTAGTACATTAAAGTTGTATTTCTATTCACTCTTAACTCAGTTAAATATATAGTTATATTTGAATTGGTTGTAATGTTTGTTGGCATATTAATGGTCTTATACAAAGTTAGTTTCCTTGAAATTAATTATTCATGAAAATTTATTGTAATTTGTCAGAATATATATATTTTTAACTTTCCCCACTGCACCTGAAACCAATAAAAGGTCATAAAAAAAGGTAGCAGGAAAAACATATTTTTATAAGAACCTGTTATTCCTTTGGCTTTTCAGAGACATGGAATGCATATTGGTTCCCGATTTCACAAGATTATCAGCTTATGTGTCCTGACTTTTCTGAGATTTAATCGATTTTATAGTTAATATTTATAACAATGTTTTATTTTGAACATAGCATTAATGTCATTATTTACTGTGCACCTAAAAACACTTTGAAAACTATAAAATATTAAAGCCCAATATGATTATTTGCATTGAACAATCATAAAAATATCTTCTTATGCCTGACAAATACTATAGCACTGGATAATAGCTTTCTACTGGTCATCTTTCAAAATCCCATTAAAATGAATAAAGCTCAAAATAATAATTATGAAACACTATTACCAGGTGAAAATTTTCAGAATCAATATTTTTTATTACAGCATACCTGCTCTGTTTACAAGGAGTCCAGAAGAACATTGTAGAAAAAAATTGTTAAAATACATTTAGTGAATAAATGTTTAGACATTAAACTATTTTTAGGAGGTAAGAGGAGAAAGATGAGTAATTTCCTTCTGTGATCTTTGCCATTAGCTGGTTTGTGTAAAATTTGATGTCTGTACTTTCTACAGTCTTATATATCCTTAGTTTCAACATCTGCAAAACAAGAATTTAATAAAACATTTGTGAGAATTATTCTAGCCATAGAATTGGGGAACTTTAGTTCAAGAAGGAAACCTAAATTTCACCTAGGTTTTAACATCACAAACAGCACATCAGTCCTTACCAAAATATTAAAATCTTCTATATATTGGATACATTCATAGATCACAAAGTTCTTAAACATGTTTCATCTCAGCTTCTACAATAGTACCCCCCAAAGCAAGTCCCATTATCCTCCTATAAGATGACAAATCTTGGATTCAGTGAATCACTCTTCTCTCTAATATCTCCCGGAAGTGGTTAAGTGCGAAATAGAAACCAGGTCTATCTCAAATGTAATATTCTTTGCACTGTGTGCCTTCTATAGGATTACTTAAATACCCTTGAAAAATCACAATTCAGCTTTTGAGTGACAAGGAGCTCATTATGGTATAACTCAGCCTATTTTTTTTTTCAAGACTGCCTTGTGATAAAGTGATGTAATAGCTAATAATTACTTCATAGTGATCCAAGTATGGCTCCTTGTGAAATGCAGCCATGGTTCTACCTCTGCAATCGCACCACACCATGATTTTCTCAAAGCAGCAATCTCATTTATGTCTCTGTACCTTCAGCAACAAGACAATAGCTGCAACATAGTAGATGCTCAATAAATAGTTGGATCTATTGCTTCAGATTTTTTAAAACGATCCCATCCAAAACCGTTAGAAGTTTGTGCAAATGTTCTCTGTGCCTCCGGGTTAAACTTCTCCAGCCATTTCAGCAGGGATAAAAATAGTCTTGTGCACAGATACATTGTCAGCACCTGGAAGAATATCTGCACATAGTTGGCATGCAACTATACACGTGCACTGTAGAAAGGCGTGGAATGAATAAACCATAACTAATAAAACTGTTCTCAGACAATTTATTTTATTTAAATCACTCCTAGAAGACATTCAAAGTCAAAGTCAAAGTCCCACTGAAAATATGCCATTCAACACAAAACATATGAAGCACTGTATAGTGGAACTTTTCTAGGAATCACTGAAAGTGATTTTACCTGACACATGTACTTTGATTTAAAAAAAATCTAATCAGGAAGTACTTTTATTTATGACTTAGCTATACAAATCCAAATCAAGTCTATATTAGAATATCATAAAATAAATTTGTTGATTAAACTAAAACCACTAGGAAACATGGTATCTAGACAAAAACAAAGTAATTGAGAGAAATTTTTGAGTGTATATGTTTACATTGTGCTAAAATTGAAAATCAGCAATTCTGGACAAGTAAAAATAATTTTGACTACTTAATAACTTTTGCAATCCAAGAGGTTTAACTTCAATGTAATAAAACTATTCAAATCTCACATGAAAATTCAACCTATTCATACCTACTTTCTTCAAATTTCTTGTATGTGGAATTAGAGTGATTATATTTTAATATTATACTCAGAATTAGTCAGCTTAATTAAATATTTTTATAATATTGGGTACATTATCCTCATTTCATTTTCAAAGTATATTTCCCACTCATTGGCCTCTGTCAAAAGCAAATAACTGTAAGTCTCACATAAGGCCCACTAATGTATTTACATAATTTGTATCTAAAAGCTCAAAAATATATATTTATAAGATAGAATAGTGGCCCTTTAGGAGTCATTTAAACTATAGAAGCAATACTTAAATAGGACATCCTGAATAAATTGAGAATTAGTATTTAAAGGCAAATTGAAATTACTCTTTTCATAAATAATGAATTAAAATATCATAGCAACAACAATAAAAATTCCTATATTTCAGATCATTAAAGGGTGAAATTGAAAAGTGAATAGTAAGTTTCAAGGTTAATAAGAAAAACCGAATCTTAAATACTGGGTGTCTCTCTTGCGACAACTGTGAGTTCCAGGATTGAAATCAAAGCCCAGAATCGTGGGTCCCTATGCTAGGAAAAATAGCTTGAATTTAAATTTTCCTACTTGGAACTTTGCTGTGCTTAACCAAAGTAAAATGTGAAATGAAGACAATTAGCAAGATAATTCAATTAAAAGCAAACTGGTACACATAGCCATGCTGAAATAGTCACAAAATTTAGGAATAAAGGTTTCTGTCTTGTATTTAAAAGGAGCATGTTTGCATTTAATAAAATAAGGCAAACCATCCGGAAGGGAATGGATGTATGAAACAAGTGAAAGGGTTAGATTCATAAAAAGAGATTCGGATTCACTTTACAAATCTTGCTTAAATTACTGTTTCAGAATGTATTTTAGTCTTTTATTTTTTTAAATTTTTAATTTAATTTAATTTTTCAGTATTCCAAGGTTCATTGTTTATGCCCTACACCCAGTGCGCCATGCAGTATGTGCCCTCCTTAATACCCACCACCAGGCTCACCCATCCCCCCACTCCATCCCATCCAAAACCCTCAGTTTGTTTCTCAGAGTCCACAGTCTCTCAAGGTTTGTCTCCCCTTCTGATTATTTTAGTCTTTTAAAGGTAATTTTCCAGATACAGTGTTCCAAGTTGAATGATTAAACACCAGAGCGCTTGCCTTGCCCTATCCTACCAACCTTTCTAATACTTTCTCTATAAAAGTCTTGTGTCTATATTCCTTCTCTCTAGAACCGTGCATGTATGTATATGAATATAATTTTCACAAATTCAAATGAAAAGTGAGACATTGTGTGTACCCAGAATATTTGTTTGCCTAGTGTCTTGCAGATCTCTCCAAACAAGTAGGGACAAAAACAAAAACAAAACCCAAATAGTCAAATCTTATATAACCTGAGACTTCAGAGAAACAGGCACTAGCACCTATTGCTGATGAGATGCAGCAGTTCGGGTGGATTTCAAAGATATGCTTGTGCTTTCTCTGTTTCTGTCTCTCTCAAATGAATAAATAAAATATTTTTTAAAAGTATGCTGAGTGAAAGAAGCCAACCGCAAAAGGCTATGTATTATACAGTTCCATTTTCATGATATTCTTTAAAAAGTAACAGTGAGGAGCGAGGGAATACAGAGCAATGCTTGTGAGGGGTTAAAGGAGAGAGAACTGAGTACACAGGGGTAGCAATGGACAGTTCTTAGGGATAATATAACTCATCTGATTCTGAATTTGGAAGTGGGTCCCTCAATTTATGCTTTTGTTAAACTGATAGAACTTTACATCTAAAAACATATACATATACACATATATTTATATATTGTGCATTTAGTCATATATTCTTTATATATACAGTGAAAAAATAAGAAGCTATACTAGAAACCAATTAGAGGGATAGGCCCTGGTGGATGGGAATAATTCAGATCAAGACAATGAAATGAAATGTCTTAGTTTCTTTCTTATAATATTGTTTTGATTTTGAGCCATGTTATTGAATTATGTATTTTAAAAATGCAATTAAATTACAAAAAAAAAAAATCAGACCCTTGGCTTGATGCTTCCACTTATTCCCTCCAGTGGAAACAAATTATTTGCTTAATAGTTTCTAATTAGGTAGGTGCAATAAAAGGTAAGTGTACACAGATTCCACTGATTCTTTTTTTTTTTTTTAATTTGAGTATAGCTGACACACAATGATATATGAGTTTCAGGTGTACAACATAGTGATTCAAAATCCTTGCATGTTAAACTATGCTCACCTGAAGTGTAACTATCATCAGTCACCATACAATGCTATTACACCATTGAGCATATTTCCTATGTTGTCCTTTTTATTCCCGTGACTTATTTTTCCATAACTAATAGCCTGCATCTCCCACTCACCCTCACTCATTTTGCCCATCCCTCTGGCAACTATCCTCTTTTTCTCTGTATTTATGGATCTCTTTCTGGTTTTTGTTTGTTCATTTGTTTTGTTTTTTTTTCACATCCCACATATAAGTGAAATCATATAATATTCATTTTCCTCTGTTTTGCTTATTTTACTTAGCAAAATACTCTGTAGTCCATCCATGTTGCTGCAAATAGCAAGACCATCTTCTTTTTATGACAGAAAGATATTCCAGTGTATATACCACAACTTCTTTGTCCATTCGTCTATCAACGGGCATTTAATTTACTTCCATTTTGGCTATTGTAAATAATGCTAAATACACTTAGGGATGTGTATATCTTTTCAAATTAGTGATTTCTTTTCTTTGGTTAAACCACTGGATTTCATTTCTTGAACCACATTTTTCTTTTTACCCCATGTAGAGCGGCAGGCAGAGCCCCATGCTCAGCAGACATTCATGAATCATTTTTCTAGAAACAATTCCTCTTATGACTGAATGAGCTGCTTTGAAATATAACTGGAGAAAACAAGAAGGGAACCTTTTTATTTGTTAAGACACTAACGCCCGCAACCATATGTTTTGACTTATTTTCTAAACAAGCTTTTATTTACTGTTGCAAAATCATCTGTGTTTTGTACTATGTAATTTTAACAGGTTACAGAATGAAATAATAGCAGTTAAGCTGCTTTATCTAGACAATGGGGAATAGATTATTTTTTTACTCACTTGACCTTGTTGATTATTTTTAGTCTTGCCTAAACTGTCCAAATATGAAACTTATCTAAGGAGAACCTATTAATATCCATGGATAGTCATCTTTTGGTGTCTTCTCTGAAAATTAGATAAGCTAATCTCAGAACCACTAAGGCCTTAAATTTCCCTGTATACTTTTATAATAGGCACTACATTAGCTCCTTTAATTTTTAAGACATGTAACTTTTAATTGATTGATTTTTTTAGCCAAGGTATTGTTTGAAGGAAGGTATTGATTTCCTTGCCAGTCATATATATATATACATATATGCATATATATATATATGCCCATGTATGTATATGCATACACACACACACACACACACACACCCATATCTGTCCCAACTCCTTCTGGAGGGACAATTTTCTTCACCATTTTGAAGATAGACTCCCTACCCTTTCAAATATCCATGAAGGAACAAAGGGCATCAGGAAGGACCTTGAACTGGAATTTCTACTTGTAAGGACCATGATACACCATATAAAGAACTAATTTAGTCAACAAGGTCCGTAAATTTAGTCCACAAAGACAATTGTTTGTTTACTGCAGCCACATTATTATTTTAAGTTTTGGTCTTCAAGCTTTCCAAAATGTTCTGGAAAAAAAAAATCAGTTTGGGGATTTCTGTGCATGGTTTTTCTCTTGCTTAGTAAAGATTTGTAAAAATCAATACAACTGATGTTCCCATAGAAGGAAAAAAAACAAAAACAAATCAAAACACAATAGTGTGAATCTGGTTTCCAGAGTCCAAATAAGCTACCATTTTAAAACACAATATAGAATGATTTTAAAACATGTTATGTTAATTTATCATTAACCATTTTAGGCAAACTGTTACCACAATATTTTTTCATGAATGGGAACAGGGAGCTGGGGAATTTTTGTCGTGATTTTGCACTCTGTACACAATCCCAATTAATAACAATTCCTTTAGTGTATCATATTAACAAATCAGAGTAGGCAGGGAAGACATGGAAGAATGATAGGCAAGCAACTCTTCAGTATTTTATCACACCAAATCTTGACTCTTTTAGAGCCCAAGCTGTCTCCCTCCCTAGGTAGAAAGATAGTATTGTGGTAGATTGTATATGAGGTCTTATTACAAAGATGTCAGTTTTAGTTTGAAACATAAACATATTTTTATTCATACATTAGTCCTTATAGTGATCAATGATTGTGTATCTAGTATACTAGAATTTGTTTTTGATCAGTAGAAAAGCAATTATTCATAAAACTCAAAATAGAGGCAAATTTGTGAAAGAAAAGAAAAGAATTATAGGTTTCTTACAGGGAAGGTAATTTTAATATAGACGAGATTGGTCCAAGTTCTGCCATTTGGATTGATAGATTATCTAGGAGAACTATCATTTCAATAATCTCAATGACAGTATAGCACTGGATACTTGGTACAGTATTATAAATTAAATTTACTGCAAATGTTATTGCAGAGAATATGGAAAGAGATCTATTATTTGTGTTTGTGAAAGTTTAGATAGGAAAAAATTTAAGATTCTTTGACAAATCATAACAGAAATGATCTATATGATATAGCTGTATTGCCAGTTGTCAAAAAATTCACTTTAGCCATTACTTCTTCATCAGTATCCTTGAATTATAGTGACATGATTCCTCTTGTGAGAGAAAATATTATATTAATCAACTTGAATGTTACTCCTGTAAGGTGGTAGTTTGCAGTGTTTGGCAAGGTTAGATGCAGTTAACTTTTTAGAGAAATAGTATTAGCTTCTCTTTATTTTTGTCTAATATTGAGAACTTGTAGTTTGAACAATATAAGGTTGTTGGTAATCCCTGCATACTGATAATGAAACTGTAATTATAGAAAATGGAATTTATTGTATTCATGCTGACATGCACACATATATCTTTACTAACTTATCAAATACTCTTTTATTCATAGCTCAAAAACCACGTGCAATATAGCTAAAATGTAATTTCTTATCCACCTATCATCTAGCTAGCTGTCATCTCTCATCTATCTATCTATCATTGATCTATCCACCTATCAATCATCTATCCATATTTTTGCTTACCTAGTTAACATAATGTAAAATAAAATTAAAATCAGTATATGTATATCTCGGGCATATTTTTTATCATCAGAACATTCATCCTGCATTGTAATTGTCACATCGTATCTATCTCATCTGCTGGGTTTGTAAGCCTCATGAGAGGCAAGAACCCTGGGCATTCAACACACTGTCTGAAACACAATGGAATAAGTCAAAGATTATTAAACTATCAATTTCATCTTCCCCTTACCTCCCATTGGACACATTCATATACACCACCCACAAACCATCTTTGGTACTAAGCAATGAAACAACAAGAGGCACAACCACACCATAGTAAATGAAAACATTTATTGAGAGCTTATGACATGCCTGGCTCTTTTCCAAGAATTCTAACCTTCCTTAACAATCCTATCAGTAGACACTATTATTGTGTTTGTGTTAAAAGTGAGTAAACTGAGACACAAAAACTAAGATATGCTTCCTAGATCACATAGCTAGAAAGTAGAGCCACGATTCAACTGTATACTTTGAAGGGATACAGTAGGAAAGAAAGCTGAAATTCAACTCTTCACATCTTAGTTTTCTAAGCATATGAAAGCATATGGATGTCAGACCATATCATCCTTAGGACCCCTACCATACTGATGCTTCTAGGAAACTATAGAGTACTCACATCATAAAGGTTACAAAATAGCTTTCTAGTTGCTAATATATCTGGCATTTTAAGATGTTGCATACTTAAGGAATCCCACAGCAGACTCCAGAACAGAATCCATTACATAACCAGAGCAGCCATCACATTAGAAGGTTATCTCAACCAAGTTTCCCTGTTATCACTGTGGTATTTTTCCAGATGACTTGTAGACTTAGAAGAATGAATCCATAAAATAGAGAGTTTTATATAAGATCTTGATGATATAAATATGATATAAGCACTACATCAGAGAATTCCCATATATGCAAGGTGCTACTCAAGGGGAAAAACTCATTTCTCAGATAATAAACACCACATTTCTCTATGTTGTTGACTGTGAAATCTGAAACACACTCACGAAAAATGATAATGATTAGACATCCTTTTATATAGTGTGTCCCTCCAACTCCTATCCATACACACACACCCACACACACCACTACCACCAGATTGTGAGACAAACGAAGATAAAAGAGGGATAGATTTGAAGGAAGATAGGAAACGGGGAGAGAATTTTCATGGCTAAAGTGAAAATCAGTGGAAACCAGTGAACAGAGAACCAAATCCACTGTTAGGAAAGTTCCCAGTATCTTACCTGCAATACTTGGGAACAAGTGATTTTGGAATTTAGAATTTTCTAGATTTTAGAACAAAAATATCCAGCAAGGCACAGAGCAGTATGGCAGACTCTGGCCAGCACCTTCTGATTAAACATATCAATATTCTTACAGTAAATGAATATTTATGCAAATAAGGCAGATAAGCAGGGTAAAATCAAGTTTTTGCTTTTAAATGAGTTGTCTCCTAACTTATTAAACTTTTTAGGTTTTCAAGGCTTGCTTTATTTTTGAAGCACAGTCCTGTACAATTTGCCTTTAATAGCCTGCTTTAATTTATCACTCATGAATCAATGTGGGCTTTTTAACATTATGATTTTCACATGTACACTTTCTTCAGATCAACCTTTAAAAGTTACTACATTCGCTGAGAATTACTTCTTTTTAGTCCTTTTAATCCTTCTATCATGAATTATTCCCATTCTCATTTTCTGGGCTCTACTAAATGAATTCATACATTGTTTCCATCTTTGAGAACTTTATAGACTTCCATTCTGTTTCCAACTAACCTTAATCTTTTCAGGAAGAAAGACTCTCCTAACCAACATAGAACTAGAGACCTAGATAGCCCAAATTTAGCAGGTGACATTTGGAGGAGGCAATTATATTATTCAAAGCCCTAATAGTAGTGGAATCATAAAAAGGAAATTATAGATCAAAACCTTTTTTAAAAATTGGAGTTTTATATTCTTTTTTATTCAATTGTTTTACGTGCAGCAGATCATTAAATTGTACTTTTGACATTTCTTAAATGCTTTTGGGAAATAATTACTATAAACAAATTTTCTAAATTTTAATTTAAATTTGAACTTAATGTGTGTGGGTGTGTGTGTATTCTTACCTACTAGTGTGGGAAAAGGTGCACATGCATAGAGTGATAAATATAATCATTTCTGGAGCTTATAGTTTGTATATGAAATAAAATGTCTCATTTCTTTTAATAAGAAATTTTAAGGACCTGCGTGCTTTTTGTTGTTTACCTAAAAATGTAAAAATGTTGGTCATTCCTACCCTGCACACATAACATAGCTGTTGTCTATCTAAATTCCTCAGCCATATATCCTCCATTCAGTGCCCACACTAAACACATGAAGAACAAGACTTTAGACTTCATGACACCTATAACAACTACCATCTTGAAAGTTTAATTATATTATAAATATAATACCACATTATATTTATATATATATATTTATATCTCCCATATATATTAAGACAAAATTGTAAATGGTATCCTCTTTCATTGTGTAAATGTATAGAGATATAACATAGATCATTATTTCTTAACTCCAACTTTAATACAGATTTTTGAGCATCCAACATCTCAAAACATATAAAAACTCCAAAAATATTTTTGTAAATACATTTCAGTTAGAAAAATATTTATATTCTAATGAGTGTCGTTTGGAGATGGTATGTCAAAAATTAGACATATAAAAATAAAGAGGTATCAAAGCTCCCTAAATATTGAAAATCACTAGCTTGAATATGACTTCAATTCATAAATTGGATAGAAAGAAAATGAATGTTTAATAAAATATCAAATAGTTTTCTATGTGGTTCTTCCAACATGGATACTAAACACAACTAATAAGCAATAATAGAATTTGATTTAGAAAAGAAACAAAGAGCCATGGTCCATTTGGAGCAGAAAATTATGAAGACAACTAAGAAGATTTTGGTTTTCTATTGAGAATTAAGTTATTTAGAAATAAAAATAACATTTGGCACTTCAAAGACATGTACTAGTTTTTATGTTACTTTTCCACAGCTCTTAACTTGGAATATTGCCTGTAAATTGGGTAGAGCAGGGTTATTTTTCCTTTTCTAATTTAAGAAAAAGAAGTACAGAAAATGCCATTTATTTTTAAACTAAATGAGTGGATGAAGATTATGGTCAATAGTTCTTTCTTTTTTCTTTTCTTCTCTCTCTCTCTCTCTCTTTTTCCATGTCTTTACTCTTCTATTATTCTTCTGGTCTTGACTGCATTTTGCCAAATATTAACATGGCTATTCTAATTACTTTGTTTTGTTTTTAAAGACTATTTTTTTAAGAAGAGTTTTACATTTACAGCAAAATTGAGCAGAAAGTACTGAGATTTCCTGCCTCCACATGTGCATATATTCTCCTATTTTCAACGCTACCTTGTCACCCACCTCCATGGGGATATTTGTTACAATGGATGAACTGATGCTGACACTTATCAATTACCCACAATCCATTGTTTACCTTAAGGCTTACTCTTGGTTTTGTACATTCTCTGAATTTGGACTTACGCATAATGCCATGTATCCATATTATAGTATCACACAAACGAATTTCACTGCCCTAAAATTCTTCTGTACTATACTTCCCTCAGTGGCTTTTGATGTCAAAGGTCTTGCCCTCAACCAACAAGAAAGTTTTGTAAGGTACTCATGTAAGCAGGAGAACGCTATACAGTTCTAAAAATTGACTTTGAGTTAAAGAAGTATTGGTTATAGAAAAATTTTTCTGTAGCCAGAAATGTCTGGCTATAGAAAACTCTACCATGTGGTAATGAAGAAGGCATCTGAATAAAAGAATAATTTGTGAAGTAAAGGTAAGAGTAAAGGCTTCAGGGACACTGAATTTAAGTTACTAAGTTAGAAATGGAGTGTTTGCCTACATTATTGGCCAGTGAATAAGCAGTATAGAGTTAAATCAATAATACTGTATCCTAGAATCTGGCTGCACCTCTATCATGCATATTCCCCTAGTTTGTGTGTGAACTTAAAAGGAGTAAATTTTGTCTTTGTTTCTTGGTCCTTTGATTCTGCACAGTGGTAAAGCCCCTTTGTTGTTGCCATGCCTTAATTGTATAGCTGTTCTCTTTCTGCTTTCACTGCAGGCTCAAATATCTCTCAAATGCCAATCTTGTTAAAAATCATGGGGAGCTGTCTCTTCTCCTACGTAGTCCCCAAAGTGGTATCTTTTCAACATTTTAAAAGAATTATCTATTTATTCATTCTTCAAATATTTATCAGTCATCTTCTCTGTGTTTGGCATAGTTCTAATGAGTTAGAATGAACTAGTGAGCAAGAGACTCTTGTGCCCACCCTAGCGCTTTTACCTCCCTCATAGCATACCTTTATAGCAAGATTCTAAACAGACTCATTTCCTTACCCAGACCCTATTGTCCCCTATCCTATTTCCTTTGCCTGCAGGTCTCACTTCCTGTAATGGCTTTGTCCTGTCTTTCCGACCCACTCCCCACACCTGTTACCTGTCTTGGCCTCAGATCTCAGATCTCAGCTCAAACATCACCTCCTTATGGAAATCGTTTCTCATCTTCAAATCTCCCAGTTTTATGCACTTCTTCTTCTTCTTCTTTCTTTCTTTCTTTCTTTTTTTTTTTTTGGAAACTTATTTCAGGGGTAAATTTATCTTTATTTGTTTAATGATTTGATTAACAACTTTCTCCCTCACCAGACTGTAAGCCCCACAATGGCAGGGACTGTTCCTTTTTTGTTCACTTTCATGTTTCCAGGGCTTACCACTGTGCCTGGTACAAATCAAGGCTGTAAATAATACATGCTTAGAGTCAGAAGAACTGGTGGTTAAACCAGAATAATGGAACACTTCCAAAACCAAAAATGAATATATATGGGACTTTAAAAAGTTAGTCTTAAAATTTTAACTTTGGTAAATGTTATTATGAAAACCGCTTTTGACTAGGATATTTTTAAGTTTTTAATTTTTTTTTTGTATTTGAACAAAATTTTATTAAGAAATCAGAGAGATAGCCTAAATAACTTTCTTGAATTCCTTATTAATATTGTGAATTAAGGTCATCATCCTCTATTAGAATTTACTCTATTTCCATCTACAAGATAATACCGTAGTTGACTTTGCTTCTTTGTAGTTGAACACTTCTAGACTATTCCAGGACAGTACCAAGTTGTTGATACATATTTTTTTTAAAAAGACAGCATAATTTAATATGTAACTTAACTGTATTCTTTAATGTTATGTCATTTAAAATTTCCTATACCTAAAAGTCTATAATTTTTCAAAATTCCACCAATAAGTTTATTAGTCCCAATTTTGGTTCAGAAAATGTGTTTATTGGGGGAACCTAGGAAACAACATTGCAAGTTTTAAATTTGTCCTGCAGAAGAGACTTTAAAAGCAATGCTTGCATACAGCTATTACAGGAGGAGATCCACAAGTTTACATGTTTCGGGGAAGTGATGGAGAATGAAACAGAAAAGGCCGCGGTGCTTATCAACAAGTTGCAGGTAACCTTTCAAAGAGCAGTTCTCATGTAGATACAGGGATAGAAGCCAGATTGCACTGGTATTAAGAGAGATGGCTATTGAGAAAGTTCAGTCTCTAAGTATAAATTTCAAGGTTTAAGAGTTTGGGAAGCAAGAGCAAGTAGAGGATTTGAAGAACTAGAGTCAAGTAGTTTTATTTGAAATGGAATTGAAATTAAAAAAAATAAAAAATACTTTCAAAGGAAAGGAACATAATTGTCAGTGTAAGGTTCTTAACAAGAAAGTGAGGTATAAGGTCTGAGTACTGGGGAGGGTGTAATTCTCAAGACTTGGGAGAAAGATAAACTGGCAAATATGAAACCATTTGGTGTGGTGAGGGCAGAACTCCATGATACTTAACTGCCTTATCCTTTACAAATCCCTAGTGTGGTTTTACTATCATTCTGACGTCCTTACAGTCTCCGTTTGCTAATCGAGCTTTCCACAAATCTCCACGAATATTGAACAGAATTAACCAAGGTTCAAAAATCACTTGAGGCCATTTCTAACACTACTGCATTTGATATGCCCTTTCTCAGCAATCTATCCCATTACATCTGTTTATATATTGTTTTAGAGATCATCAGCCATGAACATGTTCCTGTTTTTCACCTTCTGGTACCTAATTTCCTCCTTTCTTCCCATCATAACAGAAGAATGTTATTCTTCCAAAGGATAGTCTCTCCACCAGTGCTTTGAATTCAATACCTGTTTTTCTTGTCCATTTTTCCTTTTCTATATACTTTAAGTCTCTCATTGACTTCCTCCTTGCTGTCCACAAACATTAAAGTCTGTCCAGTCTACTCACTTGTGTGTGCATGTTGGGGTGAAGTGTGCATACACAAAACACATAAAGCACAGACTCCTGTAATCTCACCCAGTTGTGCTCATTCCCTTTAAGCCAATTTCCAAGAAAAGTTTTACATTCACTGATTCTACTTCCTCAAGTTCACTTACTTCTAAATCAGAAATCTGGATACTAATCTCCCTAGACATCAACCAGAAATGCTTTTTTTTTTTTTAATTTAAACTCCTTTAAAAAAAAATTACATATAATGTATTATTAGCCCCAGGGATACAGGTCTGTGAATCACCAGGTTTACACACTTCACAGCACTCACCATAGCACATACCTTCCCCAATTTCCATAATCCTACCACCCTCTCCCTCCCCCACTTCCCCCCAGTAACCTTCAGTTTGTTTTGTGACATGAAGAGTCTCTTATGGTTTGTCTCCCTTCTGATCCCATCTTATTTCATTTATTCTTTTCCTACCCCTCAACCCCCCCCCATGTTGCCTCTCAACTTCTTCATATCAGGGAGATCATATGATAATTGTCTTTCTCTGATTGACTTAAGAAATACTTTTTATAAAAGTAATTTGGTATCTTCTTATTTGTCCAGACTATTGTTGAGGACATTTTGATACTTGTTTTCATTGATCTCAAAGCAACATCTGACTCTACCTTCTGCCATGACAACAATTTTAAGGCTGTCCCTCCTCTAGCCCTCCTTCTCATTGTTGAGCACTGTGCTCTCAACACTTCTCAGTCTGCATACTATACCTAAATGTTGTTATTTGTACCAAAGATTACAATTATGGACTCTCTGCAGAAGACCCCACGGTTATAGTCCCAACTTAATCCTTCTATTGAATGATAGGCATATCCTTCACAATATTCCACACGTTCTTTGAATGCAAAACTGAAAACTAGAATCAGCTTCTCCCTCTTATCTTCCCAAGGCAGTCCTCTTTCAATGTTCTCTGAGTAAATACTATTCCTCGAATTTAAGCCAAAATCTTCACTCCCATTTTTATTGCTTTTTTTCTCATACTCCTCCCACCCACATGTTATTAGTGATGCAATCCATATATTTGAGACTTAAAAGTCTTATTCATAATTGACCTCCCCTATGGCATAATTTGTCCCTTATCAATTGCACTGTTTTGTTTTGTTTTGTTTTGATTTGTTTTTAGATTTTATTTATTTATTTATTTGACAGAGAGAGACACAGTGAGAGAGGGAACACAAGCAAGGCAAGTGAGAGAGGGAGAAGCAGGTTTCCTGCTGAGCAGGGAGCCTGTTGCTGGGCTCCATCCCAGGACCCTGGGATCATGACCTGAGCTGAAGGCAGACATTTAACAGCTAAGCCACCCAGGAGCCCAATTGCACTGTTTTCAGTTCAGACCTTCCTCATCTTTTACATAGAATATTTTATTCCTGGATAATCTTCTTTTCTCATAGGTATGTGGCTACTCCAAAACACTCTGCTAGTGAAATCTTTCCAAAACAACATTGTGATCATATAATTTGCTGTTTCTAAGTCTTTAAGCTGTACTAGAGCTTATTTATCCCATGTCCTGTTGATAAATATTTTTTTTCCATACAGTGGACCACTGTTTCAGTATTGGATACAATGTGCTATATGAACTGAGGTGAAAATAGGTTCATGATATGTTAACAACAACAAAAAGAGACCACAAAATAGTATAGGAGCATGAATCTATTTTCAGGCATATATTCACATATATATGTTACATAAATTGTAATATGTAAATTTATATGTATATATTATTTACATACATGATATATAAACTGGAATATATATATGTATATATATATATAAAATCTAATTCATTAATTCACCATCTATCTGCTCATCTAAAAAGAATGTGGTTATCTCTTTGTCTTTCTGACATGCACATTTTTATCAAACCGGAAATCACAAAGAGATGCAAAGATCTTTCTTTCTTACAGATCAACATCAAATTGCTCACTAGGTCCAGCTGATTCTGAATTCCAAGTAATTTTACAATCAATCCCTTCATTCTATCGTAATTTCTAACTTTAGCTTGATTATGAAGCTTTCCTTGCCCTCTGTCCAAACATAGTCATGTGTTTTCTGATTTGTTCTCATAAATTCATATTTCTTTGTCATATTGCCAGTCATAGTCTTTTGGTTTTTCTGGGTTTGTTATTTGTTTTTTGTTTCTCCTTTACTAGATGCAAGGAACTTGACACCACTGGCCATATCTGATATGAAACTGAATTCAGCATGGTGCCTAGTACATGGAAAGCATTTAATCATCATTTGTAGACTCTATTAATAAAACACACAGTACTGGGCACATGGTATCGCTTATAGCAATTACGTTGACTGGATGTTTGACAAACGCTGTTTCAGTAAATCCATGATGTGTAATAATTGTGGTGCATATAAAGTTAAAGCTGTGCTTATTTAAAATCTCTTAGCAGGCAAAAAAAGGGAAACGTTTGGTATTGTTTCTTTATATGGGGGTTAGTTGGAGCAGTAAGAAAATGATTTGGATGAGAAGAAATGTGGCTGCATTTGCTGAAGAAGAAGGTAGAGCACAAAATTTCAAGTATCAGAGTCACCCAGTGTGAATGATGTCAGAGATGGCATAGCTGGGGAGAGATGGAAAACAATATATTACTAACTCTCAGGAGGGTAATGGTAGATGTAGAGGAATCCATATTTTTACCCTATGGACATAGTCCTTCTCTCTTACTGGCTTCAGCCAATTTGTGTCTCTAGTTTCCAAGTTAATATAAATTCTCCCCTATTTAGTACTTCAAACAAAAAAAGTTTCCATTTTTATGTTGCGTTCTATAATGAAAAATACCTGCTCATTGCAAAATACAGATCAAATAAATTGACCACAAAAGTAAACCAAGGACATTGTCAGTAGAATGGATACATAGATTGAAATAAATAAGGGTAGAAGGCATAGGGTTTTGCCCTGTGTTGATGGAGACCAGAAAGTGCAGAGATCAGAGTGATACTCAGAAAGTAGAGTGTTCAGGGTCTCTAGGACAGGAAGCTTCATTCATGCATAGAGTTTCTATTCTGTACCACATTAGGGTTAGCCTGGGGAGGCTAGCAGTAAATCAAAGAGGTAGGTTTGCTACCCTTTGTGAGTCTACAGAAATATTGAACTAAAATGTGTGTGTTAGAAGGTAGAGTGATCATTTAGAAGTTTGCAAGCTCCATAAGTAGAAACCAAAATTTGCCTACACCCAATTTTTAATAATATAGACAAAATGGAAACCATTAATGTGTCTAACCCTTGTGGATTAGGTAATGATATTATACAAATTATGTTATTGATATATGGTAAAAGAAAAAAATCACAATAAATTTAGGGGGAATTTCAGATTGGAAAACAAGGTTATGTAGTATGGTCAAATTTTAATAACATAAAATATATGTATATGCTATCTACATACTATATATGTCTAAAATGAATTAGAATAAATAAATAATAATAATAATAAGCCATATATATTATGGTATGCGTGCTATAAATAATATTTACATATTTACATATTTAGGAAGAAGCGTAGAAAAGCACACCTCAAAATGCTGTAGTAGATGCTATTTTTGATGTTCCCCTTACGGCTTATCTGGAATTCTATTCTTTGAAAATGAACACATCTTTGTTATACAATAAATTCATCACAAAAATACATATGCAAATGACCAAAAAGTTTCTGTCAGATATTGAGTATAATACTGTACTTATGGAAATGGTCTTGCCTTTAGAAAAGTTAGAAGCGTCAGTAATCAACTGTAATAGTAATCTACTGTATTTATCCATGACATTGCCAAAGATGGTTTTTTAAATAGAGTTTGGTGAAAAGAGGAACTCATTGGCTCTCATTTAATTTAAGTCTAAACACCTACTTCTTCCTTATTCACAAAGCACTTAATTTTTCAACTTTTCCTAGAATAACACATGGAAAATAAAAATTGCAGTGATAGATCCAAAATTTGTTTGCAAGGCTACTATATGGAAGACATGAGGAAATTCCAAAAGGACTTTGAGTTACTGAGAAGGAACTGCCTATATAAGTTCAAAGTGTTTCTTCTTATATTAGGTGGATTTAAAGGAGGAAAATATGGGGTTGGCATGCTCTCTTGAACAATTGTTCAAATGTCTCGGGTTTGGCAAAGTTAAAACTGCCTTTTCCCGTTCCCTTTTTTCTCGTAATTTACAAAACCACGTACACTTCAAGGGAAATTTAATCCATATGTTCTGACTCATTTGCACTTAACTTGTCATAATGTTGTTCATGAAAGTCATCTCATGTCCAAGAACGTTTGTGAGATTATTTTTAATAAGTCCCCTTCTCCCTCTGTTCGAAGGAGCTGCATTTTGGCATTTAGGTAGCCAAATGGGAACCACAAAAGTTTGAAACTTGAAATCTATGAATTTCAAATGAATTCATACTTGGCCGACATTTTCTCTCCAATTTATTTGTGTGTTGTAACAGGGAAGCTAATGGCATTAAGCTGAAGACCAAGTGGCAAGACTATACAGATCTTCTTGTTTTTAAAACCAGTTCTTATAATACTTTTAAAAGTGTTTTGTATTTAATAAATATGTTCTCCCAAATAACAAGTGTGACATCTCCACAGAGAAAATATTATATTTCTACAAAGACAAATTAAAGAGCAGATGCTAGATTTATGAGAACTTTTGTGACACTCATTCTTTAGAGCTGAAAGGCAGCCACCAGTAATGAGTCTAACACAAAAGGAGAGCGAACCAAGACTCAAGGAATAGCACCCTCTAAAAGTCATAATTGCTTATCCTGCACAAGATTAGTTCCTGTGTCTCTTGGATAAAGATAAAACCATGAGGCAAGGAGAATCTTAAACTATTTGATATCAAATTATACATGGGCATCTGGGCATCCTTGTCAGATCGTTTCAGATTTTTTTAATTAAATAAATTGTTAATAGTTATATATTACCAGTGCTTCTAAGTACTCTTCCAGCAACATAAAACAAGACTTGTGCATTGTAGTCAAACAATCCCCAGCACCCCAGGTATTTCAAGGACACATTAAGAATGTAATGTGAAAAACAGAATGTACTGCACACTGTTTAGGAGATTGGGATGCCATTAAAAACTCCCCAGGAACAATGAACTAAGGTCCTATATAAGGCTAAGATTGTGAAAGCTTAAGTTTTAAACCAAACCTAAAATTTCAGCCCACATCTATTTAAATTGATGTTAGACCACCTATCCCCAGGGAGAATGGATGCCTATATTTGCTGCGCTGTGAACTATTTTAGAGCAGAAACATTGTATATTCTCCAGTGAATGTTTATGTGCACATCTGGATATATGCAGAAAACTAATGTAATTAATGGACTATGTAACATAAATTACGGTATTTGAAATATCACTCTTTGATTATGGGTGAGTGAGCTTGTGGTTTCAAAATTAGAGTCCCAACAAGACACACATACATTCACAAACACACATACCCCTTTCCACAAACCACCAACTCCAGTAATAAGTAAGGAATTTAGGCCCTTGGACGAGCTTAAGGCTGTTGATTTATTTTATTTGGTCTGTCATACATATTTCTAAAGGGAGAAACTGATCATGTAGCATTTGAGATTATTTTCAAAATATTACAGTAACTAGTAATTACAAGAAAGGTAGCATTACTATATACTTCATCATTTATATAAACAAGTCAGTTTTATGGATGGGATAGTTTCTCATCTAGCAATTAATCTTTGAATAACTTTACATGACCATTATTCATTCAACTAATCTGTCTATTAACTATCTATTATCTATCATCATCTAGCTATCATTTATCTATCTATCTATCTATCATCTACTTTTTTTTTTTTTTGGAGTACCAATACTGTGCCAAGAATATTATTAGAATTTAGAGTGGAAATCAGACAGGATTCATCCACAAACTAAGCAATGCCAGCCTTGAGATTATGCTGGTAATTCATTCTTTGAGCCATGATTGAAACATTGAGTGCCTCGAAAAGTTAAGACCTGGTTTTGTCCTGGAATCAAGAAAGAGGCTTTGCGGGACTCCTGGGTGGCTCAGTTGGTTAAGCAGCTGCCTTCGGCTCAGGTCATGGTCCCAGGGTTCTGGGATCGAGTCACGCATCGGGCTCCTTGCTCAGCAGGGAGCCTGCTTCTCCCTCTGCCTCTGTCTGCCTGTGCTCACTCGCTCTCTCTCCCTCTGTCTCTGACAAATAAATAAATAAAATCTTAAAAAAAAAAAAAAAAGAAAG